>NC_060129.1:96618474-96927483 GCF_021461395.2 Schistocerca americana | reverse complement strand
TTCGCAACCGTCTCCATGAAGCTGGGCTACGGTCCCGCACACCGTTAGGCCGTCTTCCGCTCACGCCCCAACATCGTGCAGCCCGCCTCCAGTGGTGTCGCGACAGGCGTGAATGGAGGGACGAATGGAGACGTGTCGTCTTCAGCGATGAGAGTCGCTTCTGCCTTGGTGCCAATGATGGTCGTATTGCGTGTTTGGCGCCGTGCAGGTGAGCGCCACAATCAGGACTGCATACGACCGAGGCACACAGGGCCAACACCCGGCATCATGGTGTGGGGAGCGATCTCCTACACTGGCCGTACACCACTGGTGATCGTCGAGGGGACACTGAATAGTGCACGGTACATCCAAACCGTCATCGAACCCATCGTTCTACCATTCCTAGACCGGCAAGGGAACTTACTGTTCCAACAGGACAATGCACGTCCGCATGTATCCCGTGCCACCCAACGTGCTGTAGAAGGTGTAAGTCAACTACCCTGGCCAGCAAGATCTCCGGATCTGTCCCCCATTGAGCATGTTTGGGACTGGATGAAGTGTCGTCTCACGCGGTCTGCACGTCCAGCACGAACGCTGGTCCAACTGAGGCGCCAGGTGGAAATGGCATGGCAAGCCGTTCCACAGGACTACATCCAGCATCTCTACGATCGTCTCCATGGGAGAATAGCAGCCTGCATTGCTGCAAAAGGTGGATATACACTGTACTAGTGCCGACATTGTGGATGCTCTGTTGCCTGTGTCTATGTGCCTGTGGTTCTGTCAGTGTGATCATGTGATGTATCTGACCCCAGGAATGTGTCAATAAAGTTTCCCCTTCCTGGGACAATGAATTCACGGTGTTCTTATTTCAATTTCCAGGAGTGTACTTGGAACATATACCGGCACTGCTAATGAAATTTTCATGCAACATTTTGGTTTGCTTGAGAGTGGATTCTGGATTTAAGTTACTTTCAGTGAGATACCAGATGAGACAGTGGTTAGTTTATGTGACAGCTACACGATTTTATCACGACGCTACTAATGAGTGACAATTTACAATGTTGCTTTTGCGGTGTATCTGTTTGATATCTGCACAGTTTTTCTGAATTCTTCTGTAAAGTAAAACATGTTTTAGTAGTAACTTTTGTGCTATTGCTACAAGGAGACAGCCGTTTCTGTATGACAACAATACGTTACAGCACAGTACTTTCCTCATCACGGCAATAAGCGTAATAACTAAGTTATCTATACGCAAAGCATTTCACTTTTGTGTATCATGAGGTAAGTATATTGACTTCTGCAGAACTTAGCTTTCGGAGGACAATAACTACGACACTTCTCAGAGATCATCTTACAGCAAGACGCACATTTAGCGCTACGGGACACGTATTTGAGTGATTAATTTTGTACTAAAAACATTTATTTTCAAAGATATTTGAAATACAATGATACAAAGGTTTTCCGTAATACATTTCATTCCATTCTTGTAATCTGTAACACCTGAGGGTATAATTACAATAAACCTCAGGGGGGTACACGCCTACTTTGTGTACCATGTGTTTGGCAAGCACGAGGAGCCCTAGCTAATATGGTATTTGCTTATACAATTTAACACATCGGTACCATATTTCTCTAACACATAAATTACACAGCTATCTGATCATTTAACAGAGAAACAAACTTTTTTATTACGTCAGTGACACATGTTTACGCAATTGCAGAGTTGGATAACTTCACACTTACGAAATTGTATTTTGTCTGTACTGTGCGAACTGTTCATATTTTTTTGGTACCATTGTGATACTATGAGAGCTTTGAATGATGTATTTGGTAAGGGAGCATGATTTTAAAGTACGTTTGAGGTAGATGACACTATTGACATGAGCAGAGAATTTTCTTTAGGTTTTGAAATTATTGCAGAAAGCTACGACGATTTTGAGATTTGACTGAGGTATTATGATGTTATTTTTACAACGACGATGTGTATTATGCTGTTGAGGTATGTTTATGTCAATAAGATGATGCTACCAAATATGAGGAATGTGATTACGTGTTTATATGTATATGAATAATGAATAGAAGTTAGGGACTCTTGACTTGTGAAAAAGGATGTTGGAAACCGAGAATCGTACTTTAAGAGTTATGAAATGTGCGTGTAAATGCGTGAATGTATCACAATGGCGGCGAAAATTTTTTTGGACAATGTTATATTCATAAGATTTTGTTTCTACAGATTTGTAACGCAATTCTCGACCTGTGAAATTTTTATATGAGACTGTCACTGTAGCGGAAACTGCTGTCATAAATATTTCCGTAAGAAAGTTAAGTGACCACCTGCACGTGCGTCGTCGGCACACAGCTGTGTCAGACACCTGGAGAACAAGCCATTAGGGTGTGCCTTTCCAGAGGCACAGGTGGAAGAGAAGGAAAAAGGGAGGCCATTAAACTCGCTGTTGACATTCCTTTGTAGAGGGCATCGCTAATGCGACACGCTCGTTACTTGAAAACATTTGATTTTTGTAATGCGTTGTGGGCACACAGCTGTGTCAAACACCTGGAGAACAAGCCATTAGGGTGTGCCTTTCATCGCTAATGCGACACCCTCGTTACTTGAAAACATATGATTACTCGCACTTTGTGCTAATTACTGAAATGCTTATGAATTGATGGGAAATATTCGTACATCTGCACACCTGATTATGACAAGTGTCTTTCTCCGAGAGTTGAGTGCTGCTGACTTACGAAATGCCACATGACTATTGAATGATATTTTTATGCTTTGCTTTTCATAGTTGCTTATTTCATTTGATGTCTGGTTTCCAGCTGTGTTGCAGCATTGCTTTTATAAAATGAAATGCATTTGCTAATGTGAACACTTTCTGTCAACAGATCTATTAAATAATTATTTTATGATCCACATTCTTTAAAAAAGGAGCACTTGGAAAGGAAAGAACAATAAGAAGGAACTAGTAACAGTAACACATAATTTTCTTTTCAAGTACATGGTAATATTTTTTTTACAATAAGTTGTTATGGTGCACCACTTTAATTACATAGACATTAAGATGTGAATATACATTTCCCTTGTCTGCATTATCGTCTTTAGTGTAATATTTTTTCTGCTTGCGCTATGTAATGTTTAGGTATAAGTTGCTGCTGTTTGCCAGGCATAGTGTTATTGAATTTGACTTTTGCTAATTTATGCTGCTAGCTTTGCCAATTTGCATTTTTTGTCATTGCTGTTTGTGTTAATTTGTTATGTGATGCTGCATTGCCTCATCCCTTGGTATATATATCTCTGAGCTCAGTAGATTTAAGTTACCTTAAGAGGGGGTAGACTATATAAGAAACTGACTATGGAGAATAGGTAAAGAATGCATTGCGAAGTTGTATGAAAAAGATTTGGGCCCCAATGAGTATTGTACAATCAGACATAATTATTTTGAAAGAAATATGAATAGAATACAGGAAGGAGGTATAGATAGGACTTTTTGGGAATAATGATGAATGAAGGGAGACCTCCGAGAAGTAAAGAAAGTTTTGTTTGCAAAATACTGCAGTAAAACAAACCCTGTCCTTTCCTTCTATTATTCCGCTATACGTTTGTGTACCCTTGTGTATTTGTGTTTTTCCTGTCTTTATGTGTTTAGCTGATGAGAGCTATGTTGTAGAATTTTTCTAATACTCTGTTATTTTCTTTGTAAAGATGCTTAGACTTTATTTATTCTGTTTTGTTTTAATGCTCATGTGTGAAGTTGACGTTTCAAAAGTGATTCTGATCTTTTATATTTGTACTCATGTCATCATTCCTGTAACACTGATGTATATGTTTATTTCTATTCCTTTGTAAAGCCCCTATTACTACAAATGTTATCTGTATTGTTATGTTTTTAATGATGTATTTTGTATCTTTGTAATTGTATTCTTATGTTATATAATTGTAATTGACGCCAGTTAATCAAATTAAGTAACTTGTAAGCATTCATTTCACTGCACACATTTCTGTTGGTCATAGTATATGGACAATATGTGAGAAGTACGGACTGATAGTGTTTGCACGTGTGTTAATAATTCAGCAAGGGACTGGATAACAGCATTGCTGGGTCTAAGGACAATTCCACAAACTTTGTGAGTGCACAAGTGGGGGTATATGGACTTGCTATCTTCTCTGCAAGACTCTTCGATGGTGATTGTGCACCTGCACAGTCGCAACAGATGGCTGCTGGCCATCTCTACAAGGACTACAGTGGGTCTGCATCTCTGATGACCCACCAATACCATTATTTCTATAAGGACTGCAGTGGGTCTGCACCTCTGGTGGCCCACCAATACCACAATCTCTACCAGGATTACAGTGGGTCTACTCTGTGATGACCTACCTACCAATCTTCTTCAAAACGTTGAATGACTCTGCTGTGGGTTTGCTCCATTGTGGCCCATCACCTGTCAGCATGTCAAGAGTCAGCACTGTCTTTCCGTTGGAAGGACACCACTACTTCTTCAAGACTGCATGGAAATCCACTACTTCTGTGTGCAATTTTTTTACTAATGAGACTTTGTGAAAAAAACTGTAATTACTATTATGATGAACAATCTGGACTGTCTTTATGGACTGTGAGAAAATTTTAGCTTTTGACCAACATTGTATTAATAAGTGTGTGCATTTGATATCTTTGTTACTGTAATTGTGAAAAATTTTTTTTCAAAACTGTATTGGCCAGTTCCCAACACCATTTGTAAAAATTTTTTTGTGGGGAGCATGGGGGCTATGTAAGTAGGCTGTTTAGATTTTTATATTGGTAACGCCGCCGCCATGTAGCGGTCTCTGTATGAAAATGAAATCACTGGCTGTGGTGTGTGCAGTCTGTGGCTAGTTTGCATTGTTGTCTGCCATTGTAGAGCGGCAGCTGGATGTGAACAGCGCGTAGTGTTGCGCAGTTGGAGGTGAGCCGCCAGCAGTGGTGGATGTGGGGAGAGAGATGGCGGAGTTTTGTAATACTGGATGTCAATTATGAATATTAAGGTAAATACATTGTTTGTTCTCTATTAATATCTTTCATTTGCTAACTATCCCTATCAGTAGTTAGTGCCTTCAGTAGTTTGAATCTTTTATTTAGCTGGCAGTAGTGGCGCTCACTGTATTGCAGTAGGTCGAGCAACGAAGATTTTTGTGAGGTAAGTGATTTCTGAAAGGTATAGTTTAATGTTACTCAGGGCCATTCTTTTGCAGGGATTTTTGATAGTCAGATTGCGTTGCACTAAAAACATTGTGTGTCAGTTTCAGCACAGTCTTGTATAAGTTGTTCTAAGGGGACGTTTCAAATTCTGCTTGTGCTGAATAGAGCGTTGCTTCTATCTTTGTTGTGTTCTGCTGATTTTGTTGTGTCTTGGCCTATAGTTGAATTTACGGGTGTTTTGGTACATGAGATCTGTTAATTACATATTTCTGGGTTATTTTATTGTACGTTGTATAGTGTGTAGGGGACAGTGATTAAAACCGTAAACATAGGTAATCAGTCGGATTATTACTAGAGTGCGAGCGAAAAGCATAGCATAGATTGATATGTTGCACGACGATAACAGTGGTGTGTGCAGCACGCAGGGATTGCCGGCTGGTGCGGAGTACCAAACCGGGGCGAGCTGACTGCGGGCAACGGACAAACAATGGAGCCTCGTGCGTTCGTAACGGGACTCGGTCCCCAGGCAGGCAGTGAGGAGGCGACCTCGGAAGCCACCAGCACGAGTGAGGGTGCAACTCAGGAATGTGCATCCGAGCCAACTTTCACAGCACAGGCTAGCGCGGGAAATACGGGCCACGAGAACCCACTGCTAGCAAGTGTTTTGCAATTCATGAAGCAGCAAGCCGATGATCAGAAGAGGGTAAATAAGGCGTTAGAAGACTCAAATAAGGCATTACGCGAGGAACTAACAAGAAAATTAGACGAACAGATAGGCGCAATTAATAGCCGTTTCGACGAACAAGAACGCAAGCTAGGGCACCAACAGGAACGCCTAGAAGCGTTAGAAACCCGAGCCGAAACAGCCACTGCTGGAAACCAGGCACTGGCTGACTCCATGTTAAAGGAGATACAGTCTGTGCAAACCGAAGTCAGCGAGGCCACAAGCAGACTCGAAAACCGGGTCACAGTGCTTGAAAGTGATCTGTCCCTGCGAGAAATAGTGCTTCCTTCCGAGTCGCAAGTTAGAGAAGTATAGGAGAGCGTCTGCACGGAACAGAGAGAAGTGGTTGCTCGTATGGGCGAACAGGTGGCCGCTCACGTGAGCAGCTAACGGAGCAAGCAGACGAGATTGATAAGGTCGTGAATGAGGTAGCCGTCCTGACGAGTACGGTAGAGGAAATCGCGCTGAATAATGGAACGGACTCGGATAGGACACGGCCAGTACCTGTCGCGGAATCCGCAGCAATTCAGTCACTTCTGCAGTTTAAAAGGGTGCAAGCGGATATAAGCAAATGCAATCGGGACATGATAGCTGACCTGCATAATAAGCTGCAGGAAAATCAAAGCGGCAACGGCAGTAATTCTGTTAGTAATGCGGCTAGGGGAGCAGAAAGTTTCAGCAGTGAACGTAGACGTAAAGAAGAAGAGGAATACCGTGATTTTGAAGGGAGACTCGGTAATTTGAGGCGTAATCCGGAGCCGCCTACTCGGACGACTGATCATGGTATGAATTTTGATCCTGACGAGGAAGAATGCCGGAGACACTTTGTCTCAGTGCAATCTTATTTTCTTTTCCCCGACCCGAACCACGACGTAGCGCCCTCGATGCGGCTCAATCAGTTTGAACACTCACTGCCTCGCTCCTGGGGAGATGTGCTAAGAATAAAATTCTCGTGCAGCCACCTGAGAGGTGAAGCGGCTACCCCGATTACAAATAATGCTTAAGGACTGTCGAACGTACGAGGACTTCAAGGCGGCTTTCCTCAGCGAGTTCTGGTCTCGGAGCATGCAAGAGCGGGTGAAATTGGGCAACTTAACGCGAGAGAACTTCGTTTACAGTACGTTCAGACACCCGGTAGAGTACTACAAAGACATGGTCGAGAGCAATCACTTCCTTGATGCACCGTATGATCCTAAGGAACTCAATAGAATCTGTCTTACTAAACTCCCGAGCAAACTGCGTAAAGAAATTACAATTGCGGGAAGAGGCATGGACGAAGTTAGTGGCTTTCAGAACCTGCTGCAAGAGTTGGGTACTGAAAGAAATATAAGTGAGCAGCAAAACGCCGTTAGGTTTGAAGGAAACCGCGACGAGAATGTCGGGCGAAGGCGCAACCAGAGTTGGAGACCTCAGTTTTCCGGTAATAATAATCACGGTCGTGGGCATGAGAGGCGTGGTCGCGCCCCTTGGAGCCCGCGACAACGCAACAGAGGCTGGGGACGCTCTAGGGAAGAGCGGTTCCGTCGTAACGAGCAGTATTCGTGGCACGCAGCGGGCGGGAGGTCAGAGGAGCCACGTAACTCCCGCGGTGATACGGAACGCGAAAACAGGGGATCAATATCTGGCAGACTTCCAAGGAATCCTGAACGAAATTCCATACGGGACGATGAAGCTCAGTCCTACACTGGTCCTGAAGAATCAGGCACCTCCCAACAGAATTAGGGAACTGGTAGATTGGCCACCAGAAAGGCGGCAACAACACAGGGTAGTGGTAGAGTTAGCAATTCCAAATATCAGGAAGGAGGCGTTAAGTAGAAAAAGGCAACAAAAGGGACGCATTAGATAATTAGTACTGGAAATTGGCGATAAGGTTCTCGTGAGGACTCATAGATTATCCAAAAGACACCGGCATATTAGCAGTAAGTTTTTCAACGTGTATTCAGGACCTTTTAGGGTGAGACGTGTCGCACATCAGAACGCCAGTGAAATCGAAACTGTCTGGTCTCGTAAGCCAAGAGGCTTGCACCACATATCCAACGTCAAAAAATGGATAGAGTAAGAACAAGGGACAGGAGGGTCATCGTTTACAGGCAACCATTTAGTTTAGTGTAATCACAGTACTCCACAACATCTTAAGCAATGGATTTGGTACTCTTCTTGCTGTCCTTGCCTGGTCATAAGCTAGAAGCTAAGTGGAAAAAACGAGTGTCGAAGGAAGATATTCGTACGATATCGTAGTGATTTGCTCTGGAGAAGCGAGGATCACTCGTAAGGGAAACGAGAAGTAGTTACGCTGGGAATGGTAGACCTTTGCAAAGTATATTGATGGGGAAACGCGCCATAGATGCGCTTATGTGGTAGTAATGGCTCGCGCCGAGGTAGCGACGGGACCAGTTGTCGGTTGCAAAAGGCACCGAATTTTTTTGTGTGGTTGTGGTATTTGTGTTTTAGTGTTGTTGTAAGTAGCGTGAATAAAAGGACGCTAGGTGCAAGAAGCATAAAGCGCCCTTTGAATGTATCCTGATAGCTAAAAGAGCCACGCGCACTTTGAATAAGAAAATGCTATTTGACACTGAAGTCAATATAAAAGATAGGGTCGCCACCAACTCTAGCCACATGACAAAGAAGAGGTAGCACTGAGTCGGAAAATTACTTAATTTATTAATAAGAAAAACTCACAAAAGAACATTCATTGTAAAGTCATTGATAAAGAATGGGATGTAGTTATTAATATGATCCAGGCACTCTTCCCGTGAATCAAATATTGAGTAAAGTAAATAGGGCGTGAACACCATGCGTAAGTGCAGCCTGCAGCAAGATTCGTGAAAGCACGATCTATTCCCGAGCATTTGTTTCAGATAAAAAAAGGGACACTAATCACCACACCTGTGCACATGGAAACGCTATAGGTGGGCCAACAAGGAAAACTACAATGTAAATGGCGAAGGTAACGACGACGTAACATCGGTACACAAGATAAGATTGAAGGCAAAATTATTTATTCCTTAAAGCATTGATGTAGTGCATCTATAGACTGCTGTTGCATGCTAACTATGTACAATTGCTTGTGACATACTATACGTTTCATAACAGACTCGCGTGCCCACTCGGTCCGCGGAGACAATTTCTATGGACTGTGGCCAAATTTTAATCACATGAGACAAAGAAAATTCACAAATACACAAAAATTACCAAGATCCGGAAAAGATTAGAAGCATACACACACAGTTGTAGGCACATAAACATTCACACTGAACCGAGGGCACTTCAACATATGCAACTCCTTTGTGCTGCGTTCCTCTCACGGATCAAAGTCAAGACTGCATTGGGAATCAAACTGAAAGTCTACAAAAGCCTTGCATTCCCTGCTGCAACTCAGCAAGTAAATCTTTATAAGATGAAATTCGAGACCAAAAGCTAAAAGCTCTCCTCTCGATGTGACAACGCGCCACGCGGTCAGTCCAACTCACCCTTCTTCGTCTGGAGCACAGCTGTGTACCCATCCCGTACCGGCGGCAGACTGCCTCCCGTTTCTCCAGCCTCTTCCACGCTCCGCGTGGACCGGAAAACCCCAGGATGCCATTTCCGCCACCAACCTAACGCAGGTGGATTTCTCACAAGTAGCGGAAACCTCTTTGCCGACTTGACCACTACGAGAGTTGGCAATGAAAGGTGGCTACAGGACCCTTTCATCACCCCAAACGTCCCGGAGAAGACTGTGCCGCGAATTTTCTCGCCATGCTAGGAGATTCGCCAACAGTCTTCGAAACAAACATACCCTAACGAGTAACAATTGCAACAGTAAACAGCAGCACAAAGGAGTTGATTAATCGCTTATATCCAAGTGAGCTCTATCTGACCTTGGTCAATAATTGTGATCTCATGCGGTCCGCAAAGCAAACAGAACAAATTAAATTAAGCGTGATATACTACGCTAACATCATGTCATCTGACCTACTACGACCACAACCATGAGATATTATTTTAAAATTGCTTTAACCAACTATCAAAAGTTAACATAGAGACATAGGTGAACAGGTACATAATATATATAAATATATAAACAAATACAATGATGCAAAATCATTATCACGAACCAAAGCAGTATCATCTGGTGCTGACATATATAAGAACATGCAAGTGAAAGTGCAAAATACAATATTCACAACAAATACAGTGATACAAAATCATTAATGAACCCAATGGTGTGACAGCTGGTAAATAATCACCTATGGAAAATAAGACATGAGTACAAAAACACATCCTGAAATCAACTCGTTGACACGCTGTCATTTTTCAGTTTCGCCACATGGTTGTTTCACTGGGTATTCTCTTTAGGTGCTGGGGTGGGCGTCTCTTCTAAAGGCGACTTGGAGGATAAGCTACTAGGGGACCACAACACTGAACTGGGGAGTTCGCAGCGGCGTTGATTGTAACGTCCGTTGTAACCCAGGTTGTTCATCCTAGACAGCACCCCGCGACGTTGCCTCGTGCCCGTTTCCACCCTCTGCGTCCATACTGTGGGATGGTTCAGCGTTGCAGATTTGCAGGACATCGCCACTTGTGGGCCCTGCCTCATCATCGAGAAGGCAGCTTGGCGGTCGTCGTCCGTGTGTTGCGGAGGAAGGTGTTTTACGACACACGCCCCTGCCTCCTGTCGTGTCAATGGAGAAACACGTGCTCTTCTCCGTCGCATCGAGGTCGACGTAAACTCGTGCGGGTGTCGGGCTTGAGACCCGCTTATCGCCTCTTTGCACCGTCTCAGCTGATGCGTCAGTGATGGGACCCGCGTCCCTCCGGGCAGTGGGCGGTACCTCACCGCAGCGGCCGTCTGGACTAGCGGCGCTCAGGGATCGGCGGCCTCGCCTGGCGTGCGTCATACTTTCCCTTTCGCTTGTCAGGTGACTAGCGCATGGAGTGGAACGCTGGCCATCAGCTGACGCTGCAGTGGTGACACGCCCGCGGGCCCCGGTGTGAGCTTGGGCTTGGGGGAAGACCAGCATCCCCTCCCCTCTGATGGAGAAACAGCTGTGACCGCTCGCCGCACCACTGCCTCGCCGTTGATAGCAGCGTTCTGCAACGCCTGCCGGTGGACCAAGCCCTGTGCTTTCTGATGCGGAGGCTCCCTAGGCGGCCTTGCACCCACTTAAGAACTGCGCTCACGGAGATCGTTACAAAATATCATGTGTACAGATTACCACAAAATCAGCGGAGTTTCTTACTCCTGATCAATACGTGGAATATTGCCCAAAATTAACTTGACAAGAAGGGCCTTGTTAACAATACCAATTAAAAAATATAATGAGGAAAATTACATAACCAATATTCAAACAAACAAAAAATTGTTTTTATAAAATATAGTTCCAGCATTACATCTGCTGTCAATAATTCAGGGTAGATCTTGGTCAGGATTTGGATAGGATTTGGCGCCGCTGCTAACTACAGACACAAAGCTCTCCCTACTCCTAACTACGCTCTCACACACAATCTACCCAGCTCGTACTAGTCACCATCACCATATAGCCCGACTACAATTCCCACATATACACAAAATATTACTTTCAACACCAATACCCATATCGTTGTTCATTGACTGCTGCTCCAAGGTTTGCAGAACACGTTTGCTGATCTGTGAAACATTTCCGAGACTTCTTTTCCATGGACATTGCATAATATAAGTTACGATTAATGAGACATAGAAGGTTCATTCAAGCCACATCTGAAATGGTAAATGTTTCAACATCTGTTCATCAGACTAATGCAAAAGGTCAGTGAGCATAACAATGGAATTAAAAATCATTCTATCCTATTAGCAAACACATAAACACTGCGTCCTACAAGTACATACAAAAGACTGTCAAAAGAAATCCATTGTCCAGAGCCACGAGTACCCAACTTACTGCTGTCATAAGATACTCATAATGATTACACAATTACTCACCACATGTCCCCAGGGGTCCTCACCTACCGTCGTGTTATTTCAGCTTGGAGGTAGTTGCATTGATTCTCTATTAAATATCAAGCTGCTTGAGTTTATAAGCTGTTTCGATCTACGTCTTCTGGGGTTTCACATTCTGGTGCCCTCAACCGTACCTAGTAGTATGTGGCGGCAAGTTACACTTTCCAAATATCTTATAAGATGGCAACTCTGAAAATCAAACACTGTTAATCTCCATTCGTATACAAATCCTTCGCCTACAAATTACCAAGTCACTTCATCAACATTGCAGTACATTTGAAAAATCCCACTGAATCATGCTTACCTAAGGGGAATAAGAACATTACAACTGTAATTTTTCATCAAGAATTTCCTTACTTCCAATGACTCGCCACGTCAATATGCCCAATACCTTTTTAGTCATCAAAAAACAAAAGCCATCTTACTGTAATAGGAAACGCTTCATCTGAGCCTCATAATCATTCATACGTTATGAAGCTGCACAACACTACTCTTTTCTGCTCAGAAGAACTACACATATATTGGGGGACCCTTTACAACTAATAGAAAATATACACTTTAATTTTAATCACACCAGAGTGAATCAAAACATTGGAAAATATACACTGTAAATGTACACTCCTGGAAATTGAAATAAGAACACCGTGAATTCATTGTCCCAGGAAGGGGAAACTTTATTGACACATTCCTGGGGTCAGATACATCACATGATCACACTGACAGAACCACAGGCACATAGACACAGGCAACAGAGCATCCACAATGTCGGCACTAGTACAGTGTATATCCACCTTTTGCAGCAATGCAGGCTGCTATTCTCCCATGGAGACGATCATAGAGATGCTGGATGTAGTCCTGTGGAACGGCTTGCCATGCCATTTCCACCTGGCGCCTCAGTTGGACCAGCGTTCGTGCTGGACGTGCAGACCGCGTGAGACGACGCTTCATCCAGTCCCAAACATGCTCAATGGGGGACAGATCCGGAGATCTTGCTGGCCAGGGTAGTTGACTTACACCTTCTACAGCACGTTGGGTGGCACGGGATACATGCGGACGTGCATTGTCCTGTTGGAACAGCAAGTTCCCTTGCCGGTCTAGGAATGGTAGAACGATGGGTTCGATGACGGTTTGGATGTACCGTGCACTATTCAGTGTCCCCTCGACGATCACCAGTAGTGTACGGCCAGTGTAGGAGATCGCTCCCCACACCATGATGCCGGGTGTTGGCCCTGTGTGCCTCGGTCGTATGCAGTCCTGATTGTGGCGCTCACCTGCACGGCGCCAAACACGCATACGACCATCATTGGCACCAAGGCAGAAGCGACTCTCATCGCTGAAGACGACACGTCTCCATTCGTCCCTCCATTCACGCCTGTCGCGACACCACTGGAGGCGGGCTGCACGATGTTGGGGCGTGAGCGGAAGACGGCCTAACGGTGTGCGGGACCGTAGCCCAGCTTCATGGAGACGGTTGCGAATGGTCCTCGCCGACCCCAGGAGCAACAGTGTCCCTAATTTGCTGGGAAGTGGCGGTGCGGTCCCCTACGGCACTGCGTAGTATCCTACGGTCTTGGCGTGCATCCGTGCGTCGCTGCGGTCCGGTCCCAGGTCGACGGGCACGTGCACCTTCCGCCGACCACTGGCGACAACATCGATGTACTGTGGAGACCTCACGCCCCACGTGTTGAGCAATTCGGCGGTACGTCCACCCGGCCTCCCGCATGCCCACTATACGCCCTCGCTCAAAGTCCGTCAACTGCACATGCGGTTCACGTCCACGCTGTCGCGGCATGCTACCAGTGTTAAAGACTGCGATGGAGCTCCGTATGCCACGGCAAACTGGCTGACACTGACGGCGGCGGTGCACAAATGCTGCGCAGCTAGCGCCATTCGACGGCCAACACCGCGGTTCCTGGTGTGTCCGCTGTGCCGTGCGTGTGATCATTGCTTGTACAGCCCTCTCGCAGTGTCCGGAGCAAGTATGGTGGGTCTGACACACCGGTGTCAATGTGTTCTTTTTTCCATTTCCAGGAGTGTATTAAACAGACACGACAGGGTTTACCGCAGGCACATCAAAACTGTGGCCCTCTCTCAACAAATCTTCCATAATAACGTCTTCCTTTTTCAAATGCACATCAGTATCAACAATAGCACCGGTCCTTATTAAGTTTGACGCCAACCGAGCCAGCCAACAGTCATTGATCCCTTTGATTAGAGGCATTTGTGGGATTGTGCCGCGGGTTTGCGGGACGAATTTCAACACCCACTGGCGGACCACCCGTACTGTTTACGGCACCCCTGTTGTTGCTTGTTCGATAATTATTCTGTGGTCGGTCACGACTACCGTTCCTAGGTCCGCTGTAATTGCGCCTAAATCTCTGCTCATTACCATATCTTCTATACTCCCGCGGGTGTCTTTGATTTCCTCTAGGCGAATGATGACCATTGGCATAGTTCATTCTGCCCGCGTTCCATGAGGAGTCGCGACGCTGCCAACGCTCGCGCATTCTGTAACTCTCAGGCGACCCATTACGTCTGTATTGCCACCTGTCTCTACAGCTGCGGCTTCGCTTGCGCGGCCGCTGCTCGTAGGCGCTCTGACCGTAATTCTGCGTGGTGCCATTCGCATCGCACTCAAGCTCTAAAAGAAGATGACGAAACCCCTCTACGTCATCCTTACATCGCCCTGCAAGGAAACGTGCCGCAACTGCATTGGAAATTTTCCCAGGCAAATACGAATAATTTCCGCAGGTCCATAAGGATCGTCACGATGTTCATTCGCCTGCAGCATGTGCTCGAACATCTGCACAGGGCTGGAGAATTTTGACCGGTTTAGCTCTGGTAGCATAATGAGTCCGTGTTTTACACGACTTTGCGCTGCCACTGACCAATAGATCGACAGGAAGTGTTGTCGAAACTCCCCAACAGTGCAGCAATTGCGTGCAATTGACCTCATCCGCGCCGCTGGCTCACCTTCGAGGTAGCCGCACATATACTCCATCTTGTGCGCACTGGGCCACGTAGGAGGAAGGGACAACTCGAACTGCTGTAATCAGGCCCGCAGGTGAATCCCCGTAGCCGAGTTACGGAAGACTTCAAACTTCCTCACCGTCAGAAAATGTTTAAAGTCAAATTCGTGAGTTTCCCTTGGTGAACGTTCCTGAGGGGATACGCGCCGTTCCCACCTGGTACGAGATCCGTGATCATGACGATGATCAAATTCGCCATCGTTCCCTGAATCATCGTCGGAATAATGGCCCTTTCACTTCATTTCTTTCAACTTCATGGGCCTTTAACCCTTTTAGGTGAAGTTCTAAACGGGCCATGCGCTCACATATTCCCTCGGTAACCCCTCTTTGTTGTATTTTTATTTCACACTGTCCACGCGGACATTTCGTTATCGACCGTATTTCGTCTGCATCCGCTGATGACGAGGTAATCGTTTCCCTATTATTGTCAGACTTACGCGCCACTGCGTCTGAGATCCTGGCTATTTCTTCTCGCATCTCTCGGTGGGCCGTGTCTTGTTTTGTTTGCGTAAGCCCTTGCTCTCGCTCGAGAGCTATTATCGCCTGGCTGAGGGTTTCTACCTGCCCGCTAAGGTGGACCGGGCACTTAGCCGCAGTGTCCTCTATTCGGGACACAAGAGCCGCGTGGTCACTCTGGCATTGTTCTGCTAACGCGCGGAGATCCCTGGCGGAATTTTGTCCTACTCGAGACTCAAGAGCCGCTTGTTCACTCTGGCATTGTTCTGCTAGCATACGTATATTCCCAGCGAACCTTTCTTCTTGCTCCATCACCTGCTTACTAATGACTTGTTGTCCCTCTTCTAAGGCGGAGATGCGTTGGTCAATGATAGCCAGTTTCTCCCCAATACCATGTACTATTTCACTAGTCAATCTTTTATTTGCTTCTTCGATATGCCTCCTATTTTCTTCTGCTTTTTTTTATTCACTTCCTCGGTATGTCTCCTATTTTCTTCCGCTTGTTTTTTATTCACTTCCTCGATATGTCTCCTATAACTGTCTAGTAATTGTCGTAGCATAGTCTGTAATGAATTTGCATCTATCAATAATTCGAAATCACTACAGTGGGCTCAGGATGGACAACACTTGTACTTGCGTTTTCCGCGTTTCGTTCATGGTCGGACTCGACGTTTTGACCTCGTCCTTGTTCAGGGTTATTGTCTGGCAGGTTTTTCCGATCGCGGCTCCCTGAACAGCTACGCGTCTCCATCATAAGGATAGTTACTCCGTGCTCCAAAATACAACAAGAATAATGCCAAAGTCTCCTAATGGACTCACAGTCCCCACAAAGCACCCAAGATTTACTATATGACACCGATACACGCCACTGGACAAGAATCAACCCACACTTGTAACACAATTGAATACTAAATCACAATGTCTATACAGTAATACATATACAAGATAAAACATGTAAGAAAATGCACACCTATATCATAAATTCACGTGAATTCTGTATCACAGAAAGACAATATACCAATTAGCACATCCAACCGAAAATAACTAATCCTCACTGCGCATCAGAAGATCTCTGGTTTACCGAAATCCGTGAGCAGGGTGAGCCATGTGTAACTTACCTGTTACTACGGGTTATTCCTTATTATTGGGAATGGAAATATTTATTGCTTATGAAATTAACTTGAGAAGATTAGGGTCGCCACCGACTCTAACCATACAACTAATCGAAGGTTTGGTCGAGTCGGAAAATAAATTAATTTGATCACAGACCAAAGACTCACAAAAATGCATACGTTGTGAGGTCGCTCACAGCGGATACGATGTAATTAATAGTATTGCCTGTGCACTGTTCACGACAATCAAACATTTAAAATAAAATAGAAAATGCATGAACACTGCATAAGATCAGCTCCCAGCAACACACCTGAAAATATGACTTAATCTAAAGCATTTGTTATAAAATATAAGAGGAGACTAATCACTGGACCTGTGCATAAGGAAACGCATTGGATGGGCTAACGGGAAAGCTACAAGGTGAGTGGCTTAGGTGCAAAAACGTAATCTCGGAACACAAGAGAAAATTGCAGATAAAATCATTTATTCCTAAGATAAGGATGTGAGGCATGTACACGATTCCTGATAACACATGATTTGTGGAGACACAATTTCTAGGTATAGTGCCAAATTCCAACAATATCACATCACACAATCATGTTAACATTATCTAAAACAAACATGCTATCGGACAGTTAGTGATGCCGGTAGCCCAACAACTATAAAGTTCTACCACGTGGTTGGCTTCCCACGGACGAAAGACACATAAAGTAAGAAAAATTTACGATAAGGCAAAGCTCTAAATATTTAGAAAGGTGAAAGCTTATGCAGGTATAGCTGAAGGCAAACAGACATTCATACAGAAGCGAGCGCTCACTCCTTATCGACACCTTTGTGTGGTGCTCTTCCGGCGGATCCAAGTCTGCTACAGAAATTTGCTAAAAGAAAAATCTGCCAAAGTCTTGCATTCCTTGCTGCGACAAGGCAAAGCAATCTTCCAGATTTTAAAAAGCGAGACCAAAAGCTAACAGCTCTCCCCTCGCCAAGTAACAACGCGCCACGCGGCCAGTCTAACTCACCCTTCTTCGACTGGAGCACAGCTGTGGACGCTTCCCGTACCGGCGGAGACTGCCCCCTTTTTCCTCTCCAGCCTCCTCCACGCTCCGCGTGGACCGGAAAGCCCAAAGATGCCATTTCCGCCACCAACCTAACGCAGGTGGATTTCTCACAAGTAGCCCAAACCTCTTTGCCTACTTGACCACTACGAGAGTGGGCTATTCTGTACCAGTGCTGCTGAATCTGTACGACTATCGCAGACTTTCTGCAGCAGACTACGCCACCGTCTAGCAACGTGACACACAACCACATTCATTCAATCACACCACTATGAGAGTAAAGAGAAAAGAGAAACAAGGAAAAGAAAGAGAAATACTTGTGAAATTGGGCTACCGGACTAATGAAAGGTGGCTACAGGACCCTTTCAACTGAATAAATCCTGAACTTTTTTGTTAATATCTTGAATTAAACAAAGTTGCCCTGTGCTTTAATGATCCGCCAAATAATGCTGCTCATGAAATGGTACCTGTGCGTTGATTATTTTCGTAGAAAATAGATCTTGAAATGAAAATGTTTCACCTCCTAATGTAAGTGCTTGCAAACGCGGCGCTTGCTGCTCTCTGTGGTCCAGTTGCTGTCCAGTTGCAAATTTCTAACCACAGTTGCTGAGAGCCTAGTGTAATGCTCCAGACAGCAAGTAAACTATTTTATACACATCACTTAGTCAGACACTCCTTTAAATAAAAATGTCTTGGACCGAGGATGTGGACGATGCTCTTAGGAGAAATATTCCTTTAGCAAACTGTTTTTACATTATCTGAAATATTATTAATTGTTTGAAATTCGTGTTATAACACACGCATTAACATTGACAAAGGCAACATTGATATCAAATGTTTACTCTCACAGATGTTGGACAAGTAATTGACAAACACGAAAAATCATTACAGTGAAAATTAAACAATCTTTAATGAAAAATCTCAATTTCCTTCACACGGCTGTCTAATTCAACAATGAATCCAACTACGCGCGACTGCAGTGCCACCAAATAAAAAAATGTTGCCTTCATTCCACTTCATACTCTTTTCTAATATCCTTGCATCTCATTTCATTCTACATCATTAATCGAATCCTTCTCCTCTGTTTCACAACACTCACTTTACTTAAACAGACGTGCACTTGACACTATGTCTACACCGCCAGGAGCCCCCTGCTCGGCGTCTAACTCACAACTACCATCCTAACGCTGGAACTCCCGCGCCCCTCTCTCTCCCCGGCAGCGATGACAAAATCGAGCACACCTTCCAGCGACACAGCTACTCCTCCCTTCTTCCATTTGCTAGGTAAATAGATGTGGTTGACGTTGTTTATATGAGATTCTGCAACCTCAAATGCTGTCTTCTGATTCCTATATGAAATTCAGTAATAGAGTTAGTCTACTGTTCTTTATTAGCAAGTTGACGGACGTCTTTTAGTTTACTCTTCCGATGACTGCATTCGATCTGAAAATGGAAGATGCCCTACTCTAAAACTGTCTTTGAGAAGTAGGGAACATGAGTACCTCTTTACTTTCACCTGTTACGTAATTAGATCTGGCTACTCTATGAAACATTACAGTTTGCTACTTCAAATACTATGTACACATTGTACACGAAATATGGTAATGGGGGTGTTCTCCACTCCTTTATCAGCAGGTTAATGGACATTTTATGGGTGCCGCCATTTACTCTGCCAATGATTGCAATTTATCTGCAACTGGAGAAAGCCTTACACGAAAGCTGGCTTTGAAATATGGGGAAATGACTAGCTCCTCCTTTCATTTCATCTTGTTAACAGTTTTAATATTACATTCTGCTGATTGAAATTCTATCTACAGATCCCAATATGAAATGTAGCAACAGGCTTGCCCTCCTGATCTGTTTCGGCAGGTTAACTAGCGCCCCCTGCCTGCCAGTGTCTACTCTGCAATCGACTGCGTCTCATCTCAAGAGGGATGACAACGCAGTCGATCGCTGGCTTTGAGATGTAGCCAAATGTGGACTTCCTTCTTTCATTTGGTAATTACATCTGGCTAACATTTTTACTATTACGTTATACATATTAAAAGTGTCGTGAGGATAATGGAAAAGAAAAAAGTTATCTCGTATTATCAAGACCTTAGTGAGTGTCTGTGTCGTTTCTCTGCGACAGTCTGTCACTTACTACAGACCGCGGCAGGCGCCTCTTGCTGATACACTGTGGTGACGTCACAGCACAGACACCCGCGTCTCAGTCGCCACGAGCGGCTCTGCACCGCCACACGTGATGGCCCCGTGATCCAGGGAGCCTGACCTTGTTATCTCTCACTGGACCGACAAGTTAACACCTCAAAGTGTGGGGCTCTGTACGACACTCTAGCACACGAGACTGGGGTTTATGGTCGTTTTCAAAAAATCGTAATTCAGGAACGGTTACAGATAAATCATTCCACTTCTGTCTGTTTTACCACTGTACTTTAAACTTCAAAATGAAGTAACACACTACAGTTACCAACCTCATTTGAATTTACACTGTTATTACTAGTTTGTAGATGAAACAGGAAAAATAAAGTTTTATAGTAGGATTTATTGTACGTAGAAAGAATATTGCACTTGTTTATGTTTTATAAAAACAAACTGAAAGATATTGATTCAAAAAATCACAATACACAACTAAATTACATTACAATTTTTTATAAATAATTTCTGTCTATAATCGGCTTTTGTGTGAAATAGCTCACAGAATTCTGGCATGTACAGCGCAACAACACACATTGCACATTAGTATGTTGCTTCTGCCCTTTTCCACTCTGCAGTTCCTTTTTCAGCTTTGTCACCACACACTTTACACGATGTGTACGGCCTCGCTTTGCTGTCAGTTGCAGTAAGTTTTCTTCCAAGATGTCGCCCAGTTAGTCTGTCACCTACAGTCGAAGGCTTCACCCCTACTTGTTTCTCTCCTGCCGTCGTGGCCAGTGTTTCTCCAGTTAACAGACATGATGTAGGGAACCTGGTTCCATTTGTGAGATTTTTTACATAATACAACCGTTTACTATTCCCCGAATGAAAGATCAGTAAATAAGTAAGTCGTATGTAGGACTTGCTAACATTTTTTGTATTATTTACGTTCTGATATGTCATGTATCAGAAGTGAACGAATTATTTTTTCGATGTGGGTATTGGCAATTACTAAATATTCTTACAAGTTTCAAATAATTCAAAATGAAATTCAAACTTTACTTCAGAGCACTCGTTAGTATTTTAGTTGATTGAACTAGGGATCCATCCTTCTGATACACAAAAGTCTGTAGTTTCCGAAGATTTTATTTGTACACTGCTGTTACCGTCGCTGGAGAAAAATTTAGTCACCTGATCTTCATTGAGTCAACTTTCTTTACACGGTTCGTGTAGACTGTTCTCCAGAATATCAAAGAACGTATTGCAAGGATCAGTTTACTCAAAACGTGGAAATAAAGCTCAGATACTGGACATCAGCTAACGAAATTGGCTGGTGGCCACCCGAGCGACAAGCAGAAGGCGTACTGGAGTACTCCTCCCTCCTGAGCATGCGCAGATTCGCGCTGGTACTGAATGTGCCTGCTCAATCTGTGATGCTGGCGCCCTGTCTGTCTCCAGATGGCTGTCGCACTGGAATGGTACCGTACATGGGGGTTATTCGTCTCTGAACCCCCACATCTGGCATCAGTGGTGCAGTGATAGAATGCCCACTTGTCACAAAGGTGTCCCGAGTTCGATTCGAAGCTGACGAGATTTACTTTGCCACCACTGTGTGACCACAGGTAGCTGCGACCTTCACCTTGCCGTGTTCAAACCTCGTTTGATTTGTGTTTTTTGTACTCGTGGTGGAAAATCGCGGTAACTCTGATCGTGTAAACACAATACAATGTATGTTATAAGGTAACTTTAAAGTACTGATTGCATAGTACTTCCATGACTGGATTTGTGGCTCTGGGATATATGAACGGATTGCCTTTTGAACTTCCAAACGGCTAGAGGACAAATGTAAGGATGTAGGGGCGTATCTCACTAGGGGTAAGATAGATACTGCCTACAGGAGAATTAAAGAGACCTTTGGAGGAAAGAGAACCACTTGTATGAATATCAAGAGCTCAGATGGAAACCCAGTTCTAAGCAAAGAAGGGAAAGCAGAAAGGTGGAAGGAGTATATAGAGGGTCTATACAGGGGCGATGTTCTTGAGGACAATATTATGGAAATGAAACAGGATGTAGATGAAGATGAAATGGGAGATACAATACTGTGTGAAGAGTTTGACAGAGCACTGAAAGACTGAGTCGTTTCGAACTACTGACGGCCTTGGGAGAGCCAGTCCTGACAGAACTCTACCATCTGGTGAGCAATATGTATGAGACAAGCGTAATACCCCCAGACTTCAAGAAGAATATAATAATTCCAATCTCAGAGAAAGCAGGTGTTGATAGATGTGAAACTTACCGAACTATCAGTTTAATAAGTCACAGCTGCAAAATACTAACGCGAATTCTTTACAGACGAATGGAAAAACTGGTGGAAGCCGACCTCGGGGAAGATCAGTTTGGATTCCTTAGAAATATAGGAATACGTGAGGCAGTTCTGACCTTACGACTTATGTTAGAAGAAAGATTAAGGAAAGTTTTGACAATGTTGACTGGAATACTCTCTTTCAAATTCTGGAGGTGGCAGGGATAAGATACCAGGAGCGAAAGGCCATTTACTATTTGTACACAAACCAGATGGCAGTTGTAGGAGTCGAGGGACATGAAAGGGAAGCAGTGGATGGGAAGAGAGTGAGACAGAGTTGTAGCCCCTCCCTGATGTTATGCAATCTGTATATTGAGCAAGCAGTAAAGGAAACAAAAGAAACAATTGGAGTAGGAATTAAAATACATGGAGAAGAAATAAAAACTTTGAGGTTGGCCGATGACATTGTAATTCTGTCAGAAACAGCAAAGGACTTGGAAGAGCAGTTGAACGGAATGGACAGTGTCTTGAGAGGAGGATATAAGATGAACATCAACGAAATCAAAACGAGGATAATGGAATGTAGAGGAATTAAATCGGGTGATGCTGAGGGAATTAGTTAAGGAAATGAGACACTTAATGTAGTAAATGAGTTTTGCTATTTGGGGAGCAAAATAAGTGATGATGGTCGAAGTAGAGAGGATATAAAATGTAGAGTGGCAATGGCAAGGAAAGCGTTTCTGAAGAAGAGAAAGTCAGGAAGTCGTTTCTGAAAGTATTTGTATGGAGCGTAGCCATGTATGGAAGTGAAACGTGGACGCTAAATAGTTTAGACAAGAAGAGAATAGAAGCTTTCGAAATATGGTGCTACAGAAGAATTCTGAAGATTAGATGGGTAGATCACGTAACCAATGAGGAAGTAATGAATCGAATTGGAGAGAAGAGAAATCTGTGGCACAACTTGACTAGAAGAAGGGATCGGTTGGTAGGACATGTTCTGAGGCATCGAGGGATCACGAATTTAGTATTGGAGGGCAGTGTGGAGGGTAAAAATTGCAGAGGGAGACGAAGACATGAATACAGTAAGCAGATTCAGAAGGATGTAGGTTGCAGTAGGTACTGGGAGATGATGAAGCTTGCACAGGATAGAGTAGCATGGAGAGCTGCATCAAAGCAGACTCAGGACTGAAGACCACAACAACAACAACAAAATGTATGGAAAGTAAGGAGACTGGGTAGGGAGAAATAGTCGAGTGCATACAGAATGCAAGTAAATTCGGTTGGAGTGTAAAAATGGCGTCACGGAAGCAGGTGTCTGCTTTCACCGCAGTGTGTGGACGCGGGGGCCCCGCTATGTGACTGGCCAGTTGTCGAATATAACCTTTGCCCATACTAAGTCACAGGAACTATCTGCTTCAATGTCATTACATAATTTTTCCTTAGGTTGTGCTTCTTGTTTCTGTTGTAGTGGAGATCATTGCAATTACAGCTTTTCCCTCCAAAACGTAGAATGCTTTCTATGTGACCCTGTAAATACCAAATACCACAGCTAAACAATGTAGAAGAACAATGTACGTTACAAGCATAGCATTCTGTATTACTTCATTTCCTTGTTTATAACATTTTAAAAATGTACGTCGAGTTTTGATGACATGTCAGTCAGAGATGTTCTTATCTCTATTTAGTGAACGTATTTTCAGTCATGTTTTGAACATTGTCCCGCTACACGTTATTAACTAATGTTTTGCCGCAAGGGATGTCGCATTTTAGAGGGTAAATTAATATGGAGTATGTCGTTCTTCTTTTCGAACATTCACATTCCCATTTTTTCTTTCCTTTTTGTGTTTTGGGCATGCAGTTGTAGTAATTAGGCACAAATGCAGTGAACTAAAAGAAATGATTAGCGTACATTCGCATTCTCTGTACATCGTTCGTTTCTTCTTGCTCCCCTGCCGATGGACTGTTTCAATCGCAACCAGTGAGCATGAAAGGAAGCGACCATACATACAGAAGGATCTACACTCCTGGAAATGGAAAAAAGAACACATTGACACCGGTGTGTCAGACCCACCATACTTGCTCCGGACACTGCGAGAGGGCTGTACAAGCAATGATCACACGCACGGCACAGCGGACACACCAGGAACCGCGGTGTTGGCCGTCGAATGGCGCTAGCTGCGCAGCATTTGTGCACCGCCGCCGTCAGTGTCAGCCAGTTTGCCGTGGCATACGGAGCTCCATCGCAATCTTTAACACTGGTAGCATGCCGCGACAGCGTGGACGTGAACCGTATGTGCAGTTGACGGACTTTGAGCGAGGGCGTATAGTGGGCATGCGGGAGGCCGGGTGGACGTACCGCCGAATTGCTCAACACTTGGGGCGTGAGGTCTCCACAGTACATCGATGTTGTCGCCAGTAGTCGGCGGAAGGTGCACGTGCCCGTCGACCTGGGACCGGACCGCAGCGACGCACGGATGCACGCCAAGACCGTAGGATACTACGCAGTGCCGTGGGGGACTGCACCGCCACTTCCCAGCAAATTAGGGACACTGTTGCTCCTGGGGTATCGGCGAGGACCATTCGCAACCGTCTCCATGAAGCTGGGCTACGGTCCCGCACACCGTCAGGCCGTCTTCTGCTCACGCCCCAACATCGTGCAGCCCGCCTCCAGTGGTGTCGCGACAGGCGTGAATGGAGGGACGAATGGAGACGTGTCGTCTTCAGCGATGAGAGTCGCTTCTGCCTTGGTGCCAATGATGGTCGTATGCGTGTTTGGCGCCGTGCAGGTGAGCGCCACAATCAGGACTGCATACGACCGAGGCACACAGGGCCAACACCCGGCATCATGGTGTGGGGAGCGATCTCCTACACTGGCCGTACACCACTGGTGATCGTCGAGGGGACACTGAATAGTGCACGGTACATCCAAACCGTCATCGAACCCATCGTTCTACCATTCCTAGACCGGCAAGGGAACTTGCTGTTCCAACAGGACAATGCACGTCCGCATGTATCCCGTGCCACCCAACGTGCTGTAGAAGGTGTAAGTCAACTACCCTGGCCAGCAAGATCTCCGGATCTGTCCTCCATTGAGCATGTTTGGGACTGGATGAAGCGTCGTCTCACGCGGTCTGCACGTCCAGCACGAACGCTTGTCCAACTGAGGCGCCAGGTGGAAATGGCATGGCAAGCCGTTCCACAGGACTACATCCAGCATCTCTACGATCGTCTCCATGGGAGAATAGCAGCCTGCATTGCTGCGAAAGGTGGATATACACTGTACTAGTGCCGACATTGTGCATGCTCTGTTGCCTGTGTCTATGTGCCTGTGGTTCTGTCAGTGTGATCATGTGATGTATCTGACCCCAGGAATGTGTCAATAAAGTTTCCCCTTCCTCGGACAATGAATTCACGGTGTTCTTATTTCAATTTCCAGGAGTGTATATTTATACTTGGCAGAACTAATTACCTACCGACATAATCGTCGCTATTGATTCCGTTTCCCAAAAGTTATAAATATTTCGATTTCGGAAAAGAAGCTCTGTATTTGGCCAAGTTGTCGAAGAAGAAGATCCCTTACGTACTGGTTGTATCGAGTAAGATGTGGAGGCAACGGTTTGAAAGCGGACAGAAGAAGTACGAGGAAGGGCGTCCCTTACCTGAGGGATCGCTACTCAAGCTACCTGCCGAAGGGGCAAGTGTGTGGCAAACGTCCGGCGTGGCAAAATGTCCGGCATTCGACGCAGCTGCCGGGGCGCGGCCGCTGGATAGGGCAGGCGGCGGGCCTGAGCGCCAGAGTTAGTCCCCCCAACAGGAGGGGGAAGAGGAGGGGAGGGGGAGGAGGAGGATAGAGCGACAGGGGGGGTGGGAGGCGGGGACGGCCAGCGGTCCCTGCAGCGCCGGCAGGGGGCGGACCAGTGGCGAGGGCCGAGGGCGGCTCCACACACACACACACAAACCCCTCCCTCTTCCCATATATACTACCCACACAAATGCCTACATAGCTTCGCATTTCGTTAAAACAACTCACAAGCTAAGAT
The DNA here is from genome assembly GCF_021461395.2 of Schistocerca americana. Lineage (NCBI taxonomy): Eukaryota > Metazoa > Arthropoda > Insecta > Orthoptera > Acrididae > Schistocerca > Schistocerca americana. The sequence continues at coordinate 96,901,513 of NC_060129.1, read as the reverse complement.
ATAATCTTTAATCCATAAGCAACAGTCAATATCTGTTAACCAAAAAGTAACATGTCGAATGTAATACTAAAACTATTCATGAAATATTATACTAAACTTTTTGTTTTGGGACTTTGTAAATAGCTCATATCAATTTTACAGTGATAAAACAGCTTACTTTTGTTATGCTGACTGCAGTATAGATCGATGTATACTTACTGTCGCCGGCCGGAGTGGCCGAGCGGTTCTAGGCGCTACAGTCTGAAACCGCGCGACCCCTACGATCGCAGTTCGAATCCTGCCTCGGGCAAAGATGTGTGTGATGTTCTTGGGTTAGTTAGGTTTAAGTAGTTGTAACTTGTAGGGGAGTGATGACCATAGAAGTTATAAAGTCGCATAGTGCTCAGAGCATTTGAACCATTTATACATACTGTCACTAATGTGGAATGCGACAGCTGAGCAAGGAACGTAAATTTAGTCACGCTCTTTGGTTTATTGACATTCTGTGAAGTACATGGATGATGCTACCTGTAACAAAATTTGTGAAGAGCGGTAGAATTAACGTCACAGTAAGACTTATATAGCGTTTTCCGGTGTATTATGCGCAGCAGGAACAAACCACCAGTTACTTATAAGAGTAAGTAATGTCGTTAAGCCGACCTCATGTTGGAAATAAATCACGGCACTCTCAGTGTTTACACGTACATTTTTATGTCTTGCGACAGTTACACCATTCTTTCTACCATCATTTAATGATGAATCGCTAGGCGAATCGAAATCGGTTACGGTAAAAAAAAAAGAAAAAATCGAAGAATCACAGAAGGCTACTCGTTGTCATTCTCAGTCACTGTGAGTTTAGTGCCGTTAGTGTTAACGCTTCATTCTCCCCAGCTAATTCGGATCGACATCAAGATAAAAGATATCTGCGGAGCTCAGTTGTAAGTCACTCCTGAAGACAGTCAGCTCGTATTTTCAACGCATTTCACTCATTAGAATAGTGTCAACTACCCTATTTCTTAACTAAGTGTTAAAATGCATCGACCACCGTTCAATTTAGAATAAGATTTTGATGAAACAGAGCTAAGGTGTGGTCCACAGGAGCGGACAGTAGTAGGCTGCTGTACTTTGGGCTGCCGAACTTTGGTATCAGTTTACACAAACTGTTCTCGAGAGACAGTAGACTGGCTCGCTGTGCGTGCTTCCCACTGTTCCAAAGACAAAGGGTGCGGCGTGTTGCGGAGCTGCAACTACAGTAGTGGCCGCAAGTAGTTAAAAAAGCATTTGAGATCCATCCTTACGACCCGCTGTGTTTTTCCTCCTCAGCAACCTGCAGAGAACGCTGGGAGGTCGCCAGGATCCACAGCAAGGACATTGTCGACTACAGGTAGTGGATTGGAAGAGACGGCGTTTCTACTTTGGAGATCAGCCAGCCTGCTCTGCTTCCACCGTCAAACCAAAGCAGCAGTGATGACGTCAGCTGCTTTTAGAAAAGCCTTTGGAGCAGAGAGAGAGAGAGAGACAGACAGACAGTAGCGAGACTGCAGGAGCTCCACACGACGCGTCTGGGGGACCTGCGACACCTGCAGGTGCCAGAAGGAAGCTGTTCATAAGAAAGATCCAGAGAGCAGCGAAATGGCAGGATAATGGCGAGGAAGACTGTGATTCCACCCACGGTGGAAGCATGCTCTAACACCCGCCGTCTGGACATGAATAGGATGGGGAGCGCTTCTGCTACGTCCAGCTGTGCCCATCTGGCGCCTCTGGAGAGGCCTGGAACTGGTGCCTGTGTAGAGGCCCGGAACTGGCACCTCTGGAGACGCCTGGAGTGACAGTGGCGGTCGCTTCCCCTGGTTCAAATGGCTCTGAGCGCTATGGGACTTACCTTCAGAGATCTGCAGTCCCCTAGAACTTAGAACTACTTAAACCTAACTAAGGACATCACACACATCCATGCCAGAGGCAGAATTCGAACCTGCGACCGTAGCAGTCGCGGGGTTCCGGACTGTAGCGCCTAGAACAGCTCGGCTACTCCGGCCGTCTCGCTTTCCCTTGTGTCCTGAGCTTTGAGGAGGGGTCGGCGAGGGTACTTGGAGACTTTTGAGTCTGATTTCTGTATCGAACACGACAGCGAGCCAACATTTTTCTTCTTGTGCTCGAAGCGGCTGCTCAGTAGGCAACAGCTGAGCAGCAGTCTTTACCTCTGAAACTGACATCTGGTGCGAGCAAGGGCCACGTTATTAAGTCATTAAATCTTTGCGTTTATTTCCAACCAGTAATTAGAAAACACGAAATTAGGAACTATGTTTTCCCAGAAATAAAAATTACGCGTTTTAATTATTTGTTCTCCTATTAGTGAGTGAAGTATTTGGAAGGTTTCTGCAAGACTAGTATTTCAGATTTCCACAGCAACAGTACAGCTCGTTTAGAGGCTGGTTGTTTACTGTACCAGATGACTGGGTAGTTCTCGCTACGCTCCCTGAGGAACCCAAGACAAACCGGCGTGAACTGTGTTACCTCGGCTGGAAATCTCCAGCCTTGTCGCAGGAAACCACAAAAACAGAGTGTTTGGAGGCGAGTTGGACTGCGTCACAGTGCAGAAGTCCAGTTGCCGATGCCAGGCGCGTGCACTCAGTGCCAGGACGCTGTCAGCAGAATGCAGCTCAGTGAGGTGTGGCAGAATAGCAGCCACACACTCGTGGAGTCACGCTCTTCCACAAAAACGGAGGCAGTAGACTAGACGCAACCTGTGTACCTCGGAACCTCGCCCAAGCAATATCGAGGGTAGAAATCAAGCCGTTAGCCTTTTCAGAGCAGAACCACCTGATCTGCAGCTCGAAAGTGGCGCACGAGCACAAGGCAGGAAGAACGGGATTCTGCAGAAGGAACGTAAAGCGCCTGAGATATGCAGCGCTCCGCGAGGAGGCGACGGCGGGAACGCTGGCAGACCGCGTGAAGACGAAGCGGAGGCGGCGCCACAGACGGCGGCAGGGTGGCGCAGGGGGCGGCCGAAGCCGACGCTCGGGCAGCCATTTAGGGCGCAGCGGACTGGGGGAGCTCTCGGAACGGATTCCATACATTTACGTAATAAAGTATATACAAGTACTCAGCGCCGGCCAGAGTGGCCCAGCGGTTCTAGGCGCTTCAGTCTGGAACCGCGTGACCGCTACGGTCGCAGGTTTGAATCCTGCCTCGGGCATGGATGTGTGTAATGTCCTTAGGTTAGTTAGGTTGAAGTAGGTCTGAGTTCTAGGGGACTGATGACCTTAGAAGTTAAGTCCCATAGTGCTCAGAGCCATTTGAGCCATTTGAGCCAAGTACTCAGCATACACGAGCTGGAGAATACACCGCGATTTTTGTAGTTCCCGTAATAGCTTGGGTGTTGTGCCTTTCAAATGGTTCAAATGGCTCTGAGCACTACGGGACTCAACTGCTGAGGTCATTAGTCCCCTAGAACTTAGAACTAGTTAAACCGAACTAACCTAAGGACATCACAAACATCCATGCCCGAGGCAGGATTCGAACCTGCGACCGTAGCGGTCTTGCGGTTCCAGACTGCAGCGCCTTTAACCGCACGGCCACTTCGGCCGGCTGTTGTGCCTTTATCAAACGCGTGTTTGACGGTGCTTGACTACAACGTTTAATATTTGAATTGTTGTTAGTTCCGGTGTGACATCTATCTCGTATGTTTTCATTGGTACAGTCGTGGTTAACATTTTATTAGCTGCAACGCATTGCGGTGATTATTTGGTGTGATGGCATCTGCTACACCGTTTGTCCCTGAATAGCTGCAGGTCGTGGCGTACGTAAGAGTGTCCGCCCGTGGCGAGTCCGGTCCCCGCTAGTGTGCAGAGGCGCCCAGCCCGCCGGCCGCTGGTTCGAGCCCCGCCTCAGCCCTGCCGCAGGAGACCCCAGCCGCACTCCACGGCTCCTCCAGCCGGGCTCCAGGCGCTCTGCAGGCGCATCCCGGTCGCCGCACGTTTCTGCAAGTGTGAGCACGAATGCACTTCGGAGCGGCCCATCACGCATTACATACGTGAATGCGTTACGAAGTATTATCAACCGTGAATGTGTTCAATTACATACCTTGACAAAAACATTAATTACTAGGAAAATTTTGTTTCTCTTCCATTACCGTAACGGCAGTTGTTACAAATGGCAAGCATACGTCAGAGGCGACACAACCGTCTGGTGAAGGGACGGTCTGAAACGTAAACAAGTCTCCAACAGGTGACAAACGAACAGGCACGAGTAAAGCCAAAAACATTGTTTGTTTCGTAATTGCAACTCGCCAAGTTTAAAATGGCGCAACGGAAACATAAATACATAAAAAAAGTCTTAAACTCATAGCAGAAAAGGAATTTATATCATCGTTGTTAATCACACCTTCGCCGACAAAACAGAAAAATCTGCAAAGTAATTACGACAAATCAGTTTACAAATACTCAAGACTTTTGTTGTAGGCCTCTTACCTTTGGCAGATTCTTTAAAGATAATGTTATTTTCGTCTCTGGTTTCACCACTGCATCTCAGTAGCTACAACTGTCTTTTTGACAATAATCAACAGCATTCCCCTAGTCCACCTAGAAGCCAACTTCTTGAAAGCAAGAGAAAATAAGTATGCAGTTAAATCTGTGAAGAATATCACATCTGATACGTTTAGAAATTATTTCTCAGTGTTCATCACAACAAACTGCAAATTGTTGTTTACCGACTGTTCTGTATGGTGCAACGTGCCACAAGGGTGCAGCAGCAACGGGACTCTCGCCGCAGGTAAGGATTTTTTCTGCCCGCCCGTTGACACAATGCACGGCCGAACTGGCCGGGACAAGGGGCAGAAAGGTCGTTACCGCCAAGCGGCGCGCGCGCTTCTGCAACTGTACTTCTCCATGTACTCTACAAATACAGTCCACTTCTACCAGTCACGTATGTACTTTAATTTCAACCGCCCTTCCTTTGTAACGTGTGATGTGCATTCGTTTGGACTGTGGAAGGAGCGAGGCAGCGCGTTTTGCGGCTGCCTACATTTTGCTGATTAATTAACGTTCGTAAGTCCGTAGTAGATTCAACTTTGACGATGGGCAGATTCAGAAGTTAATTTTCATGTAAATCAACAATTAACTTGAGATTGTTATACCTTCGAACAATAAAATCCCATGCAATGTTAAAGTTACTTTCTGTAACTGGTAAGTTTTCAACCAACTTGCGACGTTCACCAGACACACATGACAACAGATAATAATATCGCTGGACATTAGTAAGGCTTCATTGCTAATTACTAATCCCTTAAAGGTATCGAAGAAGTGCATGAATTCTTCTATGTTACCACTGAATTTTGGTAATGAAATTGCTGGTAGCTTTATTTCACGTGCACTGCATGAAATTGCATATTTAGGTGGTAACACAACATTTTACTGGAGCAATGTCGCTATCCTTGATTCTAAAACTAAGCACAAGTCTTCAAACGACTCCCTGTCTGCATCACCAGTTTCTTCTACATCGTTAATCTCTAACTGAGTTTGGATGTCGTTGTACTCGGCCTTGCTCGTATTTAGCAGAGACTGCTTCTTGGAAGCTATTAATAAATGTGGAGAGTCTAGTCACTCGTGACTTGGTAACTGCTCTTTCCTTAACTAAATTTCGTTTCACCACAGGATCCGTGTTATCAGGAGATTAGCACAAAAGATAATAGATGACAGGACAGGGCAGGAGGATGGTACCTGCAGCCTCAATGGCGTCGCGCTGTCGGCACTGGCTGGCTGCTGGTTATGACGTCACAACACGGTTCTCGCGGCGTTTGTACTGTGGAGAACTCTAGCGCGGACGTCTGTCACTGCTGGTGCTCGAGACACATGCGGAGCGTACGGTAATCTCGAAGAATCACACAAAAAGCCACCATAACCGGATACCTGTAATTCGCGGTACGTGCAAATCAAAGCACATAAATTTTGTAAGTTCGACTGGTTATATCTGGCCTGGAGGACCAAGACGTAGGCAGCCGCAAAACGCGCTGCCTCGCTCCTTCCACAGTCCAAACGAATGCAGATCACTCGTTGCAAAGGAAGGGCGCTTGAAATTAAAGTACATACGTGACTGGTAAAAGTGGACTGTATTTGTAGAGTACATTGAGAAGTACAGTTGCAGAAGCGCGCGCGCCGCTTGGCTGTAAAGGCCCGTCTCCCCCTTGTCCCGGCCAGTTCGGCCGTGCATTGTGTCGACGGGCGGGCAGAAAAAATCCTTACCTGCGGCGAGAGTCCGGTTGCTGCTGCACCCTTGTGGCACGTTGCACCATGCAGAACATTCCCCGCACCTAATTTATATAAATTACACTAAATACAAATAATCACATGCAGCACATGTAACACAAACAAACAAGGAAATAAAATGCTGTAAGAAATTGTCCACCGTAAACAAAAGAAACACTTGAGTTAGTACTTTGATAGTGATGTGCACTAGAGTCTATGTTTCCTGTGGAACAAGGCAGATCTTCGGCAGTGGTCGTTGATAAGTTCCCGTTGCTGTGCGCACTGAAACAACTCGTACCAAACCATCAGCACTAGGGTGTGTACCAACAATGACCCCAGCCCGCCACACGAGAGGTCGGAAATTGCCCTCCTTCAGTGGAACCGGAGTACCTGGCTGTAGATTGTCCCTTGTTGATCGCCAGTCTGTCAGTTCTCTGTTGTAGTTGTGACAGGTAAGCCCTGGAGCACCGTTTCCAGACGTACTGCTTGCACTGCTGGATGAGCTGTCCTCTTGCACCTGGGACATGGCTCTGGGATAGTTTTTTAGGGTTCACCGATAAGAAAATGGCACGGAGTGAGGTACGAGAATTCAACTGGGTTGTCAGGAGGCTTGCTAACAGCAGCCGAGATCCTGCGTGCAACAAACGAGGATGCTCGCTCAAGACTATTCGTTTAGTGACATGACGCTTAGCAGGAAGAATCATGGGGTGCTTCTGGCTATAAGAAACTTTTGATTGTTCTAATCTGCCGCCCACACTTAACAGCTGTTCCTCGTCCAGAAAGGGATGAAGTGAGTTCAGTCTGCCTTTCTTGATGATTGGTCGGCCATATTCTAATTCTTCCGTTACCTTGTAATAATCTTGCAGTTGCACCATGTGAATGATTGCCTTCCATGCTGTGTGAAGTTCTGCTGTTAGGTTTCCATTGTGCCTCTCGGTGGGTTGCCAACTAAGATTGTTTATACATCTCACATTAAGTGTGGAACATCAAGGTCTGAAGAAACTGACGAGTTATAGCTTCTCTGGAATATTACATTAATAATAAGCTTCAAAAATGTATCAGTAAATGAAAAAGCTTCTGCTAATAAAAGTAGCCTAAAACGGCTCTCCAACGTATACCCTTCTATTAATGTAGAATGCTGAAACATTGAAACAAACATGCACATTGCAGTAGATGTCTGGACTCATTCCGATGGTATTTCTATCAAGGTTTTTTGGTTTTGCAACTGCAAGAGCTTATTTCTTGTTACTTTATAAACCAAATGAAATAACCTATTCAAATAACATTCTCTTGATGTGGTCATTTTTATTTAATATTGCATAGTACACTGCAAGATGCATGTCAAGTGCAAGTACAATAATCACTAAAACTTGCAGCAGCATATTCTTCATGTAGATATCAATGATTTTACTGTTGCCTTAACGAAATCCTTCTTGTGTGCCAGGTCAGAATGTGGATAATGAGCATATACTTGTTTACAAACAGTCTTCATTGTTCAAGGTTAGCTGCTTCCAAAAATTCTTTGACATACGACTTTATTTCTTCATCTGTAGATGGTGCTTTCGACTTTGTTGAGAGGGGTTCATCTTCAGATGAAGACCCGTCATCACTCTTAGGAGAGTATTTCTCTATTTTACCTGTTCTTCTTAGACTTTTTGTTTGGAGTCTTTTTAGCATTATCCTTCTTGGATGTCTTTTTTTAGATTGGCTTCTGTGACCTTCCTTTGATTTTGACTTGGAGTCTGAATCATTCCTACTAGATTCTTCATCAGGTGCATCTTCCACATATTCCTTATCCCTTTAATTTTCTTTGTGTGTTGCTTAATTTTCTGATTTCGGAAGGTCCTACTTTTCTCAATCCATGTTGTCTTCGCCATCCAATAAATCTTCCCTTAAGCTCTTTCTATGCGCTTTAGCCCTCTTTAAACGTGGTGTTCGTTTCTCTGTTTCATTTTCCGATTCTGAATATCTCTTGTTGTTGGCCTTTTGGGCTGTAGAGCGCTTTGGTCTGCTGCCAGGAACAGGCGCTCCACAGTTACAAAAATGTTAAAATTCATCACATTTTCCTTTTCAATCAACGTCTAAAATACAACAAACTGTTTTCAAGACAGTCAGTTCCATCTTGCTCAGAATGTGTTTCTTCTTTTCATACTGGTCTGACCATTTGTCAAAGTCAAACCAACAGAATTTCCATATGTTGTTCCCCACAAGAGTGACTTTCCCAACTCTGTTGAACAGAACTCTGTGAAGCTGCATTAGAGCATCAGCCTTGAATTTTTTGAGAAATGCGTCAGTTCTTGTTATTTCACCGAGGGGAATTCCTTTGCCTTTTGGTATTTCAATTGCCTCCGTTTCTTTAAGGTCACAGAAGAATTCACCGACAATCAAACGATATGTTGTAAATATTCCCGCCACAAATTCTGAGACCGCGTTCTGTTATTGCTCTGTGGTTGGTTCAACATAATTTAACTGTAATTACTGCCTGAAGTAGAGTATTGTTTATTTCGTACTGAGTGCCAGGTCAATGGATGTCAGTAACACTTTCTCCGTGAAGAACACGCTACATAATTTCGGTTGGGAAGAAAGCAAAATTTTTCGTCTTTGCCTTATCCGAGATGTACTATAGTAATTTCTCATGTAAAACGTAATAAACCAAGTCTGAGTGATGGTTCTGCATTTATTATTTCTTTCCGTTTCCGTTCGCTTTTGAAAATCTTCATCACTCCACATGTGGGAGAAAAAATAGTCTTTTGTGCTGCGGGGGGCCATCCCTACGCGACTGGCGTGACGCCACCGACCGACAGCCTCATTCCCCAGAAGTCAGGCGTGTTATGAAACAAAATTAAAAGAGTAATAACGAATCACAAGTGTGAGCATGAAGTGAGGTATATTAATGAATGAAAAAGCGATGTTATGCACTGGTAGCGATTTTAACTTTACAATGCATATAGATGTTACCTATGTAGACATAAATGTGGCATGTGTAGCTGTAGCGCTATTGAAAAAGAACTTAAACCACGTGTCTTCATAAAGCAAACTGCTCCGGTAAAGTAGTACACATACTAACGTCTTGACAGGAATGCAAACCGAAAGTCACACAACCACAGATGGAGAGCCACGAATTATTTCTTACTTAAATCGGAGGAGCATATCGTTCTGTAGAGTGTTTCGTGTGGATTCAGGGAGAGAAAAGCATGCGTTCTGCGTCTATTCCGTAAGAATTAAAAGTTAAACAGAACGATTGTCAGGGTTCGTCAAACAGCACTCTCGCATCCTCTCTAAGAACGACCCCATTTAACAATTGCCTACGTTGGAAGAGCATATTTAGGAAGTATTAGTAACTCAGTATTATTTAATTTTTGGCAGATACATAGATTAGCGTTCTTTGAGACAGCTTTCTACGCAGTTGAGCATTCTGTCAACCTACTCACGGTAGACTTATTCTCTTACGGTGTTTATTATCAGCTACTCCGTTCCACCCCCATGCCGGTATTTAAGTGATATTTTGAAGAGGCACTGTCCTATATGCTAAGTCGATTTTCATGAAGTTTTGGCCATACATGTGAATGAAGTCGTGAATTTGATAAATGCACTCAACTTCTGTAGTATCGTTGTAACCATATTCGTTGTAGCTGTGTTGCTGAGACCATAGGTGTTGCTTCTTCTCGAGACAGCAGCAGGCGGTGTGTGTTGGACGCTCTGGCTGTGTACTCGGCTGGAAACTGGCCTGCCGTGCAGTGGAGACAGCGTTAGCCAAGAAGGGTCTTGTACTAACATACTTTGAGAAATGAAAACAAGGTTTTATCTTACGTTAAAAGGGGAAATTACAAGGTAATTTAGCATGTAACTGTGTAGTTTATTATTCTTAGGACATGGAGTATGGCTGAAGTTTGCAGCAGAATCCAATATAACGTTTTTTCTTACAACTGAAACAAGTGTTTAGGAAAGTAATTGCACACAGTAAATTTATTAAGCAATATTTTGCCGACCTGTCTAGGTGTGAGAACTTGAGGATGGGCATATTGTTGTTATGGCTTAGTGAACCATTGTTATACTTGGAGTCTTTTTTTCTCATTTATCAGTGGTTAACTTTTGTTCCTAACTTTTCATTCTCTACCTTTAAGAATGGGTTTGCCTACTCCCACTGCACATCGCGAGTTGTTTGCTGCAGAAACATTTTTTACGAAACTGATAAGATACCGTCTGGCACTGCCTATCACTCGCAAGTACCTACGGTAAATGAAATTTGGTTTTCGACAGTTTCATCAGTATCTCAATAGTAACAGGTTGTAGAACAGACCAGCGTTCCGTTCGCACCGGTAGACCAACACATTTAATTATCATCAAAGTTCATGTTCACTGTAAGGTATAGTGATTGTAAGAATGTGTATGTGAAAAAATGATATTGTTTCAGATGTTTCAAATCGGTAAATGATTTGAGAAAGATGTTATCTTGTGATTTTTCAAGCAGTTTTGGCACAAACTCAGATGCGTTAAATTTCATGTTCATTCGGTCTGGAATTAACAATAATAGTTCTGATACAATGATTGATTGCAAGCGTAAAGATAAAGATTAGCATCATTCAGGGCGAACATACTAATGTGAGCCACTTGTTTTGCAGTGAAATAGCATACATAAATTTCTTTGAAAACGGACTGACCTCGCAGGCGAATTAGATGTACTGGCCAGCCTGGATTTCGCATAACGTAGCGTGTGCTTCACACACTTCTGCTTAAAATTCAATTTTAACACTATTTTGTCGCCCTGCACTGCGATTTACGTATTTAGGTATCAAAATAAATTTTACTAGTTTCTCAGACACCAATCGAACATTTACAAACACGAGTTTAAATAAATAGGGACACGTTTCACAATATATGACGTCCCGTTATTGAGCGATATCAGCGGTGAATACCGTCGTGTTTGACGATACGAGGAAAGGAGATGGAGTTCTGGGCTGTTTCCCCTCTGCTGGAGCGTGCTGTACCGTTCCAGTGCGCCGACATATCAGAGGAGAACAGATGAAGGGCGTCATGTGTATGTACTTCTGTCAAAAAGTCGATTTGGGAATATCGTGTTCAGTAAGTATCCTTTCTTTCAGGAGTGCTAGTTCTGCAAGGTTCGCAGGAGAGCTTCTGTAAAGTTTGGAAGGTAGGAGACGAGATACTGGCAGAAGTAAAGTTGTGAGACCGGGCGTGAGTCGTGCTTCGGTAGCTCAGATGGTAGAGCACTTGCCCGCGAAAGGCTCAGGTCCCGAGTTCGAGTCTCGGTCGGGCACACAGTTTTAATCTGCCAGGAAATTTCATATCGTGTTCAGTATTTGGAAACGTTAGCAAGGGCGCTGTTGTTTAATATACGCCACTAGTTGGTAATATTTATGCAGTAAAATGGTTGTCTATTTTGTGCATTTCATGGCATTGGAAGAAATTCGTGGTGTGTCTCCTGGGCAGATTTTGGGGTGGGGGGGATGTGAATCGAACGAAGTAACATGGCGAGCTGCGCCGACATGCTGCCCGCCACAGAAGCCAGCTGACAGCCTGGTCAGTGGCCCCGTCCACCTGTGTGGGGACGCTGACAGTCTGGCCGACCGACACACCGGGCCTTTGGTAGCACGAAGATGTTGATTGGCTCAGCGTTTTGATGCGGTCCAGCTAGCAATAGATCGTCGACAGCAGTCAGTGTCTTAGACCGGTTTAATGTTATCATCTTTTTGGGGCGAGATATCATCTGCACAAGGATCACTTTAAATGCGTTAGTGGCGGAGCTTCAGGACCCGGGGCAGTGGAAACTTATGATTTGATTATTTCTCATTGAAATAGAGAATAAAGCTTGTAGTAGTTTAAAGTCAGTTTCGTCTTTTAGAAAGAGGCCCTCATCATCAGCATATGCAGTGCAAGCTGCTTTCATTGTTTCGATTGAAATGCCATTTATTGATATGTGGACCATTCTAAAGAGAGCGATACGAGGCTAACACACACAGAACCACTGACAGCGGGCAGCCTTGCCTCATAGACCTACGAATTGTCACCACTCCACCATACTGGTTGGGCAGGGTTGCAGGATACGTAGATTCAGTCCAGTGTACTGCTTCCGTTGATATCGAAAAACGTGAGATCACTTGTGTGTCGGTACTTTGATCTCCGCGCGCCCCTGTGTCGCATTTCGCTGATAGCGTCCTGTAATTCTGTGTGACGGATTTTGCATCGTCAGCTGGCCTTCCTCTGCTGTGGTGCATTTAAAGTCACCTCCAAACACTATGTTTTCGCGCTTTTTTTTAATGGAAGCCTCCAGATTCATCGTTTAAAGAAGCCTGATTTTCTAGTTTGTTTTCGGTTCCTTAGGGAGCGTCACGGTTAGTGCCCCATTATCCACTAGAGTGACCTAGCATTCCTTAAATTGTGGCAATATGCCATCCTGTTAAGTCAGAAAATTTAAGTTCTACCGTGGCAAAAATTAAACGTGAAGATATTTTTGGGACATACTTATAGGCTTCCAAAATTAAAGCCCTGCTAGATCAACACTGTGCTACAGTGATTCCAGTCCCGACACAGTAGAAAATTATGCCAGCAGCAGATTGCTTGGCTCTTGCATCGTCTTTGAGTTTCTGACAGAAAAGGTGTACTGCCTCCTTTGTGGAGCCCTTAACTTCTCATGTGCCCGAAATCTCAGATCAGGACGCCATTTCACGAACCATCACACCCAGATTTTACATGCAGAAAACTCATCGTAGTGGAAAAAATTTCGTAATTTTTAGTGTTGTGCAAGTTGCAATGCTACATATGTGATATCTCTAGCTTGACGTCCATACCACCTCTGGTCCAGATTCCTGCAATACCGCAGCAAGATGAGCATCTGTTTGTGCCAGAAACGCAAGGTTTCTGCCCGTAAGCACTACACTGACATCTTGGTCGTAGTGCCTCTCCACGTAGTCTTCTAAAGTTTACAGAGGTACTGTGCAGTTTCTGGGAGCTTGGAATTAGCCCATTTCCTTCTTCTGGACAGCTTCCACGGCTTTCCATGTAGCTTCCAGTTACACAAACGTCGGTTTCTTGGAGGCGTGAATAAAAATTCAGAACATCAGTTTGTATAAAATGACGTCACTTTTCACAAGCTACCCGAAACAGAGCAAATTTGGGACCGTCCCTTACTTTCATTTCGGTACAACCTGATTCTTAAGTGAATGGTGGACGATACGTTTTATCAATCACATAAGCAACAGGATACTTGAGACTATTCTCTCTTACGAAATACGCTGAAAATCGTCATAAATGGCTTCAGGAATAATTTACAACTAAACTCTGTGGAAGATTGTTATCTCGACAACAATGCAAAAATAGAGGCGCGGGGAATGAGGAGATAACACAGCCGGCAGTGAACCCACAATGGCGTCTGGGAATGACTTTCGCTATTACAACCAGTCAGCTTTTGAAGTTCTTCCATTTTGTAAGTATGGTGATCGTTTGGAATCGCCCAGCGACTGATCATCAGACGGTGGTAGAGATTTATTGCGTACTGGGGGTCGTGCAGCTGCGGCTGGGAATATATAAAGATGTGTGTAAGCCGTGAGTGTGGCATGAATTACGTGGAACACGAGGCACACTTACGGGCATTACTTTCATTTGCTACTATCCGTCGCTTTTTCTTGCTGCACGTAATATTCTGGATAACATCGTGTATGTTTTGCAGTAACATTAATCCTATAGCACCTCTCAAACTATCTACAGGCAGGAACAGCCACACGCTTCGCTAAATGTAAAAAAGCCAAAGTGCATGACTAGAGTTACGGTCAAAACATCTGCACTCTCCCGCCCCCATTAAATCTTCGTTGTGCAGACAATCTGATCTGTACCACGGCGGGAGGTCTACGTTAAGCTGAAAGGCGACGATGTGCTTCTGTGTCGCGAAGGCAACGACTGTGAGAGCCAGATAATGGTTGTGGTAACAGATTTACCAGTAGTGGACCGTAATGTTTACGTCCGCGCCATATTTAAAAATGGATCCTCAAGTCTTATTGCGATTTGATTCTTATTTTCGAGTTGGTGGAACTTGTTCCCTCAAGACTGTGTCACTTGAGCGAATTCTGTCCCCCATGACGGAGAGAAGCTTGTCGTATGCTTTCAGCGGCGCCTTCTTGTTATTTACATGCGGCAGGAGTAGCATCCCTTTGAACATTGAATTTGTTCGACTTTCAACTATTCGACACTATTTTCTCATAGGTTTCGCCGACTTGTCTAATCATTCCAGTCGTGCTCACTTCCCGCCGTCCACCGTGCTATTACCACCTGCCCCCCACCACGCAGAAGCCGGTGACACCGCAAGTGCACTTTCAGGCTCCGCCTGAGACTGGCGCGCGTCCGCTGGTTGCCGACTGGCAGGGCAGCAGGTGGGCGCCCGGCACAGGGGGCGCGGAGGCGGTGGCCGCGCCGGCCTGCCTACTGCTCGGGGAAAGTGCGCGTCTCAACGCTCCTCTAGTGTGCGCTCTAGGCTTGTCGACGTTTCTTGTTTTGCGTTGTTTAAGTCTTAAATTTACAGAACGCCATTCTTCAGTAATAGTCAGGCAGCTCACCGTGTTTTATCTACTTCTGGAGCAGAATATAAACTGCCAATTGCACAGTTTCTTGGTTTCACAAATAACCTTGTTAATTTTTAGAGAGATTGAAAAGGTCATGAAAACCTAAGTGTTCGTAGTTCCCGTTTGTACAAGCAACAGATTTTTTTATTTTTTCAAGAAATTTCTATTGTTTCTGACTAGATTTTAGCAGTGCAACGTGCATGTAAACGTGAATGTTAGATAACAGTGTATCAAATAACAAATAAGAAAAGATCCATGTTAAACTCACCACATAGTAAAATATGAACGTATTTTGAGTCGTAGAGTCTATTGTGCCATGGACTGCCTTGTAATTTTACGTTCCCCGTCTGGACAGAATGGGACAAAACAGCTGCCCCGAGTCCCACAACTCTGTGTGTCCCCTCCGGACACCCAGGTTCCAGTGCCACGCCTGATCACGTGATGCCGCACCACACACGACCTTCCGAACGGAAATGCGACGGAAGGCGTGTGAGCAGAGCGGAGCACACAAACAGCACCGAGCACGGGCTTCCTACGTAGTCGCAGCCACGCGTGCGCAGTGACGCCTGCTTCCTGGCGCTCCCTGGCAGCTGCTCAGACGAACGTAGGCAGTAGTAGCAAGACGAAAGGCCCCAAAAAATTCTCGCCAGAAATCGAATATACTTTTTCCCGTTGTAGAAGTGACACCGGATAAACTTAATTTAGTCGTTTCCGGCATCTGACGCAGAATGTACAAAGTAGCTGTTTAGCAAAAGAGTGGAACTGTTTTCTGGCCACAGCTCAAATGGTGCAAATGGCTCTGAGCACTATGGGACTTAACATCTATGGTCATCAGTCCCCTAGAACTTACAACTACTTAAACCTAACTAACCGAAGGACATCACACACATCCATGCCCGAGGCAGGATTCGAACCTGCGACCGTAGCAGTCGCGCGGCTCCGGACTGAGCGCCTAGAAACGCTAGACCACCGCGGCCGGCTGAAGAATCCACTGAAAAGGACCGAATGTGAAACTCATTTCATAGCACAGCATAGACTGTATTAATCTCGTAATATTTCTTGAGTGTGACATAAGCTGCATGAACTAGTAGTGGATGTGATATCGACGTAAATGTGGGCTTGTTGACACCATAACTAAAAGAAAAAAAAAACAAGTATTAGTGTGGATAAGCAGACATTTTCAATGAAGGAAGGAAGCATCCACTTTTGCCCGTTATTACTAGAGATTTACGGGTTTATTTTGTTACGTGAGTTACGCGGACTACGCAATCGTAAGTATCAACGATGGTTTTGTTCAATGCTGCTTTTAACATCGTCTACATAGTACCTACGAATGCAAAGCAATGGATGGTGAATGAACGCTGTACTCAGGTATGTGTACATTAATTTTGCAGCTTGCTTCACTCAGTGCGAGCGTGTCTTTTAAAAATCTGCTACGCTGCACCACATCTTTACAACATTTTTGCAGTACCACATGTTTCTCAATTTTACTTTATTCCTTCGTGGACAGATAGCACATTTTACGCTCTGAACACCTTGTAAAATTGTACACTCATTTTGTTGTTAACGTAGTTATAGCCTACACAAAGAAGCATACCCTTATTTTCTTACCCACGACATCCTGCCCTTTCATGTACTGTAGTACCTCTTTTAACCTGATAATATAGTAGAAAATTCGATAAATTTACAAATAACTTCAGTGTAATACTTAACTTAATTGCTAACTATATACAAGACTATACCTTTGCCATAAAAGATCCCTTCAGTTCTCCCTACTTACTTTATAAATGGCTTACGATGGCTCACATGATGGAGTTCCAAAGATTTTCCAGATTTCACAGACTTAATTTCAACCGCATTTGCGTGTGCTAGTCTTCTTATTCGTACAGGGCCGCTGTATCTGTTGAAGAACTTTTGACATATGTTTGTTGGACAACCTATACCATTTAACTAAGACCTTTTGTCCAACTACAAATTCCCTTACATGCGCCTTTTGGTCTGTGCACACCTTGCGCTTCTCTCCAGCGACCTGAATATTGAGCAAAGCCTCCTCCACTGTGACTTTATGTTGTCGGCGCGTCCTTTGTGGAAAATCGATCAGTCCTCGAATTTTATCTGGAAGGTCCCTATTCTTCAGAACCATCATAGGTGGCATCAGTGCAGTACTGTGAGGAAGCTCGTTTATCACATCTTGAAAATCTTCAAGAAATACATCCCAGCTAGCATGATTCTTTCCACAGTATAATCTACATAAATTACTCAAATCTTTCCTCGGTCTCTCTGCGGGATTCGAACTCGGGTGAAACCTACTAATAGATATGGGCTTTATCTTATACCTCCTTAGTGTTCTTATCTGAGATAATACAGTCTACACTACACACTTGGTTTATGAAGTCTCTGCACAAGGCTCTACTTACAGTTGCTCCAGTCGCCCTTTTCAGTGGCGTCTGCGCCAGAAATTTGGCTCTCATCTACAATACTGCCGATATATATTGATGGCCCCTCGGTATCTTGGATAATGGTCCCATTAAATCCGTCGCTGCCATATGCCTTAGCTGCTCAGGAATAATTGGGTATAAAGGGGCATGGGTTCCTAGTTATGGATTTCGCCTTTTAGCAGTTTTTACAGATGGCTAGTACTTTCTGGATGCGTTTCTCCAAGTTTTTAAAGCAGCAGACACTACTCATTTTTATAAAGCTTTTATGTGGAGCGAAATGTGCGTACCTTAGGTGTGTATACCATATAAGCTTATTTATTAATTCATCTGGTATGCACACCACCCACAGTGAATCATTAATGTTTGCCCTATAAAACAGAATGCCTTTTCTCAAAACGTAGTGCTGTCTTATGTGGGCCTGCGTCCTATCCTTCCATTTTTCTTTTATTTTCACTAAATCTGGATCCTTGTCCTGCACATTCTACATATTCTGCATCGTTCCAGTAACGAAGTTTTCAAATGCCACTCGTTGAGGCAGCACAACGAAAAGTGCTCTTCTTCTAACGCTTTAGCCGTCTCTTCTGTTATACCAATAGGTGAGTGGGACAGGACATCAGCGATGACGTTTGTAGGACCAGGTACATAGACCATTGAAAACTGGTATTCCTGAAGCACAGGTGCCCATCTCTCTAGTCTTCCATGCGGAAGTTCTGCGGTTAGGAGAAATTCTAGGGCCCTATGGTCCATATAGACTTCTGTTTTTCTACCAAACAGAAAGTATCTGATCTTTTTAAATCCCCATACTATTGCAAGGGCTCCATGTTTGGTAACAGAGTAATTTCTTTCACTTTTGGATAATACCCTGCTACCAAAGGCGATTGTTCTGTGTACTAATTTGCCATCTTGTTCTAACTCCCGAAACACCATAACACCCAGCCCAGTCTTCACGCTCCCAGAGGCCATACAAAAATCTTGTCATAAGTCAGGATGTGATAAAATAGGAGCAGTGACGAGTGCCACCTTCAAATTATTGAATTCTCGGTCTGCACGCTAATCGCACACCTAGGGTGTTCCTTTTCCTGTCAATTGGCAGAGTTGGGGAATAGTTAATGTTTCCACATAGATAAACTTCTTATAAAAATTTATTATTTTCTGGTGGTAAACTTCGTAATTGCTGCCATCCTCTCTGGGTCGGGACTAATCCCTTGTCCTGTTATCACGTGTCCCAGAAAGCTAACCCTACTGTTCTGAAAAAAGGACTTCTCAATGTTTGCGGTCACCCCATACCTTTTCAAACTGCTTAACACTTCCTCTAAGAGTTTTTTTATGTCTCCCCCAGGTGTTTTCTGCTATCAATATGTCGTCTACATAACGTGTGAGCTCCTCTTTTAACTCTTCACTCACTATTTTGCTAAAACCCCTGATAAATGCACCTGAAGCTATATTCAATCCAAAAGGGAGTCTTTTGAATCGAAAACACCTTCCGAAGGCAATAATGCTCGTGTATTTTCGGCATTCAGGATCGAGCTCTATCTGCCAAAAGCTCGATCCCAAATCAAGTGAGGAAAACATCGAAACCCCCGTGAAATCTGTGAAGGAGCTCCGGAAGCCTTTCAGGGCGATCCATCTCTGGCACAATAATGGTATCTATCTGCCGTGAGTCTAACACCAGTCGAGTTCCACCGTTGTTTTTGGCTACTATGCTTAGTGGACTATTGCACTCAGATCTCGCGGCCTCAATTACACCTTCGTCCTCCATTCTTCGTTGTTTACTTAGAACCCTTTCCCGGTATGACCATGGGATTACATAAGGGGATACCTGTAATGGTCTCTGTTTCTTTACGTCAAATTTACACTGATACCCCTTAATGCATCCGGTTTTGGGTACGAATATCTCTGCATTATTTTTGAGTGCAAGCTCCAACCCTTTTATATCCTTATTCTCTATGTTATTCAGATTCTCGAGTTTCTAATCAGTCCTACTGTTAATTTCATTAACATGTTCACGTTCGGCCTTGAAATCTGCTCTATTGTCAGTATCTTTTTTACATTCTTCCCTCCGAACTGCATGTTGACCTGTGAATTGCAGTTATAAACAGCTAACCGGAATTTGAGCTTCATTGCCTTCTCATCAAGTCTGACTTTTATTTTATTCTCTTTCCCTAATGTTAACTCCCCTCTTCCTAGATCGATGATAGCTTTCTGCACTGAAAGAAAATCTACATCGATTATTATCAGCTATTAGTTTCAGTATTATGAACAGATTTACAGTCATATGGTGTCCTTGGCAATCAAAGTCTACACATATTTGTTGAGATATTTCCATACTCTATCCAACTAACGCACCTCATACCTTTGTTTTTGTGTACTGTGAGCATAGGTGGATTAACTGACTTCTTGCATTTAGCGAACAGCCTATTTCAAATACCTGAGAGTTCGCTTCCACTATCTATTACAGCAATACCCATAATTCCTCCAACTTGTACTGTTACCACCAGGTAGATTTCCTGTATGGGTAATGTTTCCTTTTTATCAAGTAATATCTCCCTAAGTCCTCATATTCTACATTATTTATGTTATTACTTCCGAGACGGTTTATGGGCACATTTTTCTAGTGTCTGTCGTCTGGCCTAGTCATTGTTCATTTTCCATGTTATTTTGGCGTACTCTCCCAGGGTTAGGTGGTCTAATTTCAGTCGATTGTTTCCAATTCCTGTTGTTGTTCAGTCCACCCCATCCTCGGTCAGACCAGTGACAGGTTTCTCTATTGTCGCCCCATGATGCGCCATTATTTTGTGTCTCCCATCTCCGGCCATTTTGTTGCCTATGTTCTCTGCCATAGTTTCTCCACTGCCCGTTATTCCCACTACGATCTCTCGCGCCCATGTTTTCGTGGTGCGGACGATTTACATTGTTTTGCTCATTATGGCCTCTATTATTCCCTTCGCTGTTCTCCCTTCTTTCGCCTTGCACGTCTCTCTGCTTACGTTTTTCTCGCGCCTGCTGCTCGTTGAAAGCGAACTCCATTTCTCTTGAGTCTCTTGAAGTCTTCTACACCACTTCCACATCGGTCGACGAGCGTTTGCGGGTAGGCAATTGGCAGCTTCATCTAACACAATCTTATCTCAGCCAGTGTGCATGGGTCGTCCAAATACTGATTTTTCTTGGTCAAGTTTTCAAAAACCTTCACTGGACTGTGGAACCCTGAACTCTCCAACTCTCTGCTCATCATTAGATCCTGTCCTGTGTCTCTTTGGACCAGTATTTGTTTAAAAATGCGTCACGACACTCTTCGCATGACGTGTACGTTTTTGCAATCTTCCTCATGCATTCGGCCATTGTTCCCTCAATATGTGAACATACGAAGTCCAGTGAGGTAATGATAAATCAATTTGACCAATAAAAGTTTTCGAGTGTAAAACATTACCCTCGTCTTTGTAATGCTGAAATTTTCGTACAGAGATAAAATGCATAAAATCGAAAATTTCATTAGAGTTTCTCCCCGCTCGTCCCGTCACATTCTCACTTGGTGCTAAGGTTTCCGGTCTACCATTACTTTGGGCATCCCCTCTTTTATTCTCTGTCACGTTTTCCTCACTGGAAAAATGTTCCGTGTTGCGCATTAACGGATAACAATTAAGCATTTGAAACATTTCATTGCTCTTCTCCGTGTTCGCAATTTTCGATCCAGTCGTACTCTGTGTAGATGCGGGGTCCATATCTCTAGCGATATTTCGTCACTCTGCAGATACGCTTTCAGTCTCTAGTTGGCGGGCAACTCTTACATTGGAGCACATTCTAATAATGTCTGGGCTTGAACGTGATCGTGAAGAGTTTGAAGAGGCTCTTTCACATTCTATTGTTTCCAAATTACCTACTATTTCTTTTCCGGAGGTGATTTTTGTCTGTCTTGGTTGCGACCTGACTTCCTCAGATAATTGTTTAATTTCGCTTTCTATGTTCTGTTTAAATTGGGAGAGCTCCACAGTCAACGCCTTATTTGATGTAATTTCTGTCTTTTGCAGCTGTCTTGTCTCATGTGCCTCTGCAACTTCGTTAATGCACCTCTACCTGTCTTTGTCATGTTTTCAGTCTTCTCTAATGTTTCAATAGCAATCCGCTTTGCGCCCCTCGCAAGTAATCGCGCCTCGTTCGCGGTTCTTCTGACTTCCGCTGTCTGTCGTTCTAGTTTTGTTCTGAGCGTCACTACCTCATTTTCACTTCCCTCGTTTCATGTTTTATTGCCTGAATTTCGACACTAACGTTCTGGATTTTATTTCCCATTTCTGAGCGTACTTCGTCGGTTCCCTTTCTTACTTAACTTCCCAATTCAGAGCTGACCTCCTGAATTTTACTTCCCATTTCTGAGCGTACTTCATCATTCCCCTTTTTTATTTGCTCTCCCAATTCAGGCACGACCTTCAGCATTTCAGCACTAACGTTTTGAATTTTGTTTCCCATTTCACTTCCCATTGTTTTTAGGTATGTAAGGATGTCCAACACATCTGTGTTATCTAAATCTTCGCTCCTGTCGTGACTTTGCATTCCACTACTCTTACGTGAACTTCTCCCCTTTTCCCTTTCCATTTTTTGGTATTCAAAAGAGTCATCACCACGCGCCCCTTGTATGCTGACTCGTGACGATGTCACTGACGGCGATATACCACAAATCTTAGTTGTTTCGCATTCACTTGGACTCCCTACATAATACCCCCGTATCTTTATGATTGCTTCAGTGTGTCGCTGTTCCTCATCTTCGCTATCAGATTAACCACCACGGGCTTGACTGTGTGTGTCATCCTCACAAAATACCCTTGGATCGTTATTCTCCTCACCAGTGCCTTTTGCTGCTAACATAGCTGACTCTTTCTCATCCCATAGGCTTTCTTGACTACCCCGTGTATCTGCCATTTCTAGTACTCTGCTGTGCTACTTAACGCGCTTTCGCCCTAGTTAACATGGACTGACCCCTGATAACAGTTCTCTGATAAAGGTACACAATCTACACAACCCACATTTATTATGTAACGGGCATGTAACATAAAATACCTACAAGGAAGTTAAACTAATGGCTACGTCATGAACGAGTGCCGGCAGGTGTGGCCGTGCGGTTCTAGGCGCTTCAGTCTGGAACCGCGCGACCGCTACGCTCGCAGGTTAGAATCCTGTCTAGGGCATGGATGTTTGTGATGTCCTTAGGTTAGTTAGGTTTAAGTAATTCTAAGTTGTAGGGGACTGATGACCACAGATGTTAGGTCCCATAGTGCTCAGAGCCATTTGAACCAGCCATGAACGAGCAGTGTCGTTACAATACAAGCAAAAAACAACGATAAATACATTACATGAATATCAGTGAACTGCAGCCAGAGGGATGAAGCGCAACGCCTCTGAAGAGAAATACATTAAAATACAGAAACATTATTTTTAATATTATCGCGTGAATTTGCCACTGCAAACTATAGACGCAAGCTGGTGATCACTATCAACAACACCTAAACATTAAATGGAAATAAAGACTTTTAGAAAATTTCCCAGGTTTCAAACCACTTTATGACTACTATCGAAAGGGTGTAAGTACGAACCTGGCAGGGTAAGCCATATTCAAGATGCTACAAGAGGGAGGTTTAAATGAACGTGCACTACGGAAAATAATAAACGCTAAAATGAAGATTTGACCCTGTCTGACTACCCCTTGAAGCAGACCTCAGGATCTCTTAATGGACTTTAACATGTAAATTACAACGTAAACATAAATGAATGAATAAGACAATTAATACTACTAAATGATAAAAGTTTTTCCTGCATATATATTTATTGTATACAAAAAACTTGATATTACAAAGTTTACATTTCCTAAGTAAAATTACTAATGCGATCTAATACCAATAACGTGAAATGACTGGCATCATCTAAGTACCAAACTCCAGAAAACACTACTTTCAAAGATGATCTACGGTGGTGTGGAACCTCAGTGCATATAAGCTAAAGTGATCACAGCTGTTTAGCTTTTATAGCCCTAATAAGCTGAAGCAATTTCGATATCACCGTGTGTACTGCATTCAGTGCGTCGAAGTGACGGTTTTCGTAATCGTCTGTGACGATGGAAGAACTCGAGCCACAAATAAACTCATTCAAAGACTAGGACGGCACAAGGCGATCCTCTGCCGAATATAATACTGTCTTCCCCTCTCTGTGTTCTACAGACGAGAAATGTGAACTTCCAGCCACAAGGACGGAGTTCAGATAACTTCTCAAAGTAAGTATAGGGAGAAGTGCTCCCAACTACTGAACGCTGCGTACTCAACGACGACTTCCAACCTGGAGATGAACTGAAGCTCAGAATCGTATAGGTTCGCAACAGTGCAGTGCCTAACTGTTCTAAATATAAACTCTCCTGTGAGGAAAGACAGCAAGTCCGTCTGTCTCAACAAAGCCGATATCGACCGAACGTCACACACGGGCACTCACAACGGAAGACCTCGTCTCTCCAGCGCTGGCTTCCCAGCAAGGCTCAGCTCTCCACCATCGTAATTCCGAAAACGAATCATATTCCCGAAACTACGAAATACTTTGACTCTCTACAAATTCTTCCGAGCGCCGACCAATCATATTTTACTATTTTGTCGTCCAGCGCGGAAAGTTTGCGAGGAAATGCGTATACTCATACAATGGTAGGCTTCTGAGTAAAAATCCTTGGAAATAATCCAGACTGCGTGGTTTCCGGGATGCCGCTTCTTCGTTCCTCTCACCTGCGTCCAAGATTTGTAGAGTTCGGAAGTATCATCCAGTTATCCTTCTGGCACTACTACAATAGCGACCGGTCGCCCCTGTATTGTGCCTTCACGCTCAGGTGTCGAGACTGTCCGTCTCGGTACTTCCTGTGTGGGCCTTCCACCAAGGGCTTGAGTTCCACCTGCCATTTCATCTCCACTGTCGTTCCAACCTCTACCAGTGTAGGCAATCATTCATTACGCCGTTCTGATAATAAAGACACTGCATCACTTTTCATCAATAAGCGTTAACAGTTATTTCCAAGGCATATGTGGCAATGTCGGTCTCCTTTATATACTCATATATAAGAGGTGCAACCTATCACATGATACTTAATTGTGTTCGTAGATCAGTGACAAAGAATGTGGATGGGTGCTTGTAAGATGCGAAATTATAGCGACCTTACAGATGAAAGAGGAAGAAAAGTGTGACGTGTTAGAATTGGGCTCTGAGCAGTATGCGACTTAACTTCTGAGGTCATCAGTCACATAGAACATAGAACTAATTAAACCTAACTAACCTAAGGACATCACACACATCCATGTCCGAGACAGGATTCGAACCTGCGACCGCAGCGGTCGCTCGGCTCCAGACTGAAGTGCCTAGAACCGTGTTACAATTGCAACAACATTCCTACTGCCATTTCTCCAGATATCGATGAGTCTGTCTGTTGGCTCCAATGTATTTATTTATTTATTTTTCGTGTTTAGCTCATCTTCAGTTGTGGACGTATTCTCTTTGACGCATTCCACAGCAGTGGAAGGTCATCCTTGCATCTAATACGTCCCCATTTCTGACGAATATAGAGACTGTGTGTGTCTGGAGAGGAGATAGAGTCTACTTGTGGGGTGTGATAGCTGGTGGGTATACCCCACACCGCCAACGGACTTGGCGCTGCGCCACTTTCTCATGTGACATGCTCCATGTTCAGATAACAGCCGCCCCCGAAATATGATAACATTAAACTGGTGGAAGATATTTGCCGCTGTCAGGGCTATAACGCCCAAACGCCCAAATCGCAAGCTGAACCTCATCAGAAAGCTGAGCTCATCGACTTCCTTTTGCTATGAAAGGTACAGTACGTGAACGTGGTCGATTAACCATGCTGTTTACTTGTGTCTGTGGCGGGGAGAAATTCGGTGCTCCAATGAAATAATGTGCAACCAGTTGCGTTTTGCTGTATACACCTCACTGATGACACCTGCAAACAATGTGACAAGTATAACATCCTGAAGATGGGCCAGAAATCAAATTTCTTTTCTGCAGCTGGTTGCTTATTGCTCCTGGTTAAAACATTAAATTCGGTGCTGTTCGCCACGTTATTTCATTGGATTCACACAACACCCTGTTCCGCAAGAGCTCCTCCAGCGTTTCGGCACATCTTTTTTACATTGTCATAAAATGCACAAAACTGACCACCATTTCTGTGCCAAAATGCTACCAACTAGGCATGAATTCTAAGTATAAGATTACTGGCTGACAATACTGACACTAGTAATGACAGTATTCGTTAAACTGACACTTCATCTTAAATATACAGATGTAAAAAGAAAATCGAAAGACCGAAACGGAATTGTCTGACATAAACGACAGTTAGCAGGCATGTTCCTACATCTGAAAGATGACGTCATTTCAAATGTCGCGTCAGTTGAATAAGAGTGGAGCCTGTAGCCCCGCTATGAGGATGCAAATGAGGTGTGCTTCAAACGTGCGATGCAACAGTAGCGGTCATAGGCGTTAGTTGCCTTTAGCAGTGGGAGTTGCTTTTAAGGCGACAAAGACGCCATTACCAACACCCCACCGAGTTTGAAGGAGGTCATGTAATATGGCTACGAGACGCCGGATGTTCCTTCTGCAGAAGGACTTGGCAGGAATGTGGCCAATGTGCGTGGTTCCTGGCAGCTGTGGTCACAGGAATGCACAGTCGCCAGAAGACAGGGCTCCGAACAGCCATGTGGCTCTACCGAGAGGGAAGACCGTCGTGATTGGCGTATGGCTCTGGCAGATCGTAATGCATCTGCAGCAGCAATCTGAGCAGCAGTTGCCACCACAGTGGATATCGGTGGTATTATGGAACCAAACTGCTGAGGTCATCGTTCCCTAAGCTTACCCACTATTTAATCTAACTTACGCTAAGGACGACACACACACCCATGTCTGAAGGAGGACTCGAACCTCTGAGGGGAGGAGCTGCGCGGGCTGTGACAAGACGCCTGAGTGCGCGGCTATCCCGCGCTGCAGGCACCACAGTGACAGAACAAAGGCTAGTATATCCGTTACTTCGAGGACAGCTCCGAGTCAGAGGACCTGTAGCGTGCATTCCACTGACCCTAAACCGCCGCCATTTGCGACCTCAGTGGTGTCAAGTGAGAGCTCATTGGAGGGCAGGGTGGGGGTCTGTTGTGTTTTCTGATGACAGCTGGTTCTGCCTCGGTGCCAGTCATGGCCGTGTGTTGGTCTGTAGGGGGCCAGTTGAGGGCCAGCAACCAAACAATCTGCGTGCTAGACTCACTGGACCTACACCCTAAGTTTTGGTCCGGGGTGTGATTTCGTATGAAGCACTCTCGTGGTTATCCCACACACCCTCACTGCAAATTTGTATGTCGGACTCGACCTGTTGCGCTGCCATTCATGATCAGCATTCCATGGGGTGTTTTCCAAGAGGATAACGCTCGCCTTCATACTGCTGTTGTAACCTAACATGCTCTACAGATTGTCAACATGTTGCTGTGGCCTGCAGTCGAGCACACGTGGGACACCATCGGACGACAACTCCAGCGTCATCCACAAACAGCATTAACAGTCCCTGAATTCACCATCACACAAACTGACCTTCAGCACCTCTACAACACAATTCGTGCACGTTTGCGTCCTTGCATTCGCCGTTCTGGCGGTTACGCCGGTTATTAATGTACCAGCAACTCACTTTTGCAATGGATTATCTCACATTTACATTAATCTGTATCTTGCAATGTTAATCGCTTAAATATATTACCTCGACAAATGTATTCTTGAAATTTCGTTACTATACACTACTAAAATTTTGGATGTAGCAATGGTCTTCCCTTCAGTGTTCACATAAACCTAGCGTACAATCTCTTGCCATGAAACAAAGAAAATTACGTAAGAATAAATGAAATACTCAACATAGATAACAACTTCATGCAGTTTTATTTTCCTGAGTGAATATGGGGTAGTCCAATGGTTCGACACAGATTGACAATAAAATACGTAAAAACCTACCATCCAGGGAAGCAGCATGTACTGTGATTTTGTTTGTTTCGTTGATAGCTGTTATCCAGTAGATGATTCAAGGCACTTGACTAACTCATTTAAGCCGGCCAGAGTGGCCGTGCGGTTCTAGGCGCTACAGTCTGGAGCCGAGCGACCGCTACGGTCGCAGGTTCGAATCCTTCCTCGGGCATGGATGTGTGTGATGTCCTTAGGTTAGTTAGGTTTAATTAGTTCCAAGTTCTAGGCGACTGATAACCTCAGAAGTTAAGTCGCATAGTGCTCAGAGCCACTTTTAACTCATCTAATATTTGAAATGTTATCAGTTTTGCTGTAGTCTCTAACTTCGGTGTTTTTATTGACACAACTATAAATGACATTTTATTAGACACATCACACTGTGATGTGTCTAATAATGATGAAATGCTTGGTTTTGATCTACCATCTTCTCCTGAATAATAACAGATCATATACTTATTTAAGAATGTCCACCTTTTGTAGGCCTCAAATTCTCTCCAGTGTCCAGAGTCACCCACTCCAGGGAACGCAACCTGCCGGCAGACCTACGACGGCCACTGGGCACAACCTGCTGGTATGGTACCTGCCTTGACACCCCCTTCCTTCCTGAGCACTCAGCCCTGCCAGAGGAAATACCATACTGTGCTCAACAGCTACTCCATCCAGAACAGCACTCACATCTAACTTTGAAAGGATTTTCGTCAGTCTGCCATTTATCCAGCATACGCTTTAACTTATGGCTTCCAGAACAGTTCGTGCATAAGCTTCAGGAGTTTAATATTAACTACAAGTTTCGATGTTTATACCAAAGCACTGGCCTGAACGAAGCAGTCAGCCAGTAGCTATGTGTCATTCATAGATGTTGTCAGAGTACGAGATGTGTTTCCTTAAAAAAATTTACTTCATTACTAAAGAGTAAGTATTAATTCTATCACATCATATGTGTTAGCCCTGGGTGGGGGGTGTGGTTTTGTAGCATTACGTACACATTATTCGCGCCAAATTGTAGTACATGTTTCTAGTATTGACAACTTAAAAACGAAGGGGAGGGGACACGATGTTTGGGAGGAGCAGATACTAAAGATTAATTTATTGTATGTAGTCAAAGCAACCATTGTACTATTTAGATACATGGCCGGAATGTGTACCGGTAACATATCACAGCAACACTTCTTGGAGGAAGATGCAACTATAGCGCAAACAATTGATCAATATAGGTTTCACAATTCGATTACCAAGGCCGAAACTACAGCAATAAAATAACGTACAGTTATTCTGCATCTTCCTTTTTCCGCCGACACATTTCGCGGTAAGTAAGGATATCATGAAATTGCTTTCCATCAGGGCTACTAAATAATATGTAAGCACTTCTTACCACACACACTTACTAGCACGTTCTTTCATTCAATGCACCAAACCTTGTCCTACTTCCGGTATGGAAATTTTAGCTCTTAAATTTATTTCGGAGACATCTGTTGGTCAACTACGTCACTATCGTTGGCCATTTCTTTACGAGAGTAACTGCCTACGATTTTTTCGTGTCAGAGAACCTGCAGTCGGTTTATTGGAGTATTTCAGTCCTAACGAACCACATACTGCACTGTTTAAACGTTCGTCTGAGAGGTTAAGAACAATTTTATTCTTCAGTCCTTACTGGTGTTTGCCTTTGATGCGTGTTTAATTGTGATGTATCAGTTCGCATCTATCCTAAATCTCCATAGCAAGCCCCGAACATTCATAGTGCTATCCATGACTTGCGTGGCGAGATTGAATGCAAAGAATTTTTCGAACAGGAATTACGCTCATCAGATGATGGTACAGATTTATTCCAAACTGGGGTTGTGTAGCTGTGGCTAGGGATAAATAACGAAACGTGTAAGCAGTGAGTGTGCCGTGAATTACGTAGGACATGAGATCTACTTAATGGCACTACTTTCAGTTCCTAGTATCCGTTGGTTTTCTCCTACCGCACGTAATATTCTGGAGAAGACAATTTGTTTTCCCATAACCTCTCATACCTTGCAACACCCAGTACCAAGGCGACGGTCTGGAAGATTACGTGCGACATGACACGAAATGTTTACTGAGTTCCTATTGGGACATTGGGAATGAATAGCAGAGGACACGAAAAAACTAAACTACAGCCAAGAAGTGCTCCCCATCCAGAGTAGCTTAACTTGGGAAGGTGGACGAGAATCAGTGCATTGGGTGTCTCTCCAGAGACACAGAATTCACAATTGTCGTCCGAAACCGGGCAATATTTCATGCAAGGATGGCCTTCCTGCACTGTGTACAATGCGGCAATGAAATTACGTGTGTAAGTGGTGGTGAAATGTTGGTCTATTTCTACTGTAGACTGTCCGTTCCACCCTCGACTGGATTCAGCAGTTGATATTTCCGCTAAACTGGAGCCACACGCTTTTTGGAAAATGCCCATAATGCAGAAATAACTCGTGTCGGCATTTTAGTGAGAAATTGAAATGGGCTGTCCTATTTGCTATGTGAATTTTCAAGGTCTTTGGACCATGAATGTGAGTGTAGTTGTGAATGGGACAAATGCACTCAAATCTTGTAGTATCGGCGTAACCATATTCGTTGTAGGTCTGTTCCCGAGACCACAGGTGTCACTTATTTTCCAGTCAGTAGCAGGCAGTGTGTGTAGGGCAGTCTGGCTGTGTACTCAGCTGGAAACTGGACTGCCGTGTGGTGGAGACAGCATTAGCTAAGAAGGACATTGTACTAACATATTTCGAGTAATGATAACAATTTCCTACTTCATATATTTGTAACTGTGTAGTTTGTTATTGTTATGACATTGCGTATGGCTGAAGCTTATAGGAGAAATTTCATAATGCAACATAAGGTTTTGTCCTATAATTGAAACACATGTTAAGGAAAGTAACTGTACATGGGAAATTTATTAAGAAATATTTTGCTAACCTGTGTAGTAGTGAGAATTTTGTGAAAGGGTGTATTGCTATTGTGGCTTAATAAAGCACACTTATACTTGGAATCTTTGTTCTCATTTATCAGTGGTGGACTTTAGTTCATCATTTTTCATTCTTTACCTTTATGAAGGTGTCTGCATACTGGAACTACACATCGCGAGTTGCATACTGGAGAAACATTTTTATGGAAACTGATAAGATACCGCTTGCACTGAATATAGTTATCAAGAGCGGTAAATGAAATTTGGTTTTTGACAGTTCCATCATTATCATAGTAGTAAGAGGTTGCAGAACAGACGAGCCTTCTGTTTGCACAGATAGTCCAACAAGTGTAATTACCAGCAAAGTTAATGCCCTCTGTAAGGTACAGTGACTGTCAGAATGTATCCGTTAAAGTCCGTTTCAAATCGCTAAAAAATTTCAGAAAGTTGATATTTTGTCAATTTTCCAGCACTTTCAACACAAGGTGAGATGTGTAAAATATTATGTTCTCTTACTCTATGATTACAATAACAGTTCTGATAGAGTGATTGTTAGCAACTCTAAAGATAAAAATTAACAATATTCAGGGCCAACATTTTAATGTGAGTCGTTTTGCAGTCAAATAGCATTTGTAAAAACGGACTGCTCTCTCGCAGGCGAAGTGACTTACTGGCTAGCCTGGATTCTGCTTCGTGTAGCGTGTGCTTCACGTACTTCCGCTCAAAATGTAATCTTAACGCATTTCTGTTGCCCTGCACGTAGACTTACGTATCTCTATAGCAAAATAAATTTTAATAATTTCTCAGATACCAACCATACATTCACAAACATGAGTTTAGATAAATAGGATCACATTTCAGAATATAGGATGTCCCGTTATTGAGCAGTTACCAGTAGTGAATACTGGCGTTTTTGACGATTCGAGGAAAGGAGGTGGAGTTATGGGCTGTTTCCACTCTGCTGAAGCGTGCTGTACCGTTCCAATGTGAGGAAATAGCAGACAACACCAGATAAAGGGCGTCAGGTGCATTCCGTATTTTTGGCAAGGGGCATAAGATTGCGCTGTTTTAGTTCCATAAAGAGCGTTTAATATCCTGCCGGAGGTGTGTAAGATTGTGTCTGAGATGGAAGTCATAGTTGCACACAAAGAAATCAGACGTCAGTTTATATCTGCCACATATGGGGAATATCTGGGAAAAAGAAGCACTCGAGATGACTGCGATACTTCCCGATGGCGTTTCTCCTCTATTTTCAGGACAGCTGCTGTTTCTAAGAAACTCATTTAAAATGGATGTGGCAGCTATGGAAAGTTTTAAAAGAACATATCGGCAACGAGGTGGTCTATGCGGGTTGGCACCATGCATCCATTTGCTGAGAATTTGCCAGGATTACAAAGGCTGGTTGAACTTGCTAGTAACTTGGACTGTGGGAGCAACACATTGAACTAAGGAGCATTCAGAAGTATTTGAAATTATTATCTGGAATAAACATACGTACAGTTGTACTTCAAACCACAGAAGCTACAACACATGTAAGTAGTATTAATACGTGTCTCGGAGAAGAATTAAATCAACTGAGAAATGTTGGGATACTATCTACGCAGGAAGTTGTGAAGTAGCAGAAAATATTGGAATATCACCTGAACTGAATGTAATGATTGATGACGGAGACAAACGGCAAGGCAGAAGAAAACGATTTGTTGATGAAGCACCAGATGACGATTTAAACCAGAGCTGGAAGAACAGTTTTAACTAAATGTTTCCCATTTTAATACACAGCTGTAAGAAACTAGAGTGTACTGTGATCAGCCACACACTGCACAAACATGTTGTTTCCTGTGCAACTACATAAGGAAAACGACGAATCTTTCTAGAGTGTAGACGTTAGTAGGGAGGGTCTCAGATAAGAAATTTTGCTGTTGAAAAGATTCATGAAGGCAATGTTTGGTCTGAGCGACTTCTTCTGCGCCTTTTCAATGCTCTTCGTAAGTGCAATTTTAACGATCTACTGCAAAACACGATGACGGCCTTAAGGACTGTTCTGCAACAGGGTCACAGTTTGTCTGGTGGTTGCATTATATTAGGATTATAAAAGAGGTGACTCCTAAACAAACTAGAGAGAAAGCACAGTTTGGTGAAGTATCGAATTTATACAAACAGCTGTGGAGGTACTGTGAGGGGTGAGGTTGTGCTCTAATTGTGTTTAGTTACATGTGGACCGACTGTATATTTCCTGATGACAGGCGCGTTATGGGGGATGAATGTTGCTACTAATATCTCATTGTAATTAGACACGGGGAGTAGGGTAGTACACAATGTATGCTGAATGTGCTGAAGTAAAGTAAGTGTGATATCAGAAGGGAAAATTCGGTTGATACAACTCATAAAACAGTGTACGTTGCAAATTAAAGTAGTCTGATACAGCACCTTATAGACTGCTGTGAAATACTTTTTAGCAATCAGATATTATAGAACAGTTGTGTTTGTTCACAATGACTTGTTGACTTTTGCCAAGTTTAATCTGGAAGAGTACTCGCGACATTTTTCTTGATAGATAGATTGTCCGTTGTTATCTGAATTATTTTCCTGTTATCTGGAGTTGTCTCAGTTTTGCTACAGCGTTGCTTAGAGTATTTTTGTGCTGTATGCTACTTGAGGAGGGCTGGAATTAGTGAGTCACAATAGGGTTGAGTTATTTGCTTCTTTATTTAAAAAATTGTGAATACTGCTCTTCTACAAATTGTTTCAGTTCTCTTTTCTCGCACAGAGTTCGTTGTACCGGCTGCCTCATGACAGCATCTCCACCACCCGCCTGTAGCCCGACTCCCTGGCGATGTCCAGCGCTGTCTCCCCATCATCACCAGTTGTGGCCCCCCTGTTGGCCCCCGCGTCGAGCAACGCAGCTGCCACTTCTGCCTGCCCTCTGCAATCTCTGGCGTTGGGGTCGGCGGTCGCCCGCAGCAGCAGCCGCACGACAGCGGCGCCTCCCTGCTCTGCAGCCAGGTGCAGAGGCGTCCTCTGCTTGCCCTTGATCTCCCTGGCGTCCACCGCCGCCCCTGCCTCCAGCAGCAGCCTCACCGCCTCGACGTCTCCCTTGCGCGCTGCCCAGTGCAGGGCGGTCCGCCCCTCCAGCCCGGCCCTCGCCCCCACGTCAGCCCCTGCGGCGAGCAGCGCCCTCAGCTGCCCCATTGCCCTCTTCCCAGCCGCATGGACCAGCCTCATGTTTCTCGTCTTTGCAGAGAGCCTCCTGCACAAAACACACAAACTGCCACTCTCTGCTACAAACACACAGCACACCCACATAACGAGGAAAACTGCCGCACGAAGAAACAACTGTTGTGAATACAAATGTGTCCTGAAACAAGCCTGCAGTATAAAACAGTGTGTAATTCTGTGTATGTATTAAGCTACAGCTGATCTGTTCTATCCGCCCTCATAAAAAATTCTTCACTCATCGTCCATTACAAAAAGCATTACACAACCTCTGAAAAAATTACGTTGTCACATTTTGTCACACTCATCCCTCGAATTCAGCTCCATTGCTATCAAGACGCTACAGATAACCAGTCGCTCACCTCCACTACAGAACAGGCTTGTTGCAGCTAATACTACTACTCTGTCTGCAGCTTCACTGCCACAGGTCACACCCAAGAAGAATCCCACACCTTGGTTTTCAAAGACACACTTTCCTGATATGCAGCCACAAAAATTTCACTGCAGTTACCGGCAGTTTTCTTGACACAGCCTCACCAAATACTGAAACTCTCTGACAGACAACCATGTCTTCGAAACATTTCAGACGTAACGTACAGCATATTGGCCACTCCACCCCGATAAAAAAACTGTGTGTGAGTGTGTGTGCGCACACATCACATTTTGTGTGGCTGATAGCATGTGCACATGTATTTAACGTGTACTACCATGCTCAAAAGCATCTGTACAATCTGATTTGTTGTCCATCTTCGTGTTTTCGCGGTGTAAAGACTGTGCCATGAAGTTTCTGGCATCCAGCAGTATAAATTCAGCCTCTTCTCCTAATATTTCGGCTGAACACCGTCCAGCCATCTCCAGAGTGAGCCGAGGTGACTGACGCTGCTGCACTTGCTGCGTCCTTTTACGCAGTGGTTCGGTCCTCGGGTTTAAAAGGACGGACCAAGTGCTGCGGTGTCAGTCACCTCGGCTCACTCTGGAGATGGCTGGACGGTATTCAGCCGAAATATTAGAAGAGGCTGAATTTATGTGGCTTCATACCCTAAACTTTGTGGAACGATCTGAATTGTGATTCGTCTGATTTGTGATCAGTCCACATGACATTGTTCCTCTGCTCTGTTTTCGGTACAGTCTTTGCCTATACAGAATGTTCACTGCATGGGGCCACAAGAGACAACTGCTCTGTGCGACCATCAGTTTAGATGCAAATAAATACTTCGATAATGCAAATACCAGAAACATGTTGCTGGGGATTACACAGCCATTACACTTGCAAATTCAAATTTATTGCAAAAATGAACCTTCAAAGCAACTTCCACCTTCGAATTACACGACGAATTTTGTTTTACTGCGCTACTGTCTGGGAATTCAATCGAGCAAGTAAAGACGACAAATTTTTAGTATGGTTTCAGTCACAAGTAACAAAGAGTGTGCACGTTCAAACTTGAAATGACCTGACGCAGATTTGTGTTTACCGGATATTCCGACCCAACACTTAATCGGATGGTTAACTAAGCACAGTCAAATGTTAGAAATCATTTTTCAGCAGCAGCAAGATGACAAACTGAAATGAGGAGACTAAAGTCTTGTCTTATGGGGATTCCAAACCAGCACCTATCGACGTTGACATCCATAACCCGTTCATTATAAGAATAAACCTGGTGCAAACAAATGCAAACGCGATGACTGGTCAGAAGCCGTAGCACACGTACACTGGTGTTGTTAACACACTAGGAAGTAGGAACTACTTATGTATTAGATATCTTATTACTAAGTTACGTTAAATGAAACTTTAAGATATTCAAATGCATTAAGAGCCATCAAAGTTTTTGTTAGTCACGCTTTAGCCACATAGTTTTTACTTCAAAAATCGTGTACAGTCCCAGCCTCTGCAGCGTTGTGCTCTGATTGTCGTGCTGTTAATGCGCAGTATGAAACTGGCTGAGGCTGCTCTCTGTTCCGTGGTGGAGAATGCGCATGAATCACGGTTAAAAAGTGCCGAGAAATGGGCTGTTCCTAATGTTTTTTCATAAATTTTCAGAGATAATCGGCTTTGAGGTTTTTCCAGAGTTGTACATAACGCAGTTGTTCACAAATCCAAATTGATCGTGACAGAATCGCCTTGCGCGTCGAGCGAGCAGGTCGTCGTTAACTGCCGCCTGTGCCGCAGCGCCGCTTGTGTCGAAGCCGCTCAGCTCAGTCTTGTTGGTGTATCGGCCGGAGTCACATCGTAGTCGGCGTAGCGGAGTTTGTCGTCGTTTTGCTCTCGGCGGCGGTGTTTTCTGCCCGCGCCATGGTGTCCGTCGAGTCTCCAAAATCTGTTCCTCGTCGAGCCACTGTTCGTTTCAGTTTTGACGCGTCGTGTTCAACCTGGCTCCTTAGAAATTCAGGATTGGTTGGCTGATGTTATCCGTGGTACACCTGATCAGGTAGATACCGCTTACTTTGATTCTGATTTGTATGCATTCTTTGTGAAGTTTTATGATCCCGTTCAAGCAGAAAGACTTCTCTCCCGGGTTGGTTCTAAAGTGTTGTTTACACATCGCGATGGTTCTGTTAGTCAAGTCCTCCTTGAAAATGTGGCACTCGAGTACACTCCGGTTAGAATTTATTTCCTGAAGTGGACGATTCATTTCTTAAAACAGCGTTGCTTCCGTTTGGAGTCATACGGCACGTCCGATGGGAACGCCGGTCAGCACAACGTCGCTTGCAGTGTTATAATGGTATCCGGACTGTCAAAGTGAAGTGAATTCTTTTATTTTAATTGATTGCCTTCAGTAAGTACTTTGGAAAAAAAAGAGTGACTATTTTCGTTTTTTGAAGGAATGCACTGCCATTTGAGTGTATAATTTCGGTGTTTTTCCTGTGTCTGGGAAAAAAAAGAAAAATTAAAATTGGTCGCGGAATTTTACTGTGGGGTGAGCGAGCAATATAAAACAAAAAAAAACAAAAAAAATGTGTCTGCCATCTAAGTATGACATCCCGCACCCGCGTTCCCGGGTTCGATTCACGGCGGGGTCAGGGATTTTCTCTGCCTCGTGATGTCCTTAGGTTAGCTAGGTTTAAGTAGTTCTAAGTTCTAGGGGACTGATGACCATAGATGTTAAGTCCCATAGTGCTCAGAGCCATTTTTAGCCAGATGACATCCCGCGTTCGAGCCCCGGTCGGAAAGAAAAAAAGAAAAAAAGTGGTAATTGTAAAAAAAAAGAGGTAATCGTCATACATTCTAAACTTACAGTCGCGTGTTCGCGTCCGAGTGTATCGGCTTTTTTTTTTTAACTACATTTCGGCCCTCGTCTAAAGTTACGAGTCAGATAGAAAATCTAACATAATTCGCTTCACATTCTACCCAACAGTAACACAAAAAAAGTGTCGGTTAGTCGGTAGCGTAACTAAATGCAAACAACACGTGGTTATTCGTACGTTTGTTTAAATCTCCCCAGTATCATTTTTTTCTCGTTCAATTTGAAATACCTACATCTCGCAATTATAGAACTACTCATCATTTTTTAAGAATAATGCATGTCTTCTTGTTTCTAATTACATATTGGACGAGAAATTCCTGTTTCCATTTCAAATACAAATTCTTAATTATCTATGTTTTATGAAATACTGTTCATAAAAGTTGTTTAAATTAAAAAATATAACAGTTTAATTTTTAATGCAAAAATGAGAAACCAAATCCTCTTTATTTGAACTATGTCCATCGTTTTATGCCACAGAGGTAGATTAGTATCGTACAAACACGTAATATGAACCCAACAGAACTGAGCTGGAGCCAAGCAGCGGGATTTGGCCCGAGAAGTAACAAGACTGTTAAGCTGTCAGACGTACCGGAACTAACGCACGCAGCTTTTTCACGTCACTGTCGTACGCTGGCGCCTTGTAGAAAGGGTTCATCATAAAAGAAGAAGAGAAAATGCTCTGCCTGGTTGGCTTCGTGGATTCTAGCAGCAGGTGAACTGAATGTTTTTCTCGGATTCGGGTAAGGAAGGAGCTAAGAGATTACCAGACGACTGCCTATAAGTAATACTTCAGTGGCTTCAGTATTTACCTGTACAGTGAAATACTTCACTCTTCTCTCATGTTACATACAGATTATACAGAAAAAATACCATGTGGTTCAGCCAGGAATTTTCATCATTCTTGCTGTCCGCCGCTCGTGGTCTTGAGGCAGCGTTCTCGTTCCCCGCGCACGGGGTCCCGGATTCGATTCCCGGCCGGGTCAGGGATTTTCTTTGCCTCGAGATAACTGCGTGTTGTGTGTCCATCATCATTGACGAAAGCAAGTCGCCGAAGTGGCGTCAGCTAAGAAGAACTTGTGATACGGCGGCGGAACTTCCCCGTATGGGGCCTCCCGGCCAACAATGCCATATGTTCATTTCATTTTTTGCATCATTCTTGTTTATAATTACTATAAAACATTAGTTAAAAACGATAACGTGTTGCGGTTTGCGTCTAGTCGTCTAAGGAGCGTATTGAGGAAGATTTCCAGTGTATTATTTCATTCCACTTAAATATTAAATGATATTCGAAGCTGTATTGCTCATCTGCTCGTCCCTCTTTACGTGTGAACTGCAGCTGGGCACGCCACACCAGGCTAGCTGCACCAGCTGACCGGCCAGTGCTGTCCAAGATAAAGGCACCGGTACAGCTGTTGTCCCGTATCATCGCTCAGTCCATGTGCGCGTAACGCACCACACAGAACATACCCTTATTACCGTACCTGACAGTACTTCAGACAGCTTTGCTGCAGTTCCATGTGAAAAGAAATCCCATGAGGTTCCAGAAAATGCCGAAGAATACATAGTGCAATGTTTACATCAGGTTTATTCTTATGAATAACGGGTTATAGTCACTCGTAGACGTTATATATTGGTTTACTCCATGAGCAGCGAAATGTGCACATGTATGAATTGTAAATACCATGATGAATGTTATCTGCTGACTAGGAATCGAACTCTAGGCACATCGTTGTTGACTACATACAAAGACACATTGACTGTACTATTCTCTTTCACCAGTTGCTAGGAGTGGCATGTTTGAAACTGACATAAGAGAACGAAAAGCTGCCTGTCAGACTTGGGAGTCAAAACTAGAACCCACCATTATTGTTGACAAAGCGCAGACAGGCGTTAAAAATCATAATAACTTGTCACATGTAGTTTGGTGTGCGCATGGTACAACTCAAAATGACTTACCAGCATTCCAACCCAGACATGTGTATTTGTGAAGGTCTTTATGACTTTTCAGACAAGTGGAAACAATGACGCAGTGGAAATGTATCATCTGAAAGCCATCGAACGTCGCAAGAAGGGAGAGCTGAGTTCGAATCCCAGTCCAGCGCCAAGTTTTCCACATCTCAGGCTCGAATACAGTAAGAGTCAAGTGCCCTGTGGTCATGCACGGCGACTGGCTGACTGATTTAAAAAAATATCGCTTAAGAAAGGTAACTGGGGACAGAGTTTCGACCTGGCATGACTTCCTCCTCTGTCAGGGCCCAGCCTGTACCGACTCTCCTCCAGGCTACCAGTGGTGGGAGAGCTGCCACTTATGCTTGTTAAAAATGATTGCCGGATGTGAGAAACGAGCCCAGACCTTCAGCATACGTAGCAAGAATCATTTCAACTTTTTTTAACTAACAACTGTTATCACGAATTAAAATTCATGCAAGTTGCGGTATTCGAACCCACTACATGCAGACTAGAAATTCACGCCCTTAACCCCTTTTCTTTCATTTAATTTTTTGACGATTCCGAGGTCTGGCAACGCCTCACCCATACCTGTCACCGAGTCGCTGCGTTATTTTCGCAAAAAAAAAAAAATAAAAAAATAAATAAATAAAATAAAAAAAATAGACAACAGTTGAAAGCCTTTCCAGGTTTGTGTGGATTTTACAAAAAATTTGTTAAGAGGCAAGGCTTCAATAACCCATATTTGAACAACCTCTTAAAAAGGAATAGTGCGTTTGTTTGGACAGATGAATGTCAGCTGGATTTCGAATCTCTGAAGAATGAACTTTTACATAATAAATGTTTTACATCAGCCAATACTGTCAGAGACTTTCCAT
This sequence comes from Schistocerca americana, assembly GCF_021461395.2. NCBI lineage: Eukaryota > Metazoa > Arthropoda > Insecta > Orthoptera > Acrididae > Schistocerca > Schistocerca americana. The sequence goes on along the minus strand of NC_060129.1, from coordinate 96,862,052 downwards.
ATGAATACCAACAGTAGCACCTATGGGATTGGTATTGAAATTTTCCAAGAGGTAAATGGTTCAGGAAATTCAGAACAGAGCTATAGCTTTTGCCAGTGGGATGTTGACGGAATACGAAAGGAACTATACCATACACAGGAGGAGGAGTTGGTCATAGTACAGGCCTAAAGAAATTTAGAAATTATTTGTGGGGTTATAAGATCATCATACACAATGACCACCAGGGTCCAACATTTTGAAGAATCTTGCCTTCTAAATGGCATGCTAACTCTATGGGCTTTATACCTGTAACAATTTAATTGCGAAATCTGCTATGTAAAGGGAACAGAAACTTATGTGGCAATGCATTGTCCCAATGGTATTTATGAGGTACTCAAGGAATCCAATGAAGATTAATCTTCCCACATTAATCACTTGAAGGAAGTTTCAGGCAAAAAGAAAACTGAACGATTTACAAAAAAAATGATATACCAAGAAAATGAGGATCTTACTTGAAATCTGTGAAAGTAAATTTTGATAATATATAATATCCCCAGACTGAGAAGTTTTTAAAAGTAACTTGCGTAGGAGGAAAGACTTCGTTACTGAAGAATGGAAGGTGTGTTGTCCTATCAAATTTCATACCAATGTCAGATTATTTTCACCTATCATTGAGACAAAGGGGTGTCTAGATAAACTGGCTATTGTTATAGTGATTGCTAATAGTTCACGTAGAAAGGCCACTGAACATATTAAATCTTCTGACACCTGCAAGAGAGCTAAGGTAACCAACAGAATTAACCAAGGCCCAATGCAGAACATGTTACCTGAAGATACCATGGATTTACCATCCGTAGATCTGTATGGCGCCCCTTCCCCAAAACTTCTCGTAATTGCAAATATAATTTAGTGATTTTGGAAGTATTTTCTACATTTACAAAACTGTAGGTGACAGCAAAGTCAGTGTTCAATAGGATGATTGAGTATTTGGAAAACCCAAAGCAGTACTGTCCGATAATGGCTCCCAATTCAATTACAAAATCTTGAAAGATGGCATGGAGCAGAATGGTGTAGAAACTAAATATATTTCAGCGTAACATCCAGCACGCAACACTGTTGAACGGTATGTGAGGGAAATAGGAAGGTTACGTAGGACCTATTCCATCGACAACTGGGCAGATTTGTATCTGAATTTGAGTGTGTAATGAATATCTTGCCTCGTGAATCTACTGGGTTCACACCTGAGGAAATCATGCACAATAATAAGAACAAATGTTTAATTGAGAAAAAAACTAGTTCCCACCATGTACAGATTTGGGATTAGTGCAGAAGAAATAATTGATGAAAGAAGAAACAAAGCAGAAACGAGATCTAATAGGCACAGTAGGAACCTGAAGTTTGCCACGTTCAAAATTGGAGGCTATGTTCTTCTGAAGACTCATGAAAAATCAAGTGAATTTAAGCATGAAATTAAAAATATATATAACACGCCATTCATAATACAACATATACCTTACAACAATGCCTTCTATTTAATCTATCCAAAGTCCAAGAAGCCCCTTGGTGTCCATGATATAGTGGATCTCAAACTGTATGTTCCTAGGAATTAGTAAATGAAGTATATTCAGAAGTGATACAGAAATTAAAATGTGTATTATGCTGTAAAGGAAATACGAGGTATGTCCACAAAGTAAGTTCTGTTTGGTTATATAAAACAGATGTGTACAAATACAGAAAAAATATTTACTGTACAAAAATCTACAACTGTAGAACCACTTTCCTACATAGCTTCTGAAATTATGTAGGCACTTGTCATAGCATGGCACAAGTTTTTGTTTGCCTTCTTCAAAGAAGGTTGCCGCCTGTGTATTTAACCATATGGTAACATGTTCTTTCAGCTCATCATCATCGTTGAAGTGTTGACCACCAAGGATAGATTTTGGGTGTAAGAAGAGATGAAAGTCGCTAAAAGCGAGGTCTGCGCTGTATGGAGGATGATCAAACGCGTCCCGGTGAAATTCCCGTAAGAGTTGTTTGGTCACATTTGCCGTGTCAGGCGAGGCATTATCATGGAAAAAAACACCTTTTCACAGTAATCCTCGGTGCTTGTTCTATATTGTGCGGCGCAATTTCTTAATGGTCTCGCAGTAACCATGTGCATTGATTGTTTAGCCTTGTGGTAAGAAATCGATAGCAAAAATGGCTTTTCTGTCCCATTAAACTGTGCACATGACTTTTCAAGGTGTCAAGATTTGCTTAGGCTTAACCTTCATTGATTGCCGTTTTGTCGTAGGGGCGTCATGCGATACCCAAATTTCATCCCCGGTGACTATCCGAGAAAGAAAACCGTCGAAAACCCATCGCCTTCTTCATTGTAGCGTGTCAAAGCCTGAAGTGCACTGCTCATCCATTGTCTTTTTTTTTTTTTGTTCAGTAAGAATTTTTGGTACCCAACGTGAAGAAAGTTTTCGAAATTTCTGTTTTTCAGTAACTATATCATGAACCAGTGATTGCGAGATTTGCGGAACTTCCATAGCAAGGGCACTAAGTGGAAACTTACGGTTGTGTTTAATCTTCTCTTCAATTGTGTGAACCACTTCATCAATAACCACAGGTGGGCGTCCACTTTGTTCTTCATCGTGCACTTGATCGCATCCTTACTGAACAGTGTCACCCATCTTCTAACCACTGAATCACTCCTAGCATTTTGTCCGTAAACCTTGCAGATTTACCGATGAATTACCTTTGGTTTAACTTTCTTTACATTAAGAAAACGAATCATAGATCTGTTTTCACATACGGCCCCGTTTTCAATTACGGCTGACAATATAAGGAAGCACTACAAAGCACACGTCGGCAGCAGCGATCTGAAAATGGCGTACATGTCTTCTCCTTGAGTCAGAGTAACTGCCGCGCGTGCTCGGAATTGCGATCGTAGCGCTGCCGCGGATAGAAATAGAAACGGAACTTACTTTGTGGCTGACCCTCGTACATCTTTCTAATGAAGATATTGTACTGTACTTAACTGCAATTTATGTCTGTACATAAATGATGGTACCTATCTAAAATTGCTGATACCTTCTTGTAAGTTACACATTCTAAAAGCTGTTGTAAAATGTGAAACCCTATGTTGAAATGGCTAAAGGCAAATGTTGCCGAATTGAAAAGAAATGTGGATTGCCTAAAATACAGAGTGGGCGGCATAAAACACCTGCCAAAGTGGGGCAAGAAAACGTGTCTGGAAGACTTCCAAAACCAAAAATGGGCAGTCAATCGATTGATGAGATACGTGATGTGTCAAATGTTGTCAGACTGTGAGATGCTATGGCAGGTAGGAAAATTATTCGATTATCACCTCTGTTAGTATTTTATGTGTTTGCTATGGTTTTCAAAGAGGGACTGTGTTTCAAATAAGGGCAGTGAGAAAGAATACTAGGTTCAGTTTAAATATCTTTGTTTGTTTATGTAAATATCAAAGAATGGACTGCTATTATTAGAAGCAGCATTTGTAGATTCCTGTTTCGTAACTTCAAACTTGTGCAATAGGATGTGTTACACATACAATGTCAAATTTCTTGTGATATTTGTAGGGATATACTTGTATGAGTGTACCTACATTTTTTGAATGCTTACAACATGCTACTCTCAATAATCTTGGCAATACAGAAAAATTTTACTTACTACTCAACTTAACTGTTTCTCAAAATGAGATCCAGTTATGATAGGTGTACATAACTGAATAATGATGCTTATGTCTTGTTTTGGTAATTATGTGTATCGAGTGTATAGTGTTTTCAAACCCAACTCTGGTAGAATTGATTATTTCTCTGACTGTTCGACACCATTAAGGTGTTATTGATGTTAACCTGACAGCAGACTTCAGTGAACCATGGGGCATATGTAACATCCAATTTTGACCTACTTTGTATCAATATTTCTATGTCAATTTGTAATGCTGCTTATGTAGACCGTAGTATCTATCATGGAAATTCTTTGACTATGTATTTCAGTTATGTGAACCTTCTGAACAATATTGTTTAAATCGTGCTTGCGGATTTAAATAACTACTGGAATGATTGTTATATAATGTACTGTAAATGACTTGGTCCACAGTTACGGAATGTAGGGTTGAATGTCCAAGATACAGTTATTGAAGTAGCCTGGCGGACTGAAAAAGGTGTGGTTGGTACGCAAGTGACAGCTCGTCCTTTGTGACGGGTAAGGAGTCTGGGCTGAGCAGTACTGTGGGTAACACCTCGCTAGCAGTAGCGGAACATCCTGGCTCATGTTCTTGCAGTTTTGAGGCAGAGGAGCCTAAGAGCAGTATTTATGGGCATCGGGTGATGCATTTGGTGACATGGCATTGTTTTTGGCCCTTTAAAAATATAATTCCGATTCCAAGAAGGTCTGCAGCAGGGCGAGGCCAACACTACTGCCATGACTGCATCGCCGCCATGTTAACAGCCACTGCAAATTACGCCACCAGTGCCACCAGTCTTCCACCAAACTGTTTATATTTGGCACTTTGTAAATGATCCAGGCATCTGTGAAATTTTATTGATTTTAATAATAATCATGGTGTTGCTTAAATCTGTCTTACACCCGGGATTATCCCAAATCTCAAATCTGCACAGGAATCCCATCCTAATGAATTTAATTCCGAGTAGCCTAACTTATTAAGGAAATACTTATTCAGCAGTTGTAAAAATAATTGTGATTGCTTCGTAACGTGTGGAGTTATAGTGTTTAAAGTCAGTTTTATAGTTTCAGAAATATTCCACTTCCAGTGCATTTTTTAATTGATCTGCAGTTATTTTCTTAAATAATTTGCTTTACTTGAAAAGCTGCCCACAGTAGTACAGTTACTATTTAAAAGAAAAATATTGATTTGAGGTGAAAAAGATTAATTGTTGCACTTATGCTGTTTGATCAGAATTACAAAGTTTTACCACTCTTCATTGCATGAGAAACTGTTTGAACTTGAATTTAATGTTGTGTTGGCACCTGCACAGCCAAATATACTTTGAGTAGATTAAAAGACTGCTTATCAAAGCACATTTGTTATTTAAAGAGTTACAGTTTGTTGTGCTTCAGTTAATAATTGTTGATGACAATATCTACCATTTCCCACACACACTTGGGTAGTTCTGTTAATGAGCATGGTTCTTCAAACCATGAAAGTGTAACGACCATCGTGTGCTAGGGTAGTTAATGAAGAAAAGCAAAGACTCCTTCAGAGCCAGTGTAGTTAGATTTGCATTCTGATTAATTGCTTCATACTGAGCTTAAGAAAGATTTCCTGTTTTAGCTATTCTAAAGCAATTTGGTTAATGCACAGGCATAGAGACCCTATACGTAGTAATTATTTTATAGAGTACAATCATTAATAGCCCCACTGATTTAAATCAGAATCATTTCATGCTCTGACCTGTTTAGTATTGCTATTAGCATCATGTGTGTTGAAGACTGTTGCTATCTCATTGGCCATTTGTTTGTCTGTCTTCCAAGTCAGTACTACTTTTATCTGCAAAGTTAGGTTACTGTGTTGTAGTGTGTTCATATAAAAGAATTTAGTGTGTGTGTGTCAAGGAAGTTTAGGTTAGACGTAACACTGTGTTCTGATTTATTATATTGTTTAACACAAGAATGCCTAATTAGGCTGATGACCGATATTAATACCTAATATTACAACTTGCTTTTGTGCTGGCAGAATGTCTTTTCCAGACCCACCAGTTTACTGTTGTTTATACTCTGTTGAAGTGTTTAGGGAAACAAATCCTCATCTGATTGTTCTGTTCCCTTTCTGTTATCTCAAGGCCATAACTTTAAAAAAAAATTCCTCACACAGGATTAAAGTTAGCATCAACTGCTGTTTAAGGTGGCGAGTTTTACTGTTATAAGTGCTCCCTGTGGAAGACGCCTCCTGCAGCGTTCCAGAACAGTTTCTGGATGGCGGACTCACTGAAGGACTACGCCCTGTAGTATTCTGTGACATTTGTATGGCTGCATCTGTGTCTCAGCATTTTCGGCTCTTTGGGATGGAGGCGGAGGTATAGTTGGTAAAGAGGTTTCCAGCTGGAGTACATCACAACCAGACACACATTCCAAAGTCAGGTATTGAATTGTAAGGTGTACCTAGGAACAAACGTATAGTAAAATCACAATTTAGTTATGATGATCAATGAAGTTAATTTTAAGAGAGTTGTCACGAGGAAATCAATGTGTAAATAAATGGAATACGGAAGTACTGAGGAATGGAATGGGAATTTTAACTTCTATCAGGCTCTAGATAATGTGATAATGAATGCCTAGCTGGAAGTTCAGGTGAACAGTGGTTGGCGACTCTGGAAAGGCCAATAATCTAAGTTTGACAGACAAATCAAGGTACAAGGAGAGGAAATCTCTAGAATCATTGGCAAACACAAGAGATATTTAAACTGTTTGACGAAAAGAAAAAGGGCAAGACAGGAATACATCATTACAGGCTACTAAGGAATGAAATCAATACAAAATTTGAGGAAAGTACAAGCAGAATGACTACAGGAAGAATTAGAAGAAATGAACGTAGCAAGGACATACTCAACACATAGAAAATTCGGAACAATCTTCAGTGAAATTAAATGCACAGCAGTCAACAAGAGTTTGAAAGGAATTTCACTGTTAAACGTGCAGGAAAGAGCAGATGGGAGAAAACAGTTCATGGGAGGAACTACCACATGACTTGACGGAAGAAGAGATGAAAGCCGAATTGGAAAATGTGGGGGACTGACAATTAGAATTTAAAGCTCAGGAAAAGTTACACTCAAACAAGGCGGAATGGTTAGTTACCATTCCTTCAGAACTTACATGATCGTTGGGGAAGATGGCAATCAAATGAGTATTCACGTATCTGTGTGATTCATGAGACGGAAGTCTTAACAGCAGACTGCCAGAAAAAGACCATCTAGACACTACAGAAGCGACCAAGGGTCAGTAACTGCTATAGCTTTCAGACAATGACCTAAACAGCTCATAAATTCAAACTACTGACAAGAATAATAACAACATGCAAAAGAATGGAATACAAAGCTGACGATCTGTTTGAGGATACTAAAGTTGGAGTAAAGGATCCACAGAGGCCGATCTGACCTTTGACTTGATAGTAGAAGGGGTGTGTAAGAAAAATCAAGACATCTTTATTGGATTTGTAGATTTTTAAGTGATATTTGATAAGGAGAAATTGTGAAAATGTAAGACCTTTTTCTTTCAAAAAAATAGGTGTAAGACATAGGGATCAGCACGTAACATACAATATGTACAATAATCAACAAGGATTGGTACTCTGATTAAAGATAGTGAAAGACAGGGTTGCAGGTAGCCTCCAAAAATGTTCAGACTGAACACTGAAGAATCGTTGGTGGAATTGAAGAAACTTGTAGAAATGTAATTAAAACTGAGGTTGAAGAGGATTTCAATGATAAAATTCACTGGTGATATAGCTATGCCGACAAAGTGAGAAAGGAATATAGTAAACAGTCGAATGACCAAATTAGGATTAATGAACAGAAGAAAGACGAAAGTGCTAGGGGATGGCAAAAATTACATTGGTGGCAAAGTTTACATCAGAATTAAGGACAAACTGCTACCCTGAAGCCAATTTATGCTGAGGGACAAAGTGTGGTTTTTATAAGGAGTAATGTAGCACGGAAAAACAGGAGATTCCTCATAAAACAAAGTTACTAATACCAAAGATATGCCTTAATTTGTGTTAGACATATCTGAATGTATGTTTGGAGCTCAGTACTACAGGAAAATGATTTGTGGATTATGGGAAAAACAAGAAGGGAATTGGAGCATTCTAAATGTGGTGCTATAGAAGGATGTTGAAGTTAGGTGAATACATAACATAGGAACTCTAGAATATCTTTGCAGAGTAGGTGAGGATAGTGATACATGGAAAACCATGACACTACAAGGGTCAGCGTAATAGGTTAAATGTGAAGGCAACAGGGATTAACTGCAGTGGTAATGGAAATAGCTGTAGAAGGTAAAAACTGTAGGGCAAGACATCGAAATGCATACCAGAAATGATTGTGAACTTTGGGTGCTCATGGCACTCTAAATCTGGTGCTCAAAGAGGCAGAAACAACACGTACAGCAGGCAGAGTCTCTACTATGCATGTTTTGTTACTGAGAGTGGCTGTTACACCAAACTACGGTGGGGTGTCAAGCTGATCCACAACCTCACAAGCTGAGGCTCTGAAGAAAAATGGATCAAATGGCTCTGAGCACTATGCGGCTTAACTTGTGAGGTCATCAGTCGCCTAGAACTTAGAACTAATTAAACCTAACTAAGGACATCACACACATCCATGCCCGAGGCAGGATTCGAACCTGCGACCGTAGCGGTCGCTCGGTTCCAGACTGTAGCGCCTAGAACCGCACGGCCACTCTGGCCGGCTGGCCTCCGAAGACATTTGCTTCTGTTTGGTGCTTTATTAGCATATTTCTTGTTACCAGCAGAAGTTTTACGGCAAATAATTAGGTTTTTTTGTCCTCTCTCATTCATGCCAACCACCGCTAATGGTCTTATAAACATGTGTTTATCTGACCTCTGCTAGATCATTCCAGTACATCGGCAGTATTAGATGTTTATCAATCTTTACCTAAAGTGTTACATGCTCAGTGCATACCACCCTACCTCTTATAGTAGATTTTCTTTGTATGATGCTAGTGTAAATGCCTGAATTATTGCAGACATTGATTTGCTGATTCTGATGAGAATGAATCACTGAAGTGTTGACAGTAACACACTATTTTCTCTACCAACCTATTCTTAATTAACCACTCTCTCATGATACTACAGTCCGCCTTCATAGCTGGGTGGTAATGTGCTTGCCTCCCATGCAAGTGGGTCCAGGTTCGTTTCCCAGCTGGACTGGAGATTTTCTCCACTCGTGGACTGGGTGTTGTGTTGTCCTCACCATCGTTTCATCCTCACCACTGGCACACAAGTCGCCCAATGTGGCATCGACTGGAGTAAGACTTGCACTCGGTGGCAGAACTTCCCCACAATGGGGCGTCCCCCCCAACAATGCCATACACTCATTTCAATTTTCTTCATGCTACTACAACCTAATCCTGTGGATACCAGCCTGTTATTCATCTATGTTCTGATTATGTTCCCAGTTGACTTTCCTGACCCTAATTAAATCTAGACTGAGTATTTACAGTTGGCTTTTTGGTATTTATATCTTATCTACCACATAATGGTGTGTGTGTGTGTGTGTGTGTGTGTGTGTGTGTGTGTGGTGAGAACTCACCGCATGCGAGAGACAGTGGCCTCGTCAGGTTGAGGAGTCACGGGCCGTGCAGCAGCAGGTGTCTGGCGAGGTGCGCTGGAAGAGGTGGCGGTGGCGGGGGCGGCGGTGGTGGCAGTGGTGGTGGTGGCAGGCCTCATCTGTGTGGCGGCTGGTGGGCTGCACACACACACACACACAGAGAGAGAGAGGCACAGTGTGAGCTGGCTGATGTGTCCTCGTGGGGTCCTGGGTGCGGCTCACTGCAGCCAGCACTGCTGAGGGCCTGTCCACATACACACTCACACACACAAACGCAGAACGCACGCCGACAACGGGAGTAGCGGTCCAGGTAGTGCAAACGACTTTCCGGTGACAAAATCTCATCAGTTGTGTCGAAGTGGGAGCAATGAAAGTGAAAGTTTGGCTCTATGCTCTCATGTGTCATGTAAGTGCATGAGGAAAACTGTCCCTGCATCTTGACAGAAACATTTTAATTTCTATATGTAGAAAGAAGACTGACTTAAAAAAGGAAAAATGGAAATGACCGCATGGCACTGTTGGCCGGGAGGCCCCATGCGTCGGAGTTCGGCCGCCGCATCCTTTTTAGTTGACGCGCTTTGGCAACTTGCGGGTCAGTGATGATGGACATATAACACCCAGGCCCCTGCCGGGAATTGAACCCGGGCCCCATGCGTGGTAGGCGGAAACGCTACCGCTAGACTACGGAGGCAGACTTTTTTTTTTAAAAAAAGGGAAAAATTACTGAACATTTAAGCGGAAATAGTAACTTTATTTCCATGAAATGGTGAAGCCACATTTTCAGAAATTCACTTCGGCTAAAAAATGGAAAAAACAAAAATGTGCAGTAGTGGCAGTGGTTACAATGACCACACACACACACACACACACACACACACACACACACACAGTAAGCGTTAAATGGATGTTGCTTTCGTCCTGCACAATTTTACTCCTTGTTTTCCACAAGTGTAATACATAACAGCAAAAAATGATACACAGCGATGGGGGTTATGCCTGCTCAGGGAAACTACTGCTGTAAAGCAGGACCCAGTTCATCGACTGGACGTCAGAACGCTTTGATTAGTATACTGAAGGTAATAACAGCTCTCTATTAGCACGGGACGTAGCCGTTGAATGCCGTGTTGGACATATTTCTAGTTCCAGATGATTGTGTCACATAGACATCACTCACAAACGAAAGTACTTCTGACAGATGGCTGCTAGCAGGTATTATTATACCAGTTTATAACTTTGTACTCCAGCTCGTGTGACTTCCTTCACAGAGGCAAAGTCATGCTGTCTGGGGAGTTTATGTTCGACGTTATCTTTCTTTCCATACTCGCGCAATTAAAGCTTCGATCTAGGATTGTGGTCATACCAAGACAAGCCGCATATGTACCTGAAACACTGGAAGGCTTGCAAGGGAGTTATCGTTTTGGTCTGATGTTTCAACTGTTCTGTAGTGTGAGTCATTCTACAGTCCAGACCCACTTTGGGTTTCCGACAAACGGTCCTGCGCTTACTTTTCCGAACGACAACAGTGTAAATTATCCCCTTCTCAAGTAAACCGAAAACTTTATAACGATAGGTTAAACAAATTAGATCCCAAATAAAGTTGTACATCTCCCTATGTGTACTGCAAATAAACCAAAATAATGCTCGATACATCGTATATGTCAACATTTACATAAAACGGAGGGACAAGCAAATCCACAGATATACGATGAGATTTTTCAGGCTAAACAATCGCCATAGTGATTCTTCCCGAGATATAGTCCGTCGTCATCAGGCACAGAGTTTGGTCAAAAATCTTCACAACTATACTTATCGTGAGAGAAAAGGAAATCACATCCAAACAAGACTGCATCGAAATACACTCCTGGAAATTGAAATAAGAACACCGTGAATTCATTGTCCCAGGAAGGGGAAACTTTATTGACACATTCCTGGGGTCAGATACATCACATGATCACACTGACAGAACCACAGGCACATAGACACAGGCAACAGAGCATGCACAATGTCGGCACTAGTACAGTGTATATCCACCTTTCGCAGCAATGCAGGCTGCTATTCTCCCATGGAGACGATCGTAGAGATGCTGGATGTAGTCCTGTGGAACGGCTTGCCATGCCATTTCCACCTGGCGCCTCAGTTGGACCAGCGTTCGTGCTGGACGTGCAGACCGCGTGAGACGACGCTTCATCCAGTCCCAAACATGCTCAATGGGGGACAGATCCGGAGATCTTGCTGGCCAGGGTAGTTGACTTACACCTTCTAGAGCACGTTGGGTGGCACGGGATACATGCGGACGTGCATTGTCCTGTTGGAACAGCAAGTGCCCTTGCCGGTCTAGGAATGGTAGAACGATGGGTTCGATGACGGTTTGGATGTACCGTGCACTATTCAGTGTCCCCTCGACGATCACCAGTGGTGTACGGCCAGTGTAGGAGATCGTTCCCCACACCATGATGCCGGGTGTTGGCCCTGTGTGCCTCAGTCGTATGCAGTCCTGATTGTGGCGCTCACCTGCACGGCGCCAAACACGCATACCACCATCATTGGCACCAAGGCAGAAGCGACTCTCATCGCTAAAGACGACACGTCTCCATTCGTCCCTCCATTCACGCCTGTCGCGACACCACTGGAGGCGGGCTGCACGATGTTGGGGCGTGAGCGGAAGACGGCCTAACGGTGTGCGGGACCGTAGCCCAGCTTCATGGAGACGGTTGCGAATGGTCCTCGCCGATACCCCAGGAGCAACAGTGTCCCTAATTTGCTGGGAAGTGGCGGTGCGGTCCCCTACGGCACTGCGTAGGATCCTACGGTCTTGGCGTGCATCCGTGCGTCGCTGCGGTCCGGTCCCAGGTCGACGGGCACGTGCACCTTCCGCCGACCACTGGCGACAACATCGATGTGCTGTGGAGACCTCACGCCCCACGTGTTGAGCAATTCGGCGGTACGTCCACCCGGCCTCCCGCATGCCCACTGTACGCCCTCGCTCAAAGTCCGTCAACTGCACATACGGTTCACGTCCACGCTGTCGCGGCATGCTACCAGTGTTAAAGACTGCGATGGAGCCCCGTATGCCACGGCAAACTGGCTGACACTGACGGCGGCGGTGCACAAATGCTGCGCAGCTAGCGCCATTCGACGGCCAACACCGCGGTTCCTGGAGTGTCCGCTGTGCCGTGCGTGTGATCATTGCTTGTACAGCCCTCTCGCAGTGTCCGGAGCAAGTATGGTGGGTCTGACACGCCGGTGTCAATGTGTTCTTTTTTCCATTTCCAGGAGTGTATATTCCATTCTACATCACCAGCTATCCTTGCCAATATTTGACGAATTGGTGCGTTGCATGTGGTTTGCTGCCAAGCTATGCACTGAGGGAGAAGCTTTTATGTATCTAAATCAAGTTTTTTTTTCTCGGGATTTCTTAAAACAGGCACGCAATTGTAAAAATTCAGAGTGGATTAATATCGACCAAGCACGTGTAAATCATCAACTGTAAAATGTTAAAAGTATCGCATTTTACGTACGATGTTCTCGTGTACACTCTACAAGCCGATTCAGTTGCTGACCGCAGGAGAGTCCGTCCACACACGGAGCGCCCACCCTTCTGGCGCGACACATTTCCGACCGTCCGACGCCCTGGCTTCACTGCCGTCTGCCACCCCTCGTACACTCCTGACTTGGCCCCATCCCATTTTCACCTGCTGCCGAAACTTAAAGAAACGCCATCGAGGACTTTGCTCTGGTAGTGGTGAAGCGGTGCGTCGAGAGGTGAGGTTGTGGGTTCGTCAACATAGTCAAACATTCTTCAGTGACGGCATCGCGAATCTGGTCTCTCGTTGGCACAGATGTGTTCGTCGCAAGGGCTGCTATGTTGATTTACAGATACGTAAACATGAAGAGAAAATGCAGAATGTTAATAAAGTCTGCCTTATTTAAAGCGCTTTAAGAGTTTTCAAATAAAAAATTCGACGGCTAGCACTGATATTTGCAAACTCAAATTTTACTTTCCCATTCGTTTTCATGGCTTTTAATAAATATTAATAAATACATTGTCTGGAGTATTACTCTGGTTTATTTGCACTGTGACGTACAAAATGAGAAATAAACTAAAAAGACTGCACCAAGAGACTCGACCCCAGGACCCTCGGCTTACCGCTCAGAACTCTCTCTGGAGCGCTGGCTGGGACCTGTGCCGACATAAATGACCCGTTCCCCGCCCGATCCGCGCCAAAAGACCCAACGTTTGGTGAACACTTGGCGTTCTGGAGCCCTCATTTATGTCACAGTGATTTCTGGCCGAGCCCTGCAGAGACCGTAAATCTGGAGGAAGTATGTGTTGACCAGCAGTTGAGCTGCCCTTGTCAGTGAAAAGGAATAGAGAGACCCCTGTTCGACAGAGAACGCAGAATAATTTCTGGCGGCGAACATGCAGACTATTTGGAATTGTTCAGCGTTACACTTCCCCAAATTTCCTCATTTTAGAATGGATCTATCAATTCTTGCAATGTAAGGCAGATCATTTTCTGCATTGAAGAACAACTCAGCAGACAGATGCGTGAGCCCAGATGAGGAGCATTTGGATTGCCATTTATTTGCCATAATGCTTTTAGTGCTGGGAGTCTGAAGAGATGCTCGACACGTCTTTGATGCTGCTCTTTCCATTTAAACAGAGGGGTGCGTCTTTAAGGGATATGGATCTTGTCAGGACAGAAAGGCGTTCGGAAGCAATTCGCTGTGGCCTCCAACATTTGCCTTAAGTGAAAATGACAATCCACTGACAATCATTTTCAACAAAGACGCCGCATGGATTTGAACCAACTCACCTCCCGAATCCAGGGACTACTAGTTCAGCGGCTCGTCTCGCAGAGCTACCCAGAGTCGGTGGAGAATCGAGGAAAACCGATTGCTGTACTCTTTTTTACAATAAAATAAAATGCATCGCTACAAAAGATTGAATTCTTACATAGCTTGTTTTTCCTTTACACGTGCATGTTTGGTCATTCCACACTGCATGAGTGAGTGCATATTTTTAAGATTTAACTGTGCATGGAATTGCTGGCTTCAGTTACTGTGCTATTACAAGAGCAGAAATAGATTTCGTAAGAAGGGATGAGGGAAGAATGAAGGGTGCTGCCAGCTCAGACGAATTCAAGCAGCCCGCTTTTAGAAACGAACTCACTGCGGAATGCGCTGTCATCCTGTACCCCGTCCGCTTCCCCTTCTCCGCAACCCCCTCCCCCCAAAAAAGTTCCATACCGGAACTGATTTTCGTAACTGATATCACGCAAAGTCATCAGATTGGGTGATATTTTGTCATTTCGTCTACTAATGACAGAATACCGAGCAAATTTTTTTAAAGCAATACAGCCATCGCCATTTAGGCGATATATTTTTGGGCGACACAGCTGAATCCGAGTGTATTTTTATCCACTGATTTTAATTTAATATTATTTTCTATGATATTTACCATTTCGCTGCCTTGTGAAATACTGTAATATTGCAGCTACAGTCGCAGGTTCGAATCCTGCGTCGGGCATGGATGTGTGTGACGTCCTTAGGTTAGTTAGGTTTAAGTAGTTCTACGTTCTAGGGGACTGATGACCTCAGCAGTTAAGTCCCATAGTGCTCAGAGCCATTTGAATCACAACAGCACAAACACAATAAACGGTAGGTAACACTTACATTACATTTGACTGCAATTAACAACTGAACTTGTTAACAAAACTGAAATCAAGCAAGGCCAACATTGGGTTTTGGCTAAGAGAGCTATAGAGAGCTGACAGTGCTACGAATGTCTGGACGGCTCAAATCTATCTTTGGCCTTACTGACTGCTGATAGTGCGTATTCCTTTTGCGTCGTGTGATTGAAAAGCAAAATATTTTTCAATTTCACTACATGGCAACTACGACGTACGTACTTTCATATACGTGATGGGGGGGGGGGAGGTGTTCTTTGGGGGGGAGGAAACCAAACAGCGAGGTCATCGGTGTCATCGGGTTAGGGGAGGGCGGGGAAGGAAGTCGGCTATGCCCTATAAAAGGGCCATCCCGGCATTTACCTGGGACATCACGGAAAACCTAAATCAGAATGGCCGGACGCGGGATTGTTGAACTGTCGTCCCCCAAAATGCGGGTCCAGCCACTGCGCCACTTCGCTCGGCTTGACAAGGGGAGGGCGGGGGGCGGGGCATTTGGGGTTGTTTGTTTTGTTACTGCAGCATGCGTTCCTTTGTTTATTTAGTTTTGGTGCCATTGGAGCAGCTGCCGTTGCCCCCCCCCCCCTCTCTCTCTCTCTCTCTCTCTCTCTCTCTCTCTGTGTGTGTGTGTGTGTGTGTGTGTGTGTGTGTAGGTAACCCTTGATCTAGGGGTAGCGTATTTGACTAATAACCACGACTTCCTTGGTCTTTGGTTCCAGCCTCGCCACTAATTGAATGTTGAATAGAAACCATCATCAATGGCGGCTGAAAACTTCCAGCATGAAAAGTCTCACTCGATCGTCCAGCGGCCTTGTCCACAGGGGTGGAGGAGGGGGAAGAGGTCCAGGGCACCTTCTTGCCACTGGGTTGCCAAACTGCTCCAAAAACGTCGAAGAATCAGCAATGATCAATGGCACGAGGATGCAGAAGGCAATGGAAACCACTTGCGATGGTAATTAGCTGATAAACATTATGTCACTGTAAAAATTTTTAAGAGATAGTACGTATTTGTTGGAAAAACATAATTGCGGTTTTATAAAACGATAATTGTAATCATTAAAAATGATAAACATGAAAAGGAAAGAAAAAGGGCATAAAATGGTTCAAATGACTCTGAACACTATGGGACTTAACATCTGTGGTCATCAGTCCCCTAGAACTTAGAACTACTTAAACCTAACGAACCTAAGGACATCACACACATCCATGCCCGAGGCAGTATTCGAACCTGCGACCGTAGCAGTCGCGCGGTTCCGGACTGAGCGCCTTAACCGCGAGACCACCGCGGCCGGCGAAAAAGGGCATATTTAGGATCCATTTTTGTTACTCTTTTTTGCGAGATGGCCTTCTCGCTTGTTCCGGCGAATGTTTGAACTCAGCAAAACTCTTGATTTGTGTGTTAATATATTGTACACTGCATCAGACATCATGCAGTCCAAACAGGTTATGACGATGTACAAGGGACTGTGAGTTTGCGTTAGTTATACCCGGGAGTCGCACAAACCGCTTTTTGCTTTGGTTTTTCATAAAAATTTCACGTCTGTAGATTTCAGGCTGTCATGGAGTCAGCTTGTGAAAAGGTAGCAGAGATACAGTGCACCTGCAGTATTTACAACACACTATTTGTGGAGAGGGACTGAAGAGGAATTTTTCTTGTGTTTTTGCAGTATGAGCAGCAATAAAATGCCGTCAAAATGCAGGAAACGTCAATAAGTGAAGGAAGTAGTAGAAACAATGTAAATCATATTGCAGGTGGTCTTGGACAGTGAACGAGGTAACGTGTTGCGCACGCCTAGAACTTGCAGTGAGTGCTGTGTCATAGGGCAGCCAGGGACACACCTCCGCTTCAGTCGCTGTGTCATAACATTTAACCAACAGTACCAAAATGGAAAGACAGTTTTCTTTACATAAATTTGTAAGTAGGCTGTTTAGGTTCTTATATACGTAACGCCACCGCCACGTAGAGCTCTGTAAGAAAATCACTGGCTGTGGTGTGTGCAGTCTGTGGCTGGGTGGCATTGTTGTAATAGTCGCTATTGTAGTGTTGGGCAGTTGGCTGTTAACAGCGCGTAGCGTTGCGCAGTTGGAGGTGAGCCGCCAGCAGTGGTGGATTTGGGGAGAGAGATGGCGGAGTTTTGAGACCGGATGATCTGGATGTGTGTCCATCAGAAAGAGTAAATTTGTACGACTGGATGTCATAAAGTGCTATATATTATGACCTTTGAAGACTATTAAGGTAAATACATTGTTTGTTCTCTATCAAAATCTTTCATTTGCTAACTATGCCTATCAGTAGTTAGTGCCTTCAGTAGGTAGAATCTTTTATTTAGCTGGCAGTAGTGGCGCTTGCTGTATTGCAGTAGTTCGAGTAACGAAGATTTTTGTGAGGTAAGTGATTTGTGAAAGGTATAGGTTAATGTTAGTCAGGGCCATTCTCTTTTAGGGATTATTGAAAGTCAGATTGCGTTGCACTAAAAATATTGTGTGTCAGTTTAGTGTTGATCAGAATAAGTAAAGAGCGAAATGTCTGAGTACGTTCAAATAACGTAAGAGGTTAACCAGCATAGTAATTCAATAATTTTTCTAAGGGGACGTTTCAAATTGCAGGAAGGCCTACACTTCCTCCTACGTTTCTCGTTAAAATGTTCCACATTAGATATACTGAACACACGTAACCACTAAACATCAATAACGAGAACACTATTACTCCATTTCTGTTCTTTGAAAAAACAACTATGACCACAGCCAAGTCAGTGCTGTAACTTTTTTAACCAGTTGCTTTAGCTTTAATTGTAGTACAGTAACGCATACTACAATATACTGTCCTAGTTAAGGTTATCTGTTATACTTGTTTGTTTTCGCATCCAAGATGTGCTTACGCATTTTGCATTTGACGATGTATTCGTTGTGACGCCTCATTTGCTAACAACAGTCTGCAGAAATCGATTGTTTGAAAATAAGCGTTACATCCCCGAATACGCAAGAAACAAAACCGAATGTTGGACCTTACAGCCGATGCCTTTCTCCGAAAATGGAATAAAAATCGCAGCTTTATACGGTAAGTCGCAAAGAGGGATGTCGTACTAAGCGACTTTTTAAACACAGTAGAACCCCTCTAACCCGACCTTGGATGGTCCGTCACTCTGGTTAGTGCAGCCGTGCTCAGGCTCGCGAGCCCGTGCCTACTTGTCACTGACTGGACGCCTGTCGGGCCATTGTTGCGGTCCCTATCGTTGTGCCTATTGCTACACTCTACGCTATTGTGCAGTTTTATCCTTTGTTTGGATTAAAAACGTCGTTGTTTGCTTTATTCCGTGCTCTCTACAATACTTATTACTGTAGATTCATTGTGTGTACAGTTGCCTGTTTTTCAACATGTCTGGATGCAAACGTAAACACGTAACTCTTTCACTAAATGAAAAATTAGCGGTGCTACAAAGACTAGACGAAGGAGAATCGCTCCAAAAATTTGCAAAGGAACTGAATGTAGGTGTTACGACAATTAAGGATTGGAGGAAGAATCGGAAAGACATTGAATCCTATACAGTTACGATTGATGGTGAAAATACTCTGAAGAATTGCAAAACATTAAAAAAGCCTAAACTCGAACTGCTTGATAACGCATTGTGTATGTAGTTTTGTCAAGAAAGAAGGAAAGGAACGCCAATATCCAGGCCAATTCTCCAAGAAAAAGCGATAGTCTTGCACAAAAAACTGGAAGCTGAAAGTAAATTTGCTGCCAGTGAAGGCTGGATTGATCGTTGGGAAACCCATCATGGCGTCCGGTGAAAAACTATCTGCCGATGCCGCAGCTGCTAAGGAGTTTTCTGTTAAGTTTCGAGAAATTATAGAAGAAAATGAACTTTTACCCTGCCAAGTGTATAACATCGACGGGAACTTAAAAATGTTGCCAACAAAAACGCTCGCAGCTTCAAATGATTCTGTGGTAGGCACGAAACTTAGAATAACAGTCGTTCCTTGTAGCAACTCAGATGGTACCCACAATCTCCACTTGTTCGTCATTGGCAAATCTAAGAAGCCAAGGGCATTTAAAAATATAAATTTCCTTGCCGGTTTATTACCACAATCAAAAATGTTTGGAGCGACTGCAACCTAAAGCAAAATAATCTGCCTGTTCGTGCTCTACTGCTGTTGGATAACGCACCATCACATCCATCTTAGGAAGATTTGGTGAAGGGGGACATAAAAGCTCTCTTTCTGCTTCCTAATGTGACCTCACTCATCAAACCAATGGATCAGGGCGTTATCAATGGTTAAAAAGGCGATATCGCAGAAAGTATATCAGCTCAATCTTGGAAAAATCTGAAGGAGGTCATAACTTATTTGAGGCAATGAAATACCTGAACATCAAAGATGCTATCTACACAGTAGCTGCAGCATAGGATGAACTGAAACCTGACACTGCGGAAATCGTGGCGTAAGCGTTGGCCACAAGTTATGACTGAAAATGAGCATACCAAAGATGAGCAAAGCAACGACGCCCTGGAAATCGTTAAAGATCTACAAACTCTGCAGCCGAACGTCCCTGCCAATGAAGTTGAGGAGTGGACCAACGAATGTGACAAAGACTGACACTTTTGAAGAGCTCAATGAAGACTCGGACGGCGAAGACGAACCCCCCGCCCGGATTTCACACAACGATGCAAAAAACGCTTTTGACCTCGCCCTTCAGTACGTCGAGCAGAATCCAACTCCAATGGACGTTTTATGGATAAAAAAATGGAGGGACACTGCAGCTAAATCTAGAATAACATCTGCTAAACAAAAATGTATCATGGACTTTTTTTCCAAGTAATTTGTTTTCATTTTTACTGTAAAAACAATGCATACAGTATAATCAATTCTTAGTTTACACATACAGTAGTTTATTTCATTGTAAAAAATTTCTTTTTTATATACAGTGCATTAAACATTTTTTAGTTTACAGTATATATCGTTAATACGTTATTAAGTACAGTACAGTACTGTAATTTGTTTGTCGTTTTTCCTTTTAAAACCAATACATATTATAGTGTGTGTAGACGGTTTTTAGTTAATGTATTGTTTAACACTGTGTAAAAAACGTCTTTTTATATTACTGTAGACGTCTTTTAGTTCTTAAAACGTTTAATTTTTTGTACTAAATCTCTTTTTATATTTTTTGCAATAAATATTAGATTTTTCGGATAATCCGACCTTTTTCTCGTTCCGACCATGGTCCCGGTCCCGAAGGTGACGGATTAGAGGGGTTCTACTGTATAGCGTTCACATAGGGTTAGGTGGAACCATTGGATTTCGGTCCTACAGCCAACAAGTCGTTAAAAGTGATGTCGCTATAAACTGTCTCGACTGAATGTATCCGCAGGACGTGTGGCCTGTAATTGAAAGAGTGGCCTGATAACTTCTCCACTGGCAAAAGCTTCCGGACTCGCCCGCCATTTGGATCCCTGGGAGGTGACTGCCCAGGGGCAGGTGACTGTAAGAAAAGGTTGAATAACCAACGAAAGGCTTGCGTTGAATGGCGTGGGGCCCGAAATATGAGAAGTGTAAACATGGTAGGGAAGGTCGAAAACCTGAAATGGGATATGGTAAGACTCAATCTAGATACAGTGGGGGTCAGCGATGTTAATGGGAAGAAGACCAGGATTTTGGCCAGTCGAGTATACGGCAATATCAACAACAGTAGCAAGTGGTACAACGGCAGTAGGAGTCGTTACCAACAGGAAGGTGGAACAGGGGGAGTATTACTGCGAACAGATCGGTGACAGAGTTGTTTCCATCAGAGTAGACAGCAAGCCAACGCTGGCAACAGTTAGTTCAGGTACACGCGCCGACGTCACATGCAGAAGATGAAGACGTAGAGAAAGTGTATGAGGATACTCAATCGCTGATTCAGTACGTAAAAGGAGATGAAAATGCA
Source organism: Schistocerca americana (assembly GCF_021461395.2). Lineage (NCBI taxonomy): Eukaryota > Metazoa > Arthropoda > Insecta > Orthoptera > Acrididae > Schistocerca > Schistocerca americana. The sequence continues at coordinate 96,841,143 of NC_060129.1, read as the reverse complement.
GTAGTAATGGGGGACTGGAATGCGGTGGTAGGGGGAGGGTAGCAGGGGAATATGGGAACGAGAAAGAATTCTGCAACACAGTTCGGACAGCCGACAGTAATAGCGAATACTCAGTTCAGGAGGGAGAGATATACTTGGGAAACGCCGTGAGACACAAGGGTATTCCAGTGAGATTACATTGTGGCCAGGCAGAGATTCCGACATCCGGTATTGGATTGTAAGACGTATCCAGGAGCAGATACAGGATCAGATCACAATTTAGTAGTGGTGAAGAGCAGGCTGAAGTTTAGGAGACTAGTCGGGAAGAAACAGTGTGCGCACAAGTGGGAAGCACTAAGGAATGAAGAGCTACGCTTAAAGGTCTCTGAGGCTACAGATGCTGCAGTAATGTGTAGCTCATTAGCCACTTAGAATGGACATCTCTAAAAAGGGCAGTTACAGGAAAAAGGTCAAGTAAACCAAAGTCCTAAAATACATACGTTATGAGCTATGAGCACTTTTTCATGGTCGACACTGTGTAACCAGCAGTGAATAGTTTTGTCTCACTCTTTCTAATGAGTCAGTCGTTTTGTATTCCGTTCTTTGTACCCTACGCATATGTTTGTACTAGTGGAGGAAACAGTTGTGTCCTGGTGGCTAAGTTTAATCATCCCCCATTCGAACGTCATTTAGGTATCGTGAGAATTCTGAGGCGCTATGATCATCGTTCATTAAGTTACAACAATATCACACCACACAGTCATGAACAGTTAACATTCCTTAAAACAAACATGAGATCGGACAGTTAGTGATGACAGTAGCCCAACAAACTAATGTTCAACCACGTGGTTGGCTCCCCACGGACGAAAGATACATAAAGCAAGGAAAATTTAAGAGAAGGCAAAGCTATTGATATTTAGGAAATTGAAAGCTTATACAGGCACACCTGAAGGCAAACAGACATTCATACAGAAGCGAGTGCTCACTTCTTATCGCTACAGAAATTTTCTAAAAGAAAAATCTGCCAAAGTTTTGCATTCCTTGCTGCGGCAAGGCAAAGCAATCTTTCAGAGTTGAAAAGCGAGACCAAAAGCTAACAGCTCTCCCCTCGCCAAGTAACAACGCGCCACGCGGTCAGTCTAACTCACCCTTCTTCGACTGGAGCACAGCTGTGGACGCTTCCCGCACCGGCGGCAGACTGCCTCCCGCTTCTTCTCCAGCCTCTTCTACGCTCCGCGTGGCCCGGAAAACCCAAAGATGCCATTTCCGCCACCAACCTAACGCAGGTCGATTTCTCACAAGTAGTGCAAACTTCTTTGCCTACTTGACCACTACGAGAGTTGGCTATTCTGTACAACTGTTGCTGAATCTGTACGACTATCGCAGACTTTGTGCAGCAGACTACGCCACCGTCTAGCAACGTGACACTCAACCACATTCATTCAATCACGTCAGTATGACAGTTATGATAAAAGAGAAACAACGAAAAGAAAGAGAAATGCTAGTGAAAATGGGCCACCGGACTAATGAAAGGTAGTTACACGGACCCTTTCAAGACTTTTATGGGAGTGTCGTGACCTCAGTTTCTCTCAAACGCACTACGGAAGCGTGGAACAGGAAAGGGGAGGCTAACTGCCAATCGAGAAACCACTTTTACTATGTCTATACCAGAACGAAAAATAGTACAATTTATGTTTTCAAACTATGCCAACATATAAAAGCTGAAGGAAACGTTCTTTCACCCGAAAATTTTGTGGCACCAGTGTTTTCCATGTCAGTCTGAAGCTAAGTTTTCGAACGATATGAAATATACGAAATGCCCCGTTCTGAGTGTAACTATATGCTCTCAACTGCATGGGGCCGCGCGGGGTGGCCGTGCGGTCTTAAGGTGCCTTGCCATGGTTCGCACGCCTGCCCTCATTGGAGGTTCGAGTCCTCTCTTGGGCTTGGGTGTGTGTGTGTTGTCCTTTTTTAGTTTTTACTTCAAGTTCGATTAACTTAAGCCTAGGGACCGATGGATGACCTCAGCAATTTGGTCCCATAGAACTTACCACAAATTTCCAATTTCTCATCTGCATGACTCCAATTCGTTATACTGCTCTTTTCCAACGAATGTCTCGTGTAACAATCAAATCTGAAGATGAATTACTACAAAATTAACATTTTGATGCAGCACGTAGGAAAATTGGGTTACCACCTACATCTGCGCCGTCACGTCAGCCTCGCTGCTGCGTACTGACGCCCCCCCCCCCTCCTTCCCCCTGCCACCCTCCACCCCACCACTACCGCAGCCAACACGACTTCCATCAGCGTGGCGCGTTGTCTGCTCTGCGCGGACGCCCGCTTCCTGCCCACAGACTGCTCTTTCACAGCGCCAACGCGTCTCCTCGAAGCTTTCGAGATTGCAGCGAAATGACGACGAGGAGAAAATTCGAGAAATTGCAGCCAATACAAAGGTATACCGACCATCACCCTACCCACGCGCCATTCGCGACATGGCATAAACAGATAATATTATGAAAAGGAATCTTCTTGAGAATAGCATTTTAGTTGGTACTAATGCCCTCTGTGATACTATCCGCAACGGACAGTATAGTACTACGTCGGTTGCATTTCAAGCCACGGATGCACCAGAAATGCGGGGAAATTTTATCCAGCCAAGATGTACTCCGCAGTATCCCACCTATTTCGTCGGGAACACTTCCAGTCAGTTTCACTTACCGTAAGATAAGATCTGTTTTGTAAGAAAGCATTTCTGAGGGAACCTGTAATTGCTTTTCATTTCTGTTCTGCCACTTAATAGCAAGCTCAAGCGATTCTACCTACAAGACCTGAATAAAAGCGTAAGCTGCATGTTGCTGCCTTCTGAGATCACTAGAACAATGAGAAAACTCAAAACAAGCAAGATTAAATGGCTGGTTCAAATGGCTCTGAGCACTATGGGTCTCAGCTTCTGAGGTCATCAGTCCCCTAGAACTTACAACTACTTAAACCTAACTAACCTAAGGACATCACACACATCCATGCCCGAGGCAGGATTCGAACCCGCGGCCGTAGCAGTCCCGCGGTTCCAGACTGTAGCGCCTAGAACCTCACGGCCACTCCGGCCGGCAACGAGATTAAACTCAGCACATGTTGACAGCTGAATAGTCGCCCATAGCAAGCTTGTAACCCACATTTTTACAAAAGCTGCCTTTTACACAGAGAAAGGTTAACAGTACCTGGCAAAAAGTAGCGATACTCGAACTGCTCTACACAATCTTTTGTAGGTGACAGATGAACAAGTTTGCGTTGCGCACAACAAGGTTGAATCGGTAAGTAAGATGGCGGACACATCAAGTCAGTGTCAGTGCTAAAAAACCAGTGATCTCTGTACAACCTGGATGTAGAAGTCTGGTCTCTGACAACAGAACTGTAGCGTGTCTGCTACTTCATCTTGTGTGCATCGTCCGCCATGTTTTAGCTTGGCAAATAAATTTCCATCGCTCTGTACGTGACAGACTGATTTCTTGTTTTGAACTTTACGTGAATGTATGGTGTAATAGACTGATGTGGGGGCACAATCGGATTGTGTTTTCTTTCCGTGTTCTTGCGACATTTCCTAGCAGCCATGTTGTAGCTTGACAGGGAACGAAATATGAGCTTCTATGGCTGGCACCATCAGACAGCTCAAGTTCAACAGCCAGGACTGTCAGAAACACACGAATAGAGGCAAAAAGCGTAAACAACGTGTGAGTGAGTGGCGTGATGTGAAACGTAAAAGACTCGTGGATGCTGGAAAACAATATATACGTATTAAAGAAGGGAAAGTAACGGTGGCAAAACCTGCACCAGATGAGGTACGTAGTACCAGGTTGCAACCCATTTTTCATGGTAGTATTATGATTCGATAACCTTAAATAACTAGCCTAGTTTGTGACTAGCGAAGCAAATTTCCGTCTAGCCTTTATTGTGAATTATCACCAAGTAGCGCAAACCATATCGCAATATAACGAATCATTACACAATGGAAAGGTTAGGTAATGCAATGCGTAATAATAAAACACAAGAGAGCACGTGACTTACACCTTCAGGCAATATTCATCAATCATTGTTCTCGACTGGATAAATAACGAGTTATTTATTCAAACACTGTTTCAAAAGGTGGTTATCGTTTACTGTGATCCCAGGCATTCGGCTGCAGGTGCACCTAGCAATCTAAACGAATTGCACTGGATACGAAACACACAGTTTAAAGACTTCTATACTTCGAACTATGAACTACAACCAACAGTCAGTATTGTTGAAACAAAACTGTGTCAAACTTGAGCACACCAAAATAAGATATGTCAAAGATCTTTCTCGTAGACATTGCAGTTTTTCTTATTTGGTAACAATACCATCAGGTGACAGCAGGTTTGTCAAAAGACGCTATTTCATGTTTATAACAACTCTTCATGGAATACATGAATTGGAAAAGAAAATAAAAACTTCCGAGGTGTTCTGTGACAAGACGGGCAAACGTACAAATCAACTTACGCAATACCTCATCATCGGAAGCTATGTGAAATCAAACGTACACTGCCAGAACAGTCGCCACAAATCCGTTAAGAGTTGCTTGTCCGCTGATCTAAATTTAAAAAAGATAAACATCCCGTATATAAATGCAATGAATGAACATAGAGAGCGATTTTCCACTCGTGTTTCAATCTGCGATTTGATGTTCCTGGAGCAGAGTCTTGATCCTACTGTGACAGGTTTTATTTGGGTATTATGTCAGCAGAGAACGATGAAAGACAAGCTATTGAAATTAAAGGAAGATTACATCATTCCAACGCTGAAGGGTCTTATAAAGCAGTGAAGGAAGGCGAAAACAAAGCCCTAGTTCTATCTCCTTTTTTACTTTACGTTGATTTACAGCAAGTGTTTTTCTGTCCTGTACTGTCCCTCTCCTCCGTGTTTTATCAACGGCAATATTCCTGTTATAGCGAAGCCACACATAATGCGGGAACTAACGATGGAACAATGTGCTTTTGGCGTGAAAGTGTTGACAGGCGAGGATCAACCGAAATTTCTTCGTGTATATTGAAGTACATCACCACAAACTATCAGCTCCTTCCTCGGGGAGAAGGTAAGACTTTCGTCATTTGGTCTGACAGATACACAGGGCGAAGAAATAACTGGCATATGTTATCACTTTGGCAATATTTAATAACTCTGGAATATTTTACGACAGTCAATCATAAGTTCCTGGTATCAGGTCACAATTTTCTGCAGTGTGACCGAGACCTTGTCCTGATACAGCATCAGAAGGATCATCATACTGTGCATGTTCCTGAACACTGGGTAGAGGTTTTCGCTTCATCGGGGCTATGAAACCTTTCCTCGTATGTGATATGAAGCCTGAGGAGTTAAATTGGAGTGATTTGGAACATTCGTTGAGAAGGTATTCGAAATTCTAAATAACTTCTTCACACTGGATGCAGATAACTGCAGATGATCCAGGAAGAGTTCGCATCAGAATCCGCCACAATGTATTACAACGGTTGCATGCATATTCCACCGTAAAGAAATCAGGAGGGGTTCGCAATACATACTGTCTAAGCCCTATAGTGTGCCACTAACTGAAATTCCTCTTCTCTGTTCAGAGCTGTTGCCAATATAGGGAGGAAAATTGAATGACTTAATGGATATGTACAACTGTATTCCGGTGGAACTGAAACAATTTTGTGAAGTGAAGGTTGAGTAACATTTTAGTGTACTGATTTCTTTGTAAATGAAGTCAGCATAACACATAATACAAGAATTTACTTCAGTGACAATTTCCTCTGCGCTGCACGTAGGTGCAACACAACAGAGGGGTATCTGTTGAGAGGCAAGAAAAAACGTGTGGTTCCTGAAGAGGGGCAGCAGCCTTTTCAGTAGTTGCAGGGGCAACAGTCTCGATGATTGACTCATCTGGCCTTGCAACACTAACCAAAGCGGCCTTGCTGTGCTGGTACTGCAAACGGCTGAAAGCAGGCGGAAACTACAGCCGTAATTTATCCCAAGGGCATGCAGGTTTACTATATGGTTAAATGACGATGGCGTCCCCTTCGGTAAAACATACCGGAGGTAAAATAGTACCCCATTCGGATCTCCCGGCGGGGACTAATCAGGAGGACATCGTAATCAGGAGAAAGAAAACTGGCGTCTACAGATTGGAGCGTGGAATGTCAGATCCCTTAATTGGGCAGGTGGGCTTTAAAAGGGAAATGGATAGGTCAAAGTTAGATATAGTGGGAATTAGTGAAGTTCAGTGGTAGGAGGAACAAGAAAATGGTTCAAATGGCTCTGAGCACTATGGGACTCAACTTCTGAGGTCATCAGTCCACTAGAACTACTTAAACCTAACTAACGTAAGGACATTACACACATCCATGCCCGAGGCAGGATTCGAACTTGCGACCGTAGCGGTCGCGCGGTTCCAGACTGTAGCGCCTAGAACCGCTCGGCCACAACGGCCGGCGAGGAACAAGACTTCTGGTCAGCTGAATAAGGGTTATAAATACAAAATCAAATAGGGATAATGCAGGAGTAGGTATAATAATGAATAAAAAATAGGTATGCGGGTAAGCTACTACAAACAGCATAGTGAACGCATTATTGTGGCGAAGATAGACATGAAGCCCACGATTACCACAGTAGTACAAGTTTATATGCCATCTAGCTCTGCAGATGACGAAGAGATTGATGAAATGTATGACGAGATAAAATAAATTATTCAGATAGTGAAAGGAGACGAAAATTTAATAGTCATGGGTGAGTGGAATTCGATAGTAGGAAAAGGAAGAGAGGGGTAAGTAGTAGGTGAATATGGAATGGGGTAAGAAATGAAAGAGGAAGCCGCCTGGTAGAATTTTGCACAGAGAATGACTTAATCATAGCTAACATTTGGTTGAAGAATCATGAAAGAAGGTTGTATACAGGGAAGATACCTGGAGATACTGGACTCTGACGACAATCTATTGGTTATGAACTGTAGATTAAAACTGAAGAAACTGCAAAAAGGTGGGGATTTAGGGAGATGGGACCTGGATAAACTGACAGAACCAGAGGTTGTAGTGAGTTTCAGGGAGAGCAAAAGGGAACGATTGTCAGGAATGGGGGAAAGAAATGCAGAAGAAGAAGAATGGGTAGTTTTGAGGGATGAAATAGTGAAGGCAGCAGAGGATCAAATAGATAAAAAGACGAGGACTAGTAGAAATCCTTGGCAGAGCGTATACGCGGAAAATGAAAAAAAATTCCCGGCTTTTTCCCGGATTTCCCGGTTAAAAATACTCTTTCTCCCGGGTGAAAACACACTTTCTCCGTGTTAAGTGACACTATATTTTCTCTCAGAACTGTAAAACTTATCAATCGTTTGGATGGTTATGGCTTTATGCACGGGCGTGGAATTTCCCGACAGTTTAGAAAACGAAACTCACGGGGGAAAAAACACGTTTGGAAAGATGTCTAACGTGCAGCAACATGTGCGCTGCTTATTACGAAAGTATACATTGGAATTCCACCAAACACCGCATGTTACTTTCGGAATCATTGAAATCGAGATTGCGATGCGCTTTTGTAAGCCAGTCGCAGCTCATGTCACGTGATCTCGCCAGCCGATGACAGCGGACATACAGAGCATAGGACACATGATGTAGTCAGCCAACAGCAACATCACTGTTATGTAGCGTGAACACACAAACAGGGAAAGTTAATAGTTTAACTTAATATACATTGTGTTGTTACAAGAAAAGCAAAGCTTTCACATATAAAATTCGTCTCTAAGGTTAATAAGCTGCAAGAGAAGCTAAGCTTTCGCATATAATGTTGATCTTTTCTGCACGTGTTACACTTTAAGATATATCAAACAAATGTGCCAGTAAAATTTTTAATAATGACATAAATGTCTAATCTTCAGGTTCGAAATTCTTCTAAATGGCTCGTTATCAAAGAGTTGATTTTTAAATGAGAGTCAAACGCTCTGTGATTTAATAAATTCATGGTACATTCTTGCACATAGTTCAACTTACGTAAAAGGATATTTACTTTGAAAGTAACGCTTTTCAAACCACCATTCGCAATATTTTCCCGCGACCTGTTAGAAACAGATCCGTTTCCGCAGTTGCCAGAGAGCGCAGATAACAGGCGACACCGCGCTTGCGAAGCTGCCATGACGTAGGAAGCCCGTATGTGCGTACGTGTAAAACATTAAAAGATCACACATTATGTCATAAAAGAAACAAGACGTCAGAGATTACTGCAAGAGCATCGGAATTTCGTGAACCATACTAAAGTGTGCACATTTAAAGTGCATATTTAAAGTGCACATTCCAATGTCCAGATTTCCAATGAAGTAGACCTCGACCTGATACTAAGCATTTCAGTGTGGTTTTCGGGATGTAAATTTTATTGGAGCACCAGTACTGTATTATATCATGTCTGGCTCTTAATTGTGGCAAAATGTCATACGTGCTAGAAGATGAAAACGTGCACTTGAAATTCCGCAACCAGTTGAAACTAGCCAGTACTGTAGAATTTCGTTTCAAATACATTGACTGCCTCTGCGGAAAAGGTTAATAAAATCAAATTTCTTTAGCAAACAGACTAAAAATAACTACATTGTTCTGCAACGTGATTAATGCTTGACTGTCAGAAAGGTGGAAATAAAATAAAATCTGAAAGTAATAAGATATTTTAGCCTTCCATAATTATGTGAATGTATTTTAATTCACTTGATAGCTCCCGGCCACAGACATCCATTTTGTTTTCATTTGAGGTGAGAGTAAACGATGGGGAAACAGCAAAATCACTAAATGTAAAGACGGGTCACGTGGAGACTTCCCACTATAGCTCAGACTGCTCTGCGCATCAGCCCCGAATCTACGACATTTGCGAACCGGGTCAATACGAAAAAATCGAATTTTCAAAAAGATCTTCATATTGTAGCGTACATCTTTCTGAAAAGTCTGAAACATAAAACATATGTGTTCGAGGAAATGTAAGACATGTTATATGGTCTGAAGTGTGCCAAAGTGCATTGCCACGCCTCTTCATACACCATTCTTCTATAGCACGTCATTGTATTTCGCTCTCATTGAAATGTGTGTATTTTGTAATGGATGCCATCAAACTATATTCAGGACAGTGGAAACTGAAATCTCCTGTTGTGCCTCTCCTGCCCCCAGTCGGCCCGTTTGACAGCCTGCCCCCTCCCTTTTTTTTTTAAATCTCGCAATTAATAGTGAATGGGATTATTTGTAAAAGGGAGAGTAAGATCTCTTCTGAAAATTTTCACTCTTTATTGTCTATTAGCTAATAACTTGCTCTTTTGTGAAGTACACATTTCTTCAATCCTTAGCTCCTAGCATTTTTTTCTCTGTAATCTTGCTACAGCTTTACATGGTGTGCTTACCTCATCAAAGTTCGTCAAACGTTTTGCTACATGAAAAATCGAAATGTCACTATCTAATACTGAAAAAATCATACCCAAGATGGTCTGGTTTTTCGATCTGATTACGTCTATTTTGTCACTGTGTGATAGATAAAACAAAATAGGCCTTTCTAATATTGCAGCAATTTTGTAACACACACCAAATAAACGACACTGTTTTGGCACAAATGGTCATTTTTACACGACAGAATGTAATTCACGAAGTACCAATATCAAATGCCTATAAGACCTACTGCAAGCAAAAAGCTTTATGTTAGGAAATAGTTTCACATTTCATTCATACGCACCAGTTTCTCAAGCACGAGATCGAAAAGCAGTATTACGAAATTTTTATATAAATTTGGAATCGTCTTATTGTTCCGTAATTTGTGTGATGTCCCCGTTTGTTCTCCTTCCCCGCTCTAACAAACAATCTTGTCATCAAGAATTCTGTAGCTATTCCTGCCATTGTGAAAATTTGTTCGGCGATTAACTTCACAAACCCTGCCAGAATCACGGGTTTAGTTATCCCGCGATTATTTTCCGGTTAGGCGTTATTAGGTGTTGGTACAACACGTTTTCCGCGTTACTATCAGAATAGCACTTCAGCGGCTGCTAGCCAGGGACCGTACAATTGGTCCTTACAAGTGTAGCGATCTGGCCAAAAATTTACTGTCAAAATTTCATTTTCTTATATACACTGAGAAGATAATACGTAATCTTTCTTACCCGTTATTCCTGTTAGTCGTTTATTTCCACTCTGGTTGTCTGAGTTTATGGATTTCGCTAATAACGCTGAACATTTGCTAACACAGTCAACCACATAATCAGACAGCCATTGGCGTTCATCCGTTCGGCTTTACTCCGCTCAGCTCGTATAGTCACGTTCCCTTTGGTCTGCGGAAGTTTATTTCTAAATGTGACGAATATTCTCCTGACAGAGACATCACGTACACTATGCACGCATTCAAAAATCAACTTATGATTCACTCAGGAACCAACTTAAGATGTGTTCAAAAATGTTCAAAAATCAACAGGGATGCGTTTCGAAATCTTATGAATAATCGATAGACCAACGTGAGCTGTATGCTAGGCATTTTGTGAAACAAGTTTTTTTCCCCACGAGAATATGAATTTGGCGCCCCCTTTTCCCAGTAACATCTAGTTACTTGCTGCGACTGCTTGCACAGCCAACAGCCACATTCCTGTAGCCAGAAGCGGGAAAATCTACTGCTCAAACACGACTCAACTGCGCATGCGCATGAGCCCGCTCGTAACTGCTAAAAAGAAAGTAATGTAAACAGTTGCGGCTTCACACTCATCGGAGGCAATTTGTTGTTATGAAGCATTGCATTGCCTTTCTAAAGCCTTTGACACATTTGCTGTTGGCAGACGCTTGCATGATCACTGGGTGTCGTTGTATATGGCGCATTTCCTTTGAAATTTAAATTATTTTCGTATTTTTTCTCTCGTTTATGTTTTATTGTTGAAGTATTATTCTGCAGTACGGGGAAACAGTAATATCCTTACGTAGACTATCGGTTCTTACCGATCAAAATTACAAAACTCTAACTGAAAACTATAACAATGAAAAATTCCCGGAATTCTAAAGAATTCCCGTGTTTTTCCCGGATCTCCCGGTACGTATACACCCAGCTTGGATAACAGAAGAAATATTGAATTTAACTGATGAAAGTAGAAAATAAAAAAAATGCAGTAACTGAAGCAGGCAAAAGGGAATACAGACGTTTCAAAAATGAGATCGACAGGAAGTGCAAAATGGCTAAGCAGGGACGCCTAGAGGACAAATGTAAGGATGTAGAGGCATATCTCACTAGGGGTAAGATAGATCCTGCCTACAGGAAAATTAAAGAGAACTTTGCACAAAAGAGAACCACTTGTATGAATACCAAGAGCTGAGATGAAAACCCCGTTATAAGCAAATAAGGGCAAGCAGAAATGTGGAAGGAGAGAATCTATAAAAGGGAAATGTACTTGAGAACAATTTTATGGAAATGGAAGAGGATGCAGATGAAGATGAGATGGGAGATATGATACTGCGTGAAGAGTTTGACAGAGCACTGAAAGACCTTAGTCGAAACAAGGCCCTAGGAGTAGACAACATTCCATTAGAAGTACTGGCTGCCTTGGGAGAGCCTGACAAAACTCTACCGTCTGGTGAACAAATGTATCAGACAGGTGAAATACCAGCAAACTTCAAGAACAATATAATAGTTCAAACCCCAAAGAAAGCAGGGGTTGACAGATATGAAAATTACCGAACTATCAGTTTAATAAGTCACGACTGCAAAATACCAACGCGAATTCTTTACAGGCGAATGGAAAAACTGGTAGATGCAAACCTCGGGGAAGGTCAGTTTGGATTCCGTAGAAATACGGGAACACGTGAGGCAACACTGACCCTACGATTTATCTTAGAAGATAGATTAAGGAAAGGCAAACGTACGTTTCTAGCATTTGTAGACTTAGAGAAAGCTTTTGACAATGTTGACTGGAATACACTCTTTCAAATCCTGAAGGTTCAGAATGGTTCAAATGGCTCTGAGCACTATGGGACTTAACATCTATGGTCATCAGTCCCCTAGAACTTAGAACTACTTAAGCCTAACTAACCTAAGGACAGCACACAACACCCAGCCATCACGAGGCAGAGAAAATCCCCGATCCCGCCGGAATCCTGAAGATGGCAGGGATAAAATACAGGGTGCGAAAGGCTATTTACAAATAGTACAGAAACCAGATGCCAGTTATATGAGTCGAGAAGCATGAAAGCGAAGCAGCGGTTGGGAAGGGAATGGGACAGGGTCGTAGCCTATCCCTGATGTTATTCAATCTGTATATTGAGGAAGCAATAAAGGAAACAAAAGAAAAATCGGGGTATGTATTAAAACACATGGAGAAGAAATAAGAACTCTGAGGTTCGCGGATGACATTGTAATTCTGTCAGAGACAGCAAAGGACTTGGGAGAGCAGTTGAACGGAATGGACAGTGTCTTGAACGGAGGATACAAGATGAACATCAATAAAAGCCAAACGAGGATAGTGGAATGTAGTCGCATGAAGTCGTGTGATGTTGGAATTAGTTAAGGAAGTGAGACACTTAAAGTAGTAAATGAGTTTTGCTATTTGGGGAGCAAAATAACTGATGATGGTCGAAGTAGAGAGGATATAAAATGTAGACTGGCATTGGCAAGGAAAGCGTTTCTGGAGAAGAGAAATTTGTTAACATCGCGTATAGATTTAAGTGTCAGGAAGTCGTTTCTGAAAGTATTTGTGTGGAGTGTGGCCATGTATGGAAGTGAAACGTGGACGATAAATAATTTAGACAAGAAGAGAATAGAAGATTTCGAAATGTGTTGCTACAGAAGAATGCTGAAGATTGGGTGGACAGATCACATAACTAACGAGGAGGTATTGAATAGAATAGGGGAGAAGAGGAGTTTGTGGCACAACTTGACTAGAAGGGATCGGTTGGTAGGACACGTTCTGAGGCATCAAGGGATCACCAATTTAGTATTGGAGGGCAAGAAGGAGGGTACAAATCGTAGAGGGAGACCAGGAGATGAAAACACCAAACAAATTCAGAAGGATGTAGGTTGCGTTAAGTACTGGGAGATGAAGAAGCTTGCACAGGATAGAGTAGCATGGAGAGCTGCATCAAACCAGTCTCTGGACTGAAGACCACAGCAGCAACAACAATTTAGTATTCACAATGTTTGATATGAAGATTTTGTTGAATACCGTGGTTAACTACAATCCATTGTATACTGTTGTTGGTTACAATCTTGTACACTTATGTGTGAGGTTGAAACCTTGTTCTCTGTCAAGATGGTAGTTTATCCATTATTCCTTTTTTTAGTTTACGTGTGGCGTTAACAAGTGCCTGTCAGTCAAATGACGAAGTCAGTAGAATTGTTGCATTACAATTTTGGTTTCAGAAGTGCAAACATTTGTGCAATATAATGTTTTCCTTCTTCCTGGAAAAAAAAATTACTTCTGTCGGTTACAACCTTGTTTTGGGAGGCTATTCAGTTACAATATCAGTCCGTACTTGCCGCTGTTTACACTGAATTCAAAGTATTGCTACCGGCAACAGTCGCAACGTTTTGCTGTACACGGGGCTTCCACACTTCAGAGAGCAGGACGTGATACGTGTTGTACAGGCGAGTACGTCACTGGGTATGCGAAGTTCCGTGTCTGCAGCGACGAGCGCGTTTAGACGATACTGGAAAATGCTACAAGGCGCTGTCTTGTGGTTTTGAAAGGATTTAGACAGGTCACCCACACATTACGCAGCATTTTACGGCCTCAGGCCGTAAACCAGACAGTGCCTACATTCTCTGAATCAAGGTCTAGGAATTAAATTGCACACATCACGTAAATTCCGAGGATAACAACTACTATAAATAATTAGAAGGTAACTGTCAAATAGGTAAGCGAGACTGACATATGGCATAATATTTTTTACCACCTGAGAGATTATGCACACACACTCACACACACACACACACACACACACACACACACACACACACACATGCCGTGATGTAGGAAAGTAACTGAGCGCCGCGTCGCGAGCCACTGTTTCCTGAAGTGGCGGGGCAGCGGCTCTGACGTCACGTGGCCCCCTCCCCCCCCTTACCCCACCAACAGCCTCCGGCAACGGACGCTGCAAGCCGTGACCTTGGCGCTCCCGCCTGCTTTTTTTCTCCCTCCAAGATGCGAGCACATGCAGCGCTTCCCGTGACAGAACGCTGCATTCCGAATAAACAGTTTCGCCCTCCACTTGCCTCTAAGTCTTCCTCAGCCATTCTTAGCAACGACAGAACAGAACCTAGCCCCGTGTTCTCAAGGAAATCTTACGTTCCGAACGTATCCTTAAAGGCTATTTTCACTTACAGTACTACAAGTACTTTTAACTCGAAGTGGTGGCCACTTGTATTTTCCACAGTCATTTTGATTTCAGTCTTACAGAGAAGTTGACAGGTTGCGAGTACATAACGTAATCAATTCGTATCAGATGGCCATTCAGTACATTTCACCGACTCAGTTTACTGTTGGCTGCCCTGGTATCCATCCAGGAACTTAAATTCATCCGTTCCCTTGTGCTGTGCCCAGTACGAGGGCCTAAATTGTTATTTTGTGTCAGCTGTTTTTGTAGTAACCGTCACTTTTGCGCTAGTATTTTTTAACAGTTCTTAGTAACTGGCTGTTATTGTGCTGTGATTGGTTGATGCAGTACAGACTGAACAGTCCCGTATTCGGTTTTATACTACCGGAGTACTGGTGCCACATTTAGTGGCTTTGTGTTGAACATAAGTGCAAGGAAAGAAAGAACCCTCGGAAGCGCGTACTTGTAGGTGCGAATTCTTACAATAGAACAGCGCAAAATGACGCGCCATATGGCGACGTCGTCATCGCGAGCTGCACTTACTTTGGTGTCAAACACCGAGTTTAATTTCTGCCCCTTCAAACCAACTACAGTAAGAAACTAACGACAGTAAGGTCAGCACTGTGGATCACCACACAAAACTGTCAAGTCTTGATGCCGTAGTAGTTTTCTTTAGTCGTGTCGGAAATATTTCGTTAGAGAAAACACGTTAGTAAAGTCTTGCATGCATTTATAAAAACTGCGCCATTCATCGTGTAAAGACTGGGTATTACGTTTCGCACTGTGAGAATGGAGACTGCTACACCTGTCATTACACTGTTTTCAAGACCTCCTGGGTGGGGTCTGCGCATTTTGGACAATATTTGACCGCCGTGTCGGCCCCTCTGTCCTGACTGTGCTGAATCGACGCCAGGGGTCGTGGGTTCTCTCCCAGCAGTTGCTTTTCTACTCAGAAAGCCGTGACTCGCCGCGGTGTGTAAGAATGTGGCGTGGAGGAGACCCTGGATTTTTCTTTGCATTGTTTATCTTTATTCACTATCGTTGTTTTAGCTTTGCCGCCACCGGCTCTCAGCCGACGATAAACTGTTGTAAAGATAATGAACATCAAATAAAGATTTTGTTAACAAGAAAATTAAAAATCAGCTCCCTCATTATCATTTCAAGTTAGAATTTCTCCTAATTAATTTTAGGTCTCAAAGACAAATGCTTTGGAAGACCCCAACACAAAAGAGATTACGAAGAAGAAACTAATTCTCTTCTAGCCGCAACAGAGAGTAACCGACCACAGAAACAATTGTTTTAGATCTGTCTAGGTGCTAATGATCATTTGCATATTTTTTATGCGAAGTAAAAACATGAAATAATATGCACAGGCGATACGAACAAAGAAATATTCGAAACTAATTTTCTCACTAGGAAAAGATAAAGAGAAATAGCTGTTTGAAACTGATAAATAAGGAGACTAAAACTGTATCTCTGATTTGGCAGTTAACTTGTATGCTTGGAGTTGGAAAAATTTACCGGTCGAAAGAAAGAAGGCGCGAAGGTTGAGGCCGTATTTTGAATAAGTGTAAGTAGAACAATATTTGCTATCACTAGATTTGCCAACTACTCAACATTTTAAACGTGAATGAACGAGAGATGGAATAATTCGTGAGTGGTATCGAAATTTAATTGTATTATCTGTACAAGTCAGAGATATAGTAGAGATCCAACTGTGCTTTGCAGAACGTTACATCACTTACTGTGGCCTTTCGTAGCTTGTAATCGGAATGTTACACAAGGAAACCAATGATACTATAAGTAAACTGTCACTAAGACGTGAATTACAAGTTAATGAATAGCAACACTGATAGCTCACCGCCGGCCGGTGTGGCCGTGCGGTTCTAGGCGCTACAGTCTGGAAGCGCGTGGCCGCTACGGTCGTTGGAATCCTGCCTCGGGCATGGATGTGTGTGATGTCTTTAGGTTAGTTACGTTTAAGTAGTTCTAAGTTCTAGGGGACTGATGACCTCACAAGTTAAGCCCCATAGTGCTCAGAGCCATTTGAAGCATTTTTTTGATAGCTCACCATACGTGTTAGGAAACACTATGACAAATTTCTCAGTATTATTTTGCAAGAAGAATGAAGCCATTGGTGCAGTGGTTTTTCGTACTTGACTCTGCACATAATGAACTCCTAGATCCAATTCTAGAATTCAAACACTTGACGCAACATATTAACGACACCTGGGTCTTTTGTCTATGCATACGTCACTCACACGCGAAACTGCGTTGGTTCCGTCTATGTGCGTAATTAAAGTGTGTACCACAAAGGAGTAATATGGGTTCGATATCAATAGGCATATACTCACAATTTATCTACGTTGTCGTTGACTGCTTACGGATAGATTCCCGACAGTAACGTACACAGTATATGTACTGGCATTATAGGCAGCACTGTGTGGTCAGTAAATACCAAAATGCTACTATACTCTGTGAATTAATACTGGACGCTGCAGTGATTAATAGTAAGGGCACAGGAGTACTCTGATTGTAAACATTGTCGGGAGTGTACTTTGAGGCAGATTATGTGTACAAATATTTTCTAGGTCATTCAAAGAATTCGCAAATACAAATTTCTCAACAGATCTGACTAAAAATTAAAATAATTTTTGGCATTACATGAAAGCAGCAAGCGGATCGAAATTATAAGTTCAGTGGCTCAGTGACCATACTGGCGTAGAAAAGGAAGACGACAGACAGAAGGCGAAATACAGGGCTACCGGGAATCATTTGTTTCCTGAATTCTGAATTTTCCAAAATATTATGTGCACAAATATTATTGGATCATCAATACAAACGCAGCTAGTTTAAACTGTGCCGACCACCTGACATCACGAATTCACCGCCTTGCCAAAATGCCGACGAGGCAAGGGAAGCGATTTCGTGTGTTGAAATACGCGAGATATTTGACCAAATGTAGGCAGCTGCAACCGTGGAGGGGGGGGGGGGGGGGGGCTGAACGAGATTTTTGTACAAAGAAGTCAACAGCAGGCACAAGCCGCGAACTCGAAATAGCGCAACAAAGTGTGTGGAAGACCGTGCGTCGGCGCTTACACTTCAAAAGGTACCGTTTGCCGCTCGTGGGAAAGCTGTGGCGAGTAACAGAATGAGATGGGGCTGAGGTAGTGTGCATACTCGCGTCCATCTAGAAAAGTTTTTACTGAGTTTAACGAAGGCGATGTTGGCCTGATGTACTGACGATGCCCTTTGGCTACACTGTCCAAAGGATCATTCTAAGAAATATCAATATAAGATCAACCTGAAGATGCTTAAATAAGGCGAAACGCGTAGTTGAAAAAAAAAAAGTGAAGTTGCAACCAAGACTGTTTTGGCAGAAATAGTCATTTTTATAGCACGACAGAATGTAATTCAAGAAGTACCAAGAAAAAAAATCTGATGCCTATTACGCCTACTAATAGCAAAAAGCTTTATGTTAGGAAATAGTTTCACGTTTCATTCATACGCTCCAGCTTCTCAAGCATGAGATCGAAGAGTAGTAGTATGAAATTTTTGTGTAAATTTGGAATCATCATTCTTCCACAATTTGTGTGATAACCCCGTTTCTTCTCCTTCCTCATTCCAACGAACAACCTTGTCATCACTAATTCTGTAACTTTTCCTGCCAATGTTAGGTAAGACTCATTCTCTGGTTAGCTTCACCAACCCTGCCACAATCACCAGTTTAGTTATCCCGCGTTTATTCTCTGGTCATGCGTTATTACGTATCCGTACAACGTGTTTTCCGCGCTACTCCCAGAATTTAACTTAAGCGGCTGCTAGCTGGGGACTGCACACTAGTAAGTGTAACGATCTGACCATGCTTTTCCGTCAAAATTTCATTTTCTTAGATACACCGAGTAGATAATATATAATCTTTCTTTAAACTGTTATTCCTGTTTGTCGTTTATTTGCACTCTGGTAGTCTGAATCTACGGATTTAGCTAGTAATTATAACAAAGTTGATCATTCGCAAACCCCGTCAACCACATAGCAAACAGCTATAGGCATTCACCCGTTTGGCTTTATTCCGCTCAGCTCGTATAGTCCTGCCCGCTTTTGTGTGCAGGAAAGTTTATTTCTAGATGCGACCGAGATTCCTGTGGCAGAGACATCACATACTCTATGCATGCATTCAAAAATCAACTTATGATTCATTCAGAAATCAACTTGGAATACGTTCAAAAATATTAAGAAATCAACAGCAATGCGTTTCTAAATCATATGAATAATCCACAGACCAACCTGCGCTGGATGCTAGACGCTTTGTGAAACAAGGTTTTTTCCCTCAAGAATATGAATTTGGCGTCCCCCCCCCCCCCCCGAAACTGTCCATTTTTACGGGTAGCATCTGGCTGCTTGCTGCTACTGATTGTACAACTAATAATGTAAACAGTTGTGACGTCACAGTGATCGGGGGCAATCTGTTGTTTGAAGCATTGCATAGTCTTCCTAAAGCCTTTGACACATTTTGTTGATGGCAGACGCTTGTATGAGCACTGTGTATTTTTGTTGTATGTGGCGCATTTCCTTTGCAACTGAAGTTTTGTTTTCGTGATTTCTCTCGTTAATATTTTATTGCTGCAAAAAATGGTACAAATGGCTCTGAGCTTTATGGGACTTAACATCTATGGTCATCAGTCCCCTAGAACTTGGAACTACTTAAACCTAACTAACCTAAGAACATCACACAACACCCAGTCATCACGAGGCAGAGAAAATCCCTGACCCCGCCGGGAATCGAACCCGGGAACCCGGGCGCGGGAAGCGTTTATTGCTGCAGTATTATTCTGTAGTAAGGGGGATACAGTTATATCCTTTGTTAGAATATCGCTTCTTAGAAGCCGAAAACACAAAAATTTCACTGAAAACTAAAACAATGAAAAATTCCCGGAATTCTAAAATATTCCCGGGTTTTTCCCGAATCTCCCGGTTGTCCCGGGTCGTATACACCCTGTCATTACATCATTCAGAAGCCGTACTGGAAATTACCGATAACTCGCGTCACAAATATGTGCAGTAATGTTCAGATCCGCTTTGTTTCTTTTTAGACCAACTTAAAAGTAAGACGCAGTAAAACGGAGCAAACGAAACAAAACCGTGGACGGAACAGCCCGGTCTGTACTCGCCTGGGACGTGGGGACTGCCCCGGTGTGCCGTGCTCACGTGTCAGCGGCGCGCCGGGCTGGCTGCACCGACGCCTCTTCGTGCACAGGCTGCGCGCGTCTTGAAACGTACCTCTGCACTAGGGACGAACGCTGCCCAATACCGAAAAATACTGAACCTGCCGATTCCAGCCACATTTCCATCCACGACGACGTCAAAACGGACATAAAACTCTTCAGAATCAAACATGCGTAAAATACGTGCCACAGTAAGAATTATTGTTGCTATAACATTCCATTTCTGTGGCTCCGCTGACAACCATAGTCAACCTGTCAACTAGCCTAGACCTCGGGCTATGCAACAGATCATTTTTCCACCACAGCCTACATTACAAAAAATAATGTACCAGCCATGTAAACATCACTGCGTTCTGTTGCGTCCGTAAGTCTGTGTGACGTCACAGAGCACATCATTACGCCACGGGGCAGTGGCTACGTCCGGTATCGGTAGCTGCGACCTACTCCAGTTTGGACAGCCGCCTGTACTGGAAATGCGGGTATTTGCAGAATCTAATGAGTGTTGATGCTTTAAGAAAAGTGAAACACACGACGAAAGTCTGAGACAAATGCAGATTTGTTTTAACTGTCTAAATCGTTTATCACCAAATGGGCCACAATGGCGACAGGGAAAATTTCGCGAATAGTTTTTTTCTTCGACAGAGGCATGGAAGTACCAGTGGTCGCAAGTAAAACGCAGCTACTCACCGAGGTCCACTGTGGTCTGTAATTATCGTGAGGTAACGAAATTTGGTAGATAACATGCTAAGGCGTTAATGCGAAAGCATTTTGCACAGGAGGAAATTAGTTCCTATTTTGGATACCAGGTGCGAATCTATCGCTGTGCAACATATCGCCGAAGTCTATGGTGCTCATACTGAACAAATTGTGCAAGTGGCGGTTAGTAACAAGATCAAAAAAAAAATTGGTTCAAATGGCTCTGAGCACTATGGGACTTAACATCTGTGGTCATCAGTCCCCTAGATCTTAGAACTACTTAAACCTATCTAACCTAAGTACATCACAAACATCCATGCCCGAGGGAGGATTCAAACCTGTAACAAGGTTATTAACAAGATCAACATTCTGCCGTTCTCACTTGTTTCGCCCTTCCTGCCGACGTTTCGTTCCCAGTCAATCACATACGGACACTTCTGTTAACGTCTTCCTTCCGTTCATAGCGCCACTTGGTGACCAGAATGGGAAATAATTTCTTCGCAGTGCAAATCGGTTCCGCAAGGGCGCATCGGTGTGCCAAGTTTCGCTACCATACAGTAGTTACAGTCCACACTGGGCCTGTGTGAGTTGCTCAACTACGCATTATAAGCAGCCAGCGGTGCTCTTCCACCCAGGATACCCTCAGCCACGCGACAGGGCGATCTCGCCACCTTCTCCACGCGAGTGACGTCCACTGCCGGCCCAAGTATCACGTGAGACACCACACTATCAAATATTTTGCTGCTGGACAAGACACCGAAAGAATTAAAAGCACCTAGAAACATGGTACCCATTCCTAAGTGATCTGACTCCCGTATTATGGTTCAATCGATGTGTGGCTCAAAGCGCGGATTCTACACATTCGCGATTAAATGGCGACCTTTTTATGACACTGTTGTGGCCGTCGCTACTGTTCATCTGTCAACGTCACACTTCCCGACAATTCAGCGCAAATAATCTCGCTGCACACGAGACGTTTTGGACAGGTCTGTAATAGGTGCATCAATTGCGTTGCGTATTTTGCGATGGACCAGTATAAATACGGAAACCACCGCACAGTTCAATGCCACAAAAGTGAAAGCCATTTAGGGCACCGATTTCGAATTATGTATTGATAAAATTCGTGCAAATCCCTCACGTGTGACCACAGTCACTTTTCCGTGACATCACGCGTCCTGTGCTGCGATTCGATGAGGGGACCAAACTGGACAGTCGCTGTGTTGATCTACCGGTATGTGAAGTTAAAATTAACAATTTATAGTTATGGTATTCAAATTTGCGTTTTATGACGATGTGCGGTCTAACTGATACACATTTTACGATGTACCGTCTAACTGATACACATTTGCAGGACTCTTTGTCAAGCCAAAGTGTCGGTAAATGCGACGTCAGGGGCTGACCGTTACTCCAGAGCAGTGACTTACCATCAATTATATGTGAGGCTTCTGTAACAGTACGTGGCTAAACTACAGGTTTCAATCAAAGATAATCAGCAAATGTCTCCACAAATGTTATAATTCTGGCGTGATTCACTCTTATGACGGAAACTAGTAACAGAAATCTACCTCGATGCTCGCAATTATAGCACTCAAAATGAGAAATTGAATCCAAATTCTGCCATCGTTATAGGCTGCACATAAAAATTTACACTGCTCTTCAATCGTGTCATTTCAGTCTCAAGTACAGATGTTGGTAAATGACAGCGTCATAATCACTTTCATTCTTTGGTCACATAAGATACGACTAATGGCCGGCCGGAGTGGCCGTGCGGTTCTAGGCGCTACAGTCTGGAATCGCGAGACAGCCACGGTCGCAAGTTCGAATCCTGCCTCGGGCATGGATGTGTGTGATGTCCTTAGGTTAATTAGGTTTAACTAGTTCTAAGATCTAGGGGACTGATGACCTCAGTAGTTGAGTGCCATAGTGCTCAGAGTCATTTGAACCATTTGATCCGACTAATGCGCAAGCACGGTTGCCACAATTTTTCTACACAAGCTGCACAGAACACGACGCGTCTCAAAGATCGCTGATGCGTTCTTTGTCAAGACACCACGCTCTCTTATCAGACAAATATTAACACGAGAACAGCCAAACAAAGTGTTGTATAGTGCAAAAAAGTGTGGCGTGTGATCGCTTGCGTTTCATCAGCAAATCTCAAACGAGACGTCACAGAACAATAAAAAATAATACGAAAGGTATATTTCATGAAGCACAAACATTACGATAAATTCTCCAGAAGTCGCCAACCACTAACCAAATCTTCGCCTCAGTTTAACCAGGATGTTGCGGTAAGCAACAGATCGCTCGTGTATCATAACCTCAACTCCAGAGAATTGTAAAAGTAGTGAAATGAACACGAGTGCTGCGTTTGATCGCCAGAAGTACGTCGGCATGGCGCCAAGTGTTGTGAATCGCGAGTGGATTACACAGTATTCGGAATGCCCACGCACAAAACAACTTCCGACGTCTGATTACTTTGCAGACGACTTAACGTGTGTAATATCTGACGTTAAGCACGTAAGCGAGAAAAGGTTTAGGAACGGTTAGAAAATATTCTTAACGTGTGTTCCAGTGTTCCAACTCGCGAAGTGCTCATTCTCAAGTACTTGTTGAATAACGTCCGCGTATTTCAGCCCTGTGCGTTACGTTACGTCCAGACACGCCAAGTTTCCAACCGTGACACTTTCCTCACTGTGTGCAAACCGTTATAGCAGATTACACCTCTGAATATTACGACAATATTTTAGATGCTTAAATTCGGCCAAATTAAGCGAAATGCTGAAAAACAAATTGTCAGCCCTGCAATCGCTCTCGGCTTGCGGGCTGGCGGTCCAGCATTACAGACAACCACGGCTGCTGGAGTCTGGAATCGGTGGCGGAAGACGCCGTGTCGCAGTAAAATTCCCTCAGTCCGATGTGCTGATTTTGATGGTTTTCTCATACTTGTGTCCTACGACTATTGGTTATTTCTTTGCAGTGACGTAATCAGGAACGCGTGGTTTTCGTTTTCAACAGCGGTGGTACGAGAATTCTGCCGGATTCGACACTGCAAGATCGAAACAGTACCCGACCGAATGTGGCACTTCCGTTCGTTCCACGTTATTCTCGCTCAAGTTATCAGCGATTAAACGACTGAAAGAAGGCGATAAATAACGAGTAATAAATTACTAAACACTAGACACGCTGTTTCAACACAGTATTCGCCATCCCTGTGTTCGTACCGATCCTAATTTTTTAAAATGAGAATGTATTAGACAGGAGCAGCAGTTGCTTGACGTTGCCCTGCCGTGAGTTACGGGACAAACCACACAGAAGCGTGCAGAACAACATCCGCCGCTTCCACATAATCCAGTAGAGCCCTGCTACGCGCCTTACCCTCTCTCTGGTGTTCTCGCCGAGAGGCTGGACTGAGTCGCACGCTACTGTCCTCTCGGCCGCTCCGCCACAACTGGGCCGCACAGACAGCCGGGGCGGGCGGCTGCCCCCAGCCAGCGATGACGTCACGGGGCAGGGTTGCCAGGCAGGCGAGGGAACGGCTGCAGCAGGGCGGGCGAGGCGCCCACGTCGCTGTCGCCACGGCACTCCGCTGCTCGACTCGCTTCGGCTCACGACGCGCACGCCAACGCCACTAGCCCGACGCCACGGCTGGACGGAAAGGGAAGCAGGTTGCAGCCGCACTGGAAATTCCCATCCGTGCGATGGGGAACAACAGCTGCCGCCAACGGCAGCCAAAGCGCAAGCGTACTCAGCAGAAGAGCAAGATTCAGCAGTGCTACAAGTGCCAGCAGCTGGGCCATACTGCGCGCGACTGCAAGAACGCCGTCGCGTGCTCGAAGTGCGCGGCGGCTGACGACACGCGCAGCTGCACGAAGCCTCGCGGGGCGGCCAGCAGCTGCGCGAACTGCGGCGGTAGACACGCCGCCAACTCGCGTAGCTGCAGCTACCTCAGGGAGTCACGCCGTCCACCACGCGCTGCGGCGGCGTCAAGCGCCACGGCGTGCGGCCTGCCCCCCGCTCCGGCGAGGGGTGCGAGCCGCGCCGCCACGAAGCAGAAGCCGCCACGGCCGGCCTCCGAGTCCCCTTTGCGGCAGAACGGTCCGCGCTCAAAGGAGAACTTGTCGAAGTTCATCGGCAGCTCCAGCAGATGCGCGAGGAGATGCGGGGTCTGAACAAGAATATGGTTCCCGCCCCCGCGCCCCCCTTGCGGTGCGCCCGGTGCGAGTGGACGCCGTCACGCAGACGGACCTACCGTCGCAGAAGGACGTGGCCACTCAAACGGACGTAGCAATGCAGGACACCGGGGAGACGACCACGGACGTGGCACCATCCTCTCTTTCTCCAACTCCAGGCGGGAAGGCAACACAGAGGGGGAAGCAAGAAGAGGATGGCAATCTCCGCACGGACATCATACCCTTCCCGGACAGCACGAACATGCCAAACGTGTTGAAGAAGATTGCCACCATGGTTCGGGATGGGCGCTTCAACGTCCAAAAGAACCCGTACCTCTTCGCCCAGGCGGAAGGGGTACGGAAGCCGTCGCTCCCGCACAGGCCGTTTGAGATACGTGGCGGGCATCGGGCAGTTCTGCTCGAGTTCGTCACCAAGAAAGATCTCAACACCATCAACACGAACCCGGTCTTCACGCCGCGCGACTAGGAATATATCCTAGAGGACGCAGTCGTGCGGCTGAGGAACGAGGTTCGCGACGGCACGAGGAAGCTGTCTGCAGACCTGCAGACAGCGCTGCAGAACGTCCCTCGCGAGACAAAGAAGACCTAAAACATCCAAGTCCACTAGTATGCCTGCATGCTAGTAGCCAGGACAGGACAGACACCGGACAACCAGAGGACAAACCATACAGTGAGGCCACATCACCATCGCATCACCAGAAACAGGAGGAACGACTGTAATAAGTCTAAACTCCTACACCTCGGGCCAAGGCCAAGGCCCGTTTGTATATTGCAAAGCGTAAGCTGTCGCCACTGCCGGGCCGCCTGCCTGCTTCCCCGCCACAGTCCGCTTATCTCGTACCGCGCTATGCGGCTGCTGACACAAACCCCGATCACCTGGGACTCCCAAAACCGGATTTCGTAAACCGATTTCCCAACACCACTACTGGGTGGTCATGTAAAGACTTTAATATCAGTTCTGCAAAACCACTTCTAGTTGCCAGTTCTCCAATTCCGCAATCGATTTTCGCTACGATGTAAAAGCAACCGGTCCTGAAATGTGCTTGCGCTCTCAGCATTCCCGTTATTTTTAAAAATTTTCGGGTAATATGGATAGAATTAACAGAGTACATCTAGAATGTTCAAAGGAGGGCAGCACATTTTGTATTATCGAGAAATAGGGGAGAGAGTGTCTCTGACGTGTTACAGAATTTGGGGCGGACATCATTAAAACAAAGGCGTTTTTCGTTGCGGCAGAAACTTCTCAAGAAATTTCGATCACCAACTTTCTCCTCTGAATGCGAAAATATATTGTTGACGCCGACCTCCATAGGGAGAAATTATCATCATAATAAAATAAGGAAATCAAAACTCGCTCGGGAAGATGTAGGTGTTCGTTTTTTTCTCGCGCTGTTTGAGATTGGAGTAACAGAGGATTATTGTGAAAGTGGATCGATGAACCTTTTGCCAAGTACGTAAGTGTGATTTGTAAAGTATCCATGTAGACGTAGATGTAGATTACTAGTTTACTACGAGTGATATTATAGTGGACTTGAAAGGCCGTTTATTGTTCTTTCACTTGCTCGCATAAACTGTGGTAATAATTCATTTAATGCATGTGTGTTTTTTTATGTTGTTACTTTCTTTTTTGTTATCCCAATTTCTTTTGCGATATAACTTGTGGCTATGTAATTAATCACGTGAGCTGCAATGGAATTTTATTATATGTATGTTTATTATCTTTCTTTTCTGTCATACATTCTTTGGTTTAGGAATAAACCCCTCTGCCTTCAGATATTGCCTCTAGGTAGCATCTGTGACTCAGATATGACGTCGGTGAAAGCCATAAAGTAGAAAAATTTCTGGAGTAAACATTTCGTGCTGCGCTAGTTGTCAACATTAAGCTGAGATTGTCGCGTGATAACGGGATGACTCTTTCTAAGACCAGTTCACCTTGGGCGTCAGGTTCCGTCACGTCAAATCCAAAGATTCCACAATGCACTTCAAACGGCGGCATTCAGACAAGTCGTCAACAGACCGTCACGTCACGTCACGGCAGCTCAAGGTTTCTCGGGAAGGAAGTATCGACGGCATCATCGCCTGCTACCATCGTAAGTTAACCTATTTTGCCGCGCTCACTCGTGGTATAGTAGTAGATTGTGTGCTTTTGTAACTTCTTAATCTGTATTTCGTTATTGTGTTTTGTTTTCGTGGCAAATTGTAGATGTACCATGACGACGTGGATGTTTATTGCATTGGATATTGTTACACAAGCAACGTGAGATATCTGAAGGCGAAAAATTATTTGCGTTTCACGATAACGGACCAAATGCCCACTTTCCCAAACCACAGAAATGTCGATGCTTTGAAATGTTGTGTCACATCTCAGTACTTCAACAAACAAAACTGATCAAGAACGCAAGTTATGAGGTTTGCTTTACCCATTAATCACCTTAGTTCCTCAGCTGCAGTACTGTACTCTGACACGGACTAAGCGAATTCACGTGACGGTGCCATGACGTGGTGCCCGCTAATTAAGCTCATCAAAGTTAAGAGAACAATTTATTCTAGGTATGAAATGCAAATTGTTATGGTGTCTACAAAACGCCTGTCCCAAATACACAGCACATATGAAGGGAATCTATCTGCACTGACGATATGGCGGCATTCAAAATTTATGGGGCGTTTTATGGGCAAACCTACGCCATCCCCAGATCACGTGCCAACGGTGGCAATGTGTGTCGACAACAGAAAATCAGTTCTGTGCATCTGAATGCGCACTCTGTGATTAAAGCCGACGGTGAAATCGGACACTATAATTTGTTCAGTGTTTCTTTCTCTTTGTGTATCATTAAATGAGGCGTCTTTATCGTCCTCGTGCCAGTGTAGTTCGTATCCTTAACACCAGTACAGTACTGTTGCATGATCTTGGCCTCTCACCTCCCTAGAATTGAACCAGTAGAGACTGCGCCAATTCGATCTGCTGATATGTTGGTTCATTTCGCTGTCAGCTTTGTCATTCAGGCCATAGATCTGACGCTATAGTGGTCTGCAACAAATTGCTTACAAATATTGTAATGGCAAACTTTCGCCATTGTCTGTACCATGGTTATATATGGCACATGGACATTTTTATCATTTAAACCGGTATATGATGTGGGTATTTCTTTCGGCATGCTGTCATATTTTTGTGCTATGAACATGCTATTTACACCTTGTGGTCACTATTAACAGATGATTTTATGTACCTGTGATATTCCTGTGAACATGGATTGTCCATCATGGACTTACAAGCCATGCTATTCATATTTGGCCATGTCAATCATTATTTTCCGTAGTATATTTTCAGATCAAACTCACTACACATGTAACTGCTGTGCTGGTGTTCATTCTGTGGCTCGATTGTTTAATGACTAGATAACTTATTTGCTACCAGTCTGCTATAGATTTTTACAATTTTGCACTTTCTACACGCTGGGGCACCCATTACAATAGATCTTGACAATGACATCACTTAACAATATCTAATTTTACCATCATTGTTGACTTAAGGCCAAAATCATGATGTTGTTGTTGTTGTGGTCTTCAGTCCTGAGACTGGATTGACGCAGCTCTCCATGCTACTCTGTCCTGTGCAAGCTTCTTCATCTCCCAGTACCTACTGCAACCTACATCCTTCTGAATCTGCTTAGTGTATTCATCTCTTGGTCTCCCCCTACGATTTTTACCCTCCTCACTGCCCTCCAATACTAAATTGGTGATCCCTTGATGCCTCAGAACATGTCCTACCAACCGATCCCTTCTTCTAGTCAAGTTGTGCCACAAATTTCTCTATTCCCCAATCCTTTCCAACACCTCCTCATTAGTTATGCGATATACCCATCTAATCTTCAGCATTCTTCTGTAGCACCACATTTCGAAAGCTTCTATTCTCTTCTTGTCTAAACTATTTATCGTCCACGTTTCACTTCCATACATGGCTACACTCCATACAAATACTTTCAGAAACGACTTCCTGACATTTAAATCTATACTCGATGTTAACAAATTTCTCTTCTTCAGAAACGCTTTCCCTGCCATTGCCAGTCTACATTTTATATCCTCTCTACTTCGACCATCGTCAGTTATTTTGCTCCCCAAATAGCAAAACTCCTTCACTACTTCAAGTGTCTCATTTCCTAATCTAATTCCCTCAGCATCACCCGCCTTAATTCGCCTACATTCCGTTATCCTCGTTTTGTTTTTGTTGATGTTCATCTTATATGCTCCTTTCAAGACACTGTCCATTCCGTTCAACTGCTCTTCCAAGTCCTTTGCTGTCTCTGACAGAATTGCAATGTCATCGGCGAACCTCAAAGTTCTATTTCTTCTCCATGGATTTTAATACCTATTCCGAATTTTTCTTTTGTTTCTTTTACTGCTTGCTCAGTATAAGATCATGATATTAATGTAGAATAAGGAAGTTTTATACAGTCATAAGGTGGAAATATCATTCAAAAGCTATGCGCATCATTGTTTAATGCTGTGTTTCATTTCGGTGATACGTAACTTGTAGCAGTGAGCGTCATTTGCACAGTTGTGTGTCCCACGATGTGACAGGTTCGCGGACGACGAGTTCATCTAGCAGCACACACGCGACCGATATATCGCTAGCAATGTCGCTAGAAATTGGTCACAAAACACAGCAGCGATTTATACAGCAATTTTAATCAGTAATTCGAACGTCACTACGTATGGAACACCTGCTATCGAAAATTATCTGCAGTGATTAACAAAATTTCGTATGTCGGTTAATACTCGCAGAAAAACAAGAGTTGAAATGCATTGCAGTTGTTTTGGGATGTTACCGACTGGACACTGTAACATATCAACTAAAATGGTGTTGAGATTTAAACTGTCTGCTCTTTTTCTTTTTTCCCCACCTCGGCGTCAGTACGTTAATCTGTCAGTGGTTTACGGTCGCGGAATGCTCCTTCCTGTTGCCAACCTTTTACCCTCCCCTAATTTTTGGAGTGAGTGGTGGGGGACAGAGGCAGTTTCGGCATTCCTAACAAGGGCTGAGGATTACGCCATTGGAGCTTATATGTCTTTATAGCATATTTCATGGTGTATGACATGGTTGTCAGTTAATTTTTCTCAAAATTTCCCTGAGAAAGAACCACTCGCGACAAATCAAAACTGTCGTCAGCGACAAACTAGGTTCAGGTCATACTATTCTCAAAGAATAGGGAGTAGGGAAAAAAGCACCATTTCTTGATAAATAAAACAGGAAACTGGTGACAAACTGCTTTTAATAAATACTTTAAACATGCATTCGCATAACAAGACAATAATTTGAATTCTTGGATCGGACTCAGATTTTTCTAATACTTTCTTTTTTAACACCTCGCCGTATTCTTTCACGTAGTTTAGGTGTTCGTTCAACGGAACTAGTCTCCCTTCCCTGTAGCGATACGGTTCTAAGCCAAGTCTTTACTGTTCGTAGGGTATTGAAGGATCGTTCCATAGTCACCGTTGCCATGGAATAGCACTCAAAATATTTAGTGCTTTTATAATGGTAGAGAAAAGATTCTTGCGCTAGTTGAACAGAGCAGCAATCTATAAATCACCTAATTTGGAGCCAGAGATACATTTTCTCCTCCATCAGTTGTGCTGCAGGTGCAGTTCAACGGCAGTGACATTAAAACCGTGAAACTCTTAAAACTGCGTTTTTATGGAAGTGCGCTGTACTACTTCTGCCCATATTCAGCTGATGTACGTTGTTCAGAGCAAACGCCGGAATACTTTCAGGGAAAATTGAATTCTTAATGGAGACGGGAGTGATTCGATGTATGGTAATACGACCGAACGTCATCAGCACTACCTCTCACTTTATGTCAAACATTTTCTTTCGAATTTCTATTTACAAACCAAAAGTCAAAACTTAATTTCCACCTCCGGTCCCCCTGCAGGAGCAGCCTGTGCTTCTACAAGTAATTCCTCACTCATCGTGTCTCCTTCACTTAGGTCTGCACTCAGAAGTTCAAGAACCCATGCCGTGTGTTCACCCATGGACTTTCATTGCAGGACATGAACAACGGGTACCACAACTCCACAGAGCTCGCTACTGCAATTCTGCAAAAAAAAAAAAAAAAAGATAAATTACACCAACGTTGCCTTTGAAATGTGGATGACGGAATACCACGTTCTGTTAGTTGGTAAGTAATTATATCTGATAAACTTTTTACAAATTAATTTCCGTCATCTCACTCATTCATTACAGGTTCATATACGTGATGTAGTAATACGCTTATTCTCCTGTTCTTCATCAGCAACATAACGAGTACCACCTGTCCGCCACCATTAACTCTGCAGTCGACTGCATTTTATTTGCAAACGGATGACGTCCTACTCGAAAGCTGACTTTCAATTGTAGGGAAACTAGCACTTCTTCCATTCGTTTGATAAGTAATTACGTCTAGTTAACATTATCACTATTACATTCTGCTACCTCACGTGCTATCTATAGATTCCTACATGAAATGTAGTACATCTATATCTACATGTACACGGAGACTCGGCAAGCCACCGGACGGTGCGTAGCTGAGGGTACTCTGTACCACTACTTGATATTTCCCTTTCTGTTCCACTCGCAAAGAGAGCAAGACAAAAACGACTCTCCATATGCCTCTCTATGAGTGCTAACTTCTCATATCTTCTCTTCGTAAATCTTACACACAACGTATGTTGGTGGCAATAGAATCGTTCGGCTGTCAGCATCAGTTGCCTGTTTTCTAAATTTTCCCAATAGCGTTTCTGGAAGAGAAGTATGCCATCGAGTGCGTTTTATTTGGAAAGTGAACATGCCCTACTCAAAAGATAGCTTTGAGACGTAGGGAAATGAGTACTTCCCTGATTCGTTTGGTAAGTAATTACGTCTGGGTAACATTTACAAAATTGCATTAATGCAATCAACAGATTCCTATATGCAACGCAGTAATAGGGTTGTTCTCCTGTTCTTTATCGGCAGGTTAACGAGCTTCTTCTGATTGCCAATATTTACTTACTATGCAATCGACAGCATTTTTCTTATTATTTTATTTATAAGATGCCCTACTCGATACCTGGCTTTCAAATGTAGAAAAAGAGTAGTTCCTTCTTTCGCTTGTTAAGTAATTACATCCGGATAACCTTTTTAATATTACATTGTGCTACGTTAAATACTATTTGCAGATTGCTATATGAAATGTAGTGTTAAAATGATTCATTTCATTTGATTTGAGATTTCGTACTAGTTTGCTGTTGTTTAGCTTCGGGTGATCTGTTCTACTGCGAAAGAAACGTAAAATAACTCTTTCCCAGAATGCGACATGATTCTGGCCCTGTTGTATAAACGTTCTAAAAAAAATGTGAACTTTATTATTAATCTCTTTTATGAAAGAAAGTGGTCCCCATGCGTTAATGGTCTGTAAATAATATTGTTCGTGGAATGGTCAGTCTCCGTTGATAACCTCCATAGCGAACGGCTCCTGATATGAAAATACCTCACCTCGTAATGTAATTGCTTGGAAACGCGGTGCTTGCTGCTCTGTACTCGTCAGTCGCAAATGTCTGACTGCAGTCGCTGAGAGCCCAGTGCAATGCTCCAGACAGCAAGTAAGCTGTGATTCACATCACTGTGTGAGGCACTTCTTAAATGAAAATCACTTGGATCGAGGTTGTGGACAATGCCGATAGGTGAAATATCCCTTTAACCACCTTTTTTCAAAATTATGTGATACATTATTACTTGGATGCACTTCATATTACAACATTTATTAACATTTACAAAGGACGACACTGATACGAAACTCTTACTTTCACAAAGGTGAAACAAATAATTAATAAACATGAAAAACACCTCACAGAGAAAATTACACCATCTTTGATGAAAAATCTAAAGTTCTCTTATGTGGGTGTCTCATTCAACAGTGAATCTAATTACGTGCGACTGCGGTGTCACTAAATAAGAAATGCTGCTTTCATTCCTCTTCATACTCTTTTCTGATCTCATTTCATTCTAAATCACTAGTCAAATCTTTCTCCTCTGTTTCACAACACTCAAACACAAATCTCTTTCCTTGAACACAGACGTACTCACCTCCACGGCTACTCTGCCACGAGTCCCCTGCTCGGCGCCTGCCTCGCTACTCCTCTGACGTCACAACTCCCCCGCTCCTCGCTGCCAGGTAGTCACGGCAGGACAAACACATCTCCCAGCGACTCGGCTGCTCTCACCACAGGCTGCGCGCCAATAATAACAGATCCCAGATTGTCGTTTAGCGTTTGAGACATACCTAGCACGTATAAATTCCTGAAACGCAAATAACAAACTCCCAGTAGATCTATTTGACTACCCCACAGCCTCTCCGGCCAGAATTTTGCAGGAGAATTTTTACATATGGCAAAGATTGTACTGAATCATTCGCCTGTGTCATATTATACGAAAATAGTAGTAAGCCACGAAGTAGTATTGTATTTTGTAAAGAAACATAAAAAAGATTATGGAATATACAATATATACATGTGACGTGCACATATTCGCTGTAAAAAAGTGATAAAAAGTAGTGGTGCTAAGTCGCTTATAAATTTATTTGCAAACTTGTTTGTACATTTTGTGCTCAGGTACACTCCAAGTAAAGTTACAAATGTTGTTTATTTTGGTGCTCAGGTGTACTTAGTATACATGACATTCCGTTTGAAAGAAGTGTGCACATGTTAAAAAAGAAATTGTCCACTACATTAGTGTGCACTAGTGGCAAAGTCATTAATTGTGGGAAAAAATGACATTCATGGCATTTTTCTTTGTCGTTATTTTGCACAAAATCTCGTGTAACTGATTGTGATTACATTGTCTTTTAGTCGTAGCAAATATGTATCGAAGCCATAACTTTTCGTGGTTTTCATACACGAAGCTGTTGACATGAGTGTGCACAGCAAACGAAGTGACACATGTTGAAGTGTCTTCCAGCACTTATGACGCTGTAATATCCCATAATGTGAAAGCGTCGTATCGCGATTGTTTGGGAGGCGGCTGAGAGCACACTATGTGGGCGCAGCACGTGTCTATAATAAATCCAGTGACAACTCAGAGCCACACCGTTCACAAAACGTATTTACATGTCATTTTAATAAAATGTCTATGAAGTCATCTAAAATCATGATAATCGACTTGGCATGTCGTGGTAAGGAAAAGATTTATAATATTTCGAACTTTCTCACAGTGCAGAGAATAACTCTACTCAAGTCCATAAATGCCCTGTTTTCACAAAGTACTTATATTATGTTACAATACAGTGAAAGAAAATAATGCATATAGATTTATCTAAAACAACATATGGTGAATTCTCAGATTAAATGACAAAAAATAACAAATATTTCTTACGAATATCGAAATTACAGATATGTCGGTAGTGACATCTCAAACAGAATCATCATAATCGAAACCTGTTTTACACTGTGAGAGAAAAGAAACATTAAAATATAGTAATCACTACATGTACAACTCGTTGTGAAAATATCAACAGGCACACATTGTTATCAGTCTTCTTACTTTTTATGTGACCACGAGTCGACCACTGGTGTTGTTATGCAAGAGTACAATAGTGATTTCTGCAGAGTGTATGTTTTTATATACTGCAGTAAATGCGCATAAGAATACAGGCTAAAGGGAAGAACAGGGAGCGAGTGAGAATAACATTTTATTGCTGTAGAGAAAAATAGGAATTATTACATTTATATGTTGTCTGTCAGTCACCAAATAAAATAAAATAAAAATGAGTTTACAAAACCTTAACCTAGGCACGTGCCAGTTACTTATAATTATCCCAAATGCAAAATTTAAATATTATCAAGACGAGTACTTAGTAACTATGAACAAGTAAAGTGAATGTACAGAATGAAAATAATTAAGAAATTTTGTCTTTCCGATGAAATCGGTTAACTACAGCTGAAAAGTTATGAGAAACGGTATTATCCTGTGAATGAGAAAAGACTCATTAGCATAAGCAAAGTGGCAAATTCATCAAAGCAAGTACATGGCAATAACAGTCTTCAATCCTTCACGTTGTTGTTCACAAACAAAATAATTCATAATTTTGAAAGAAAGTTTAATATTCCTGTAACTTCATAGCCTTGTGTTATCGTTTGGTAACACCTTATCAGAAGCCATTAGAAATAGTACTTATCAGTGATACACACCAAAACACAATCAACAAAGGGCGCACCAAGGGTAAAATCATCATGTGCTGCCTTTGCAAAGCGTGCTGTCTTGGCAAGGCATGGTGTTTTGACAAGGCATGCTGTCTTGGCAAGGTGTGCTGCCTTGGCAAAGTGTGCTGTCTTAGGAGGGTGTGCTGCCTTGGCAAGGTGTGCTGTCTTTGCAAGGTGTGCTGTCTTTGCAAGATGTGGTATCTTCACAAGGTGTGCTGTCTTCGCAAGGCGTGCTGTCTTCGCAAGGTGTGCTGTCTTCGCAAGGCGTGCTGTCTTCGCAAGGTGTGCTGTCTTCGCAAGGCGTGCTGTCTTCGCAAGGCGTGCTGTCTTCGCAAGGCGTGCTGTGTTAGCAAGGCATGCTGTCTTAACATGGCGTGCTGTCTTGACAAGGTGTGCTGTCTTCACAAGACGTGCTGTCTGTGGTGTCACCACCAGACACCACACTTGCTAGGTGGTAGCCTTTAAATCGGCCGTGGTCTGTTAGTATACGTTGGACCCGTATGTCACCACTATCAGTGATTGCAGACTGAGCGCCGCCACACGGCAGCTCTAGAGAGACTTCCTAGCACTCGCCCCAGTTGTACAGCCGACTTTGCAAGCGATGGTTCACTGACAAAGTATGCCCTCATTTGCTGAGATGATAGTTAGCATAGCCTTCAGCTATGTCATTTGCTACGACCTAGCAAGGCGCCATTATCAGTTACTATTGATGCTGTAAAACATGTACCGTCAAGAGCGATGTTCACCAATTATATATTAAAGTTAAGTATTCCAGCAGCTACGTACGTTCACTTACTAGTCTCATTTCCGTGTCCTGTTCCAGACCTCGCGCCAGCCTGCGTGAGCTTAAATGCCTGCCTTTTGGCTTCCTCCTAGTGGGTTGGCTGGCTTGCCAATCCACAACACTGTCTTTGCA
Source organism: Schistocerca americana (assembly GCF_021461395.2). Lineage (NCBI taxonomy): Eukaryota > Metazoa > Arthropoda > Insecta > Orthoptera > Acrididae > Schistocerca > Schistocerca americana. The sequence continues at coordinate 96,805,580 of NC_060129.1, read as the reverse complement.
AGGCATGCTGCCTTTGGAAGGCGTGCTGGCTCGGCAGGGTTTGCTGTCTTAACAAGGCGTGTTGTCTTAGCAAGGCATGCTGACTTAATGAGATGTGCTGTCTTGGTAAGGTGTGCTGTCTTGGTAAGGTGTGCTGTCTTGGTGCGGCATGCTGTCTTGGCAAGACATGCTGTCTTGGCAAGTCCAACTGGCTTGGCAAGTCACGCTGTTTTCATAAGGCACACTGTCTTTGCAAGGCATGCATTTTCACAACACATGCTGCCTTCACAAGGCGTGCTGTATTAGGAAGGCATGCTGTCTTGGCAAGGCAAGCTGCCTTGGCAACTCATGCGGTCTTGGCAAGGAATGCTGTCTTGGCAACTCGAGCTGTCTTGGCAAGGCGTGCTGCCTTGGCAACGTGTGCTGTCTGGGCAAGGCGTGCTGTCTTGGCAAGGCGTGCTGTCTTGGCTAGGTGTACTGTCTTAGCATGGAATGCATCTTCACAACATGTGCTGCCTTCTCAAGGTGTGATGTCTTCACAACATGTGCTGCCTTCGCAAGGCGTGCTGTCTTGGCAAGGCATGGTGTTATAAGAAGGCGTGCTGTCATGGCAAGATGTGCTATCTTGGCAAGGTGTGCTATCTTGGCAAGGCATGCTGTCTTCACGAGCTGTGCTGTCTTAGCAAGGTGTGCTGTCTTTGTAAGGTGTGCTGTTTTGGCAAGGTGTGCTGTCTTGGTTAGGTGTGCTGTGTTGGATAGGTGTGCTGTGTTGGCAGTGTGTGCTGTCTTGGCAAGGTGTGCTGTCTTAAGAGGGTGTGAAGCCTTGGAAAGGCGTGCTGTCTTGGCAAGGTGTGCTGTCTTGGCAAGGCGTGCTGTCTTGGCAAGGTGTGCTGTCTTGGCAAGGTATGCAGTCTTGGCAGGGCGTGCTGTCTTGGCAGGGCGTGCTGTCTTGGCAAGGTGTGCTGTGTTGGCAAGGTGTGCTGTCTTGGCAAGGCGTGCTGTGTTGGGAAGGCATGCTGCCTTGGCTGGGCGTGCTGTCTTGGCAAGGTGTGCTGTCTAGGCAAGGTGTGCTGTCTTGGCAAGGCATGCAGTCTTGGCAGGGAGTGCTGTCTTGGCAAGGTGTTCTGTCTTGGCAATGCTTGCTGTCTTGCAAGGCATGCTCTCTTGGCAAGGCGTGCTCCCTTGGCAAGGCATGCTGTCTTGGCAAGGCGTGCTGTCGTGGCAACGTGTGCTCTTTCAGCAATGTGAGCTGTCTTGGCAACATGTGCTGTCTTGGGAAGGCATTTTGTCCTGGCAAGGTGTGGGCCTTGGCTAGGCATGCTGTCTTGACAAGACGTGCTGTTGTTGCAAGGCATGCTGTCTTTGCAAGGTGTGCTGTCTTCACAAGATGTGCTGATGTGGCAAGGCTTACCCTCTTGGCAAGGTGTGCTGTCTTATCAAGGTGTGCTATATTGGCAAGGTGTGCTCCTCTCTTAGCCAGCCGTGCTCTCTTAGCAAGGTGTGCTGTCTTTTAAAGGCGTGCTGTATTTGCAATGCAAGGTGTATTCACAATGGGTGCTGTCTTCGCAAAGTGTGCTGTCTTCACAAGGCATGCTGTCTTTGCAATACATGCTGTCTTTGCAAGATGTGCTGTCTTTGCAGGGCGTGCTGTCTTCGCAAGGTGTGCTGTCTTCACAAGGTGTGCTGTCTTCACAAGGTGTGCTGTCTTCACAAGACGTGCTGTCTTTGCAAGGCATGCTGTCTTTGGAAGGTGAGCTGTCTTTGCCAGGCTTGCTGTCTTCGCAAGGGGTGCTGTCTCCGCAAGGTGTGCTGTCTCTGCAAGGTGTGCTGTCTCCGCAAGGTGTACTGTATTCACAAGGTGTGCTGTGTTCACAAGCCATGCTGTCTTAGCAAACTGTGATTTTTAGCTAGACATGCTTTCATAGCAAAGCGTGGTGTCTAGGCTCAGCGTCCTGTCTTGACAAGTCATGCTGTCTTGGCAGGGTGTGATCTCTTGGCAAGGCGTGCTGTCTTGGCAAGGCGTGCTGTCCTAGCAAGGTGTGCTGTCTTGGCAAGGTGTGCTGTCTTTTAGAGGCGTGCTGTCTTGGCAAGGCGTGTGCTGTCTGGGCAAGGTGTGCTGTCTTGGCATGGTGTGCTGTCTTTGCAAGGCGTGCTCTCTTCTGAAGGCATTGTGTCTTCTGAAGGCGTGCTGCCTTCTGAAGACATGCTGTCTCAGCAAGGTTTGTTGTCTTGGCAAGGCATGCTGTCTCAGCAAGGTGTGCTGTCTTGGCAAGGCATGCTGTCTCAGCAAGGTGTGCTGTCTTGGCAAGGTGTGCTGTCTTGACAAGGCGTGCTGTCTTGACAAGGCGTGCTGTCTTGACAAGGCATGCTGTCTTGGCAAGGTGTGCTGTCTTGGCATGGTTTGCTGTCTTAACAAGGCGTGTTGTCTTGGCTACACATGCAGTCTCAGCAAGGTGTGCTATCTCGGCAACATGTGCTGTCACGGCAAGGTGTTCTGTCTTGGCAAGGTGTGCTGACTTGGCTAGGTGTGCACTCTTGGCAAGGTGTGTTGTTTTCACAAGGTGTGCTTTTTCTCAAGGAGTGCTGTTATATTTTGGCGAGCTTTCTTAGCAAGCTGTGCTGTGTTAGCAAGCCCTGATGTCTTAGCCAGGCATGCTTTTTTAGCAAGGCATACTGTCTTGGCAAGGTGTGCTGTCACGTCAAGATATGCTGTCTTTACTAGACGTCCTGTCTTGGTAAGGGGTGCTTTCTTGGCAAGGGGTGCTGTCTTGTCAAGGTGTGCTGTCTTGTCAAAGAGTGCTGTCCAGTCAAGGCATGCTGTCTTGTCAAGGCGTGATGTCTTGTCAAGGTGTGCTGTCTTGTCAAAGTGTGCTGTCTTGGCAAGGTGTGCTGTCTGGGCAAGGCGTGCTGTCTGGGCAAGGCGTGCTGTCTTGGCCCAATGTGCTGTCTTCACAAGGTGTCGTGCCAAGGCAACTTGTGCTGTCTTGAAAGGCGTGCTGCCCCGTCAAGGCGTAAGTCTTGACAAGGCATGCTGTCTTGACAGGGCGTGCTGTCTTGACAGGGCGTGCTGTCTTGAAGAGGCATGCTGTCTTGACAGGGCGTGCTTCCTTCACAAGCCGTGCTGGCTTCACAAGCCATGCTGTCTTCACAAGGTGTGCTATCTTCGCAAGGCGTTCTGTTGTCACCAGGCATGCTGTCTTGGCTATGCTTGCTGTCTTGGCATGCGTGCTGTCTTAGCAAGGCGTGCTGTCTTGGCAAGGCATGGTGTCTTGGCAAGGTGTGATGTGTTGGCAAGGCGTGCTGTCTCCTGAAGGCGTGCTGACAAAGCGTGCTGTCTTAGCAAGGCATGATGTCTTGGCAATACTCACTGCCTTTGCAATGTGTGCAGTCTTGGCAATGCTTGCTGCCTTGGCAATTTGTGCTGTCTTGGCAAGGCATGCAGTCTTGGCAAGGCATGCTGTCTTCGCAAGGCATGATGCCTTGCCAAGGTGTGCTGTCTTGGCAAGGTGTGCTGTCTTGGCAAGATGTGTTGTCTTGGCAAGGCGTGCTGTCTGGCGAAGGCGTCCTGTCTTAGCAAGGCGTGCTGTCTTGGCAAGGTGTGCTGTCGTGGCAAGGCATGCTTTCTTGGCAAGGTGTGCTGTCTTGGCAGGTAGTGCTGTCTTGGCAGGTAGTGCTGTCTTGTCAAGTTGTGCTGTCTTGTCAAGGCATGCTGTCTCGTCAAGGCATGATGCCTTGTCAAGGCATTCTCTCTTGTCAAGGCAGGCTGTCTTGGCTGGGTGTGCTGTCTCGCAAAGTGTGGTGTCTAGGCAAGGCGTGCAGTCTTGGCAAGGCGTGCTGTCTTGGCACGGCATGCTGTCTTGGCAAGGTGTTTTGTCTTGGCAAGGTATGCTGTCTTGACAATGCGTGCATTCTTGGAAAGGTGTGCTGTCTTGTCAAGGCGTGCTGTCTTGTTAAGGTGTGCTGTTTTGTCAAGGCGTGCTGTCTTGTCAAGGCGTGCTGTCTTGTCAAGGCGTGCTGTCTTGTCAAGGCCTGCTGTCTTGTCAAGGCGTGCTGTCTTGTCAAGGCGTGCTGTCTTGGTATGCGTGCTGCCTTGGCAACGTGGCAAGGCGTTCTGCATTGGCAAGGCGTGCTCACTTCACAAGCCTTCTTTATTTGCGAGGCGTGCCCTCTAAGAAAGCCCTGCTGTCTGTGCAAGGCTTGCTGTCTTCGCAAGTTTTCTTTCTTTGCAAGGCATGCTGTCTAAGCTAGCCATTAAGTCTTTGCAATGCTTGCTGTCTTCACTAGGCATGCTGTATTGGCAAGGCTTGCTGTCTTGGCAAGGCGTGCTGAATCTGCAATACTTGTGGTCTTGGCAAGGTGTGCTCTCTTGACAAGGCATGCTGTCTTGGCAAGCTGTGCTGTCGAGACAAGGCGTGCTGCCTTTGCAAGGCGTGCCGTCTTGGCAAGGTGTGCCATCTTATCAAGGTGTGTTGTCTTGGCAAGGCAAGGCATGCTCTTTTCGCAAGGTGTGCTGTTGTCACAAGTCCTGCTGTCCTGGCAATGTGTGCTGTCTTGGCATGGTGTGCTGTCTTGGCAAGGTGTGTTGAATTGGCAAGACGTAATGTCTGGCAAAGGTTTCCTGTCTTCGCAAAGCGTGCTGTCTTGGCAAGGTGTGCTGTCTTGGCAAGGCGTGCTTTCTTGGCAAGGTGTGCTGCCTTGTCAGGGTGTGCTGTCTTTGCAGGGTGTGCTGTCTTGGCATTGCGTGCTGTCTTGGCAGGGTGTGCTGTCTTGGCAGGGTGTGCTGTCTTGACAGGGCGTGCTTTCTTTGCAAGCCGTGCTGCCTTCGCAAGCCGTGCTGTCTTCACAAGGTGCACTGTCTTCGCAGGGCCTGCTGTTGTCACCAGGCATGCTGTCTTGGCAACACGTGCTGTCTTGGCAATGCATGCTGTCTTGGCACGCATGCTGTCTTGGCAAGGCATGCTGTCTTGGCAAGACGTGCCTTCTTGGCAAGGAGTTTTGCTTTGGGAAGGAGAGCTGACTTCGCAAGCCTTCTTTCTTTGTGAGGTGTGTTGTCTAAGAAAGCTCTGCTGTCTGTACAAGTCTTGCTGTTTTCGCAAATTTTCTTTCTTTGCAAGGCGTGCTGTCTAAGCAAGCCATTCTGTCTTTGCAATGCTTGCTGTCTTCGCAAGGTGTGCGGTCTTGTCAAGGCCTGCTGTCTTGGCAAGGCGTGCTGCCTTGGCAATGTGTACGGTCTTGGCAAGGCGTGCTCTCTTGACAAGGCATGCTGTCTTGGCAAGGCATGCTGTCTTGGCAAGGCATGCTGTCAAGACAAGGCGTGCTGTCTTTGCAAGCCATGTTGTCTTTGCAAGGCATGCTGTCTTTGCAAGGCTTGCTGTCTTTGTAAGGTGTGCTGTCTTTGTAAGGCGTGCTATCTTGTGAAAGCGTGACGTCTTGCCAAGGCATGACGTCTTGGCATGGCATGCTTTCTTGGCAAGGCTATGTGTCCTGGCAAGTAGTGCTGTCTTATTAAGGCGTGCTGTCTCAGCAAGGCGTGCTGTCTTGGCAAGGCGTGCTGTCTTGGCAAGGCATGCTGTCTTTGCAGGGCATGCTCTCTATGCAAGGTGTGCAGTCTTGGCAAAGTGTGCTGTCTTTACAAGGTGTGCTGTCTTGGCAAGGCTTGCAGTCTTGGCAAGGCATGTTGCCTTGGCAAGGCATGCTGTGTTGGCAAGGTGTGCTGTCTTGGCAAGGCGTGCCATCTTGGCAAGGTGTGCGCTTTCTAGGCAACCCGTGCCGTCTTGGTAAGGCAAGCTGTCTTGGAAAGGCGTGCTGTCTTCTGAAGGCATGCTGTCTTGCCAATGTGTGCTTCCTTGGCAATGTGTGCAGTCTTGCCAAGATGTGCTGTCTTGGAAAGGTGTGCCGTCTTGGCAAGGTGTGCCGTCTTGGCAAGGTGTGCCGTCTTGTTAAGGCACGCTGTCTCTGCAAGGCGTGCTGTCTTGGCAGGGCATGCTGTGTATGCAAAATGTGCTGTCTTGGCAGTGTGTGTTGTCTTGGCACAGTGTGCTGTCTTGGCAAGGTGTGCTGTCTTGGCAAGGCGTGCTGTCTTGGCAAGGTGTGCTGTCTTGGCAAGGCGTGCTGTGTTGGCAAGGTGTGCTGTCTTGGCAAGGCATGCAGTCTTGGCAGGGAGTGCTGTCTTGGCAAGGTGTTCTGTCTTGGCAGTGCTTGCTGTCTTGCAAGGCGTGCTCTCTTGGCAAGGTGTGCTCTCTTGGCAAGGCACACTGTCTTGGCAAGGCGTGCTGTCATGGCAACGTGTGCTCTTTCAGCAACGTGAGCTGTCTTGGCAACACGTGCTGTCTTGGGAAAGCATTTTGTCCTGGCTAGGTGTGGTGCCTTGGCTGGGCATGCTGTCTTGACAAGACGTTCTGTTGTTGCAAGGCATGCTGTCTTTGCAAGGTGTGCTGTCTTTGCAAGATGTGCTGATGTGGCAAGGCTTACCCTCTTGGCAAGGTGTGCTGTCTTATCAAGGTGTGCTATATTGGCAAGGTGTGATCCTTTCCTATTTCGTGCTGACACAGCATGGCATGCTACTTTAGCAATCCATGCTGTCTTAGCCAGCCATGCTCTCTTAGCAAGGTGTGCTGTTTTATGAAGGTGTGCTGTCTTCACGAGGTGTCCTGTCTTCGCAAGGAAAGCTGTTTTGGCAAGGTGTGCTTGCTTGGCAATGTGTGTTGTCTTGGCAGAGCGTGCTGTCTTGTCAAGGTGTGCTGCCTTCCCAAGGCCTGCTGCCTTGGCAAGATGTGCTGCCATGGCATGGCGGTCTTTCTTGGGAAGGTGTGCTGTCTTGCATGGCGTGCTGTATTGGCAGGGCATGCTGTCTTGGCAAGGTGTGCTGTCTTGACAAGGTGTGCTGTCTTGGCAAAGTGTTTTCTCTTGGCAAGGCATGCTGTTTTAGCAAGATGTGCTGCCCTGGCAAGGCCTGCTGTCCTTGCTAGCCGTCTTTCTTTGTAAGGCATACTGTCTTAGTAAGCCATACTGTAATTGCAAAGCATGCTGCCTTTGCAAGGTGTGCTGTCTTTGCAAGGCATGGTGTCTCTGCAAGGTGTACTGCCTTCACAAGGCATGCCATCTTGGCAAGGCGTGCTGTATTGGCAAAGTGTGCTGCCTTGGCAGTGTGCTCCCTGCCGCCATTGGATAAGCAGCTGCAGCAGCAAGTTGTATACTCCTAGCTCACTCATTTGTTACATAGTTTAATTCTTAATTTCTTTGCGTGTTTTTGGTACTTGAATTGTTTAATTCATAAATTTCGGGCGTATTATAGTATTTGAGAGTTGTAGCATCGCGTTTTAGTATCTGAATAGTGTAAATTCGCGTAGTCGTCTGTCTTATGATTTTGCTTTGAACAGCCAGTGTCGGTTGGTCACAGTCAGTGTGCTCCCTGCCGCCGTTGGATAAGCAGCTGCCGCAGCAAGTCGTATACTCGTAGCTCACTCATTTGGTACATAGTTTAATTCTTAATTTCTTTGCGTGTTTTTGGTACTTGCATTGTTTAATTCGTAAATTTCGGGCATATTATAGTATTTGAGAGTTGTAGCATCGCGTTTTAGTACCTGAATAGTGTGAAATCGCGTAGTCTCCTTCCGCCGCCGAGCTGTGTGTCTGCAGTGCGCAAGTAGCAGCATTACTGCATTTACTAGGCAATCTTGTATTTTAATAACCGTTTAAATTTTGTGTCGATTTGTTTGCGCTCTCTGTAGATTAGTTCAGACGTTCTTTGCAAAGCAGTTTTTAGCATGGATAGGGACTGCAACTGCTGTGTTTGGATGCAGGCTGAGTTGGCATCCCTTCGCTCCCAGCTTCAGGCAGTGTTGGCTTCGGTCACACAGCTTGAGGCTGTTGCCAATGGGCATCACTGTGGGGTCCGGATGGGGGTTTGTCGGGGATGGCCAGCTCGTCCCACGCATGCCCCGATCGGACTACGACTGTGGTTGCCCAGGATACTGCCTTCATTGAGGCTGATCCCTCACCTGTGGTAGAGTGGGAGGTCGTCTTAATGTGTGGCAGGGGGCGAAAGACATTCCGGAGGGCCGAACGGAAGGCCTCTCCAGTTTGTCTGACGAACCAGTTTCAGGCTCTGTCTTAGGCTGATACTGATCTTCGGCCTGACATGGCTGCTTGGCCTGTTCCAGAGGTTGCCCCTCAGTCTGCAAGATCCGGGCAGTTGCAGAGGGTGGGCTTACTGGTAGTTGGGAGTTCCAACATCAGGCGCGTAATGGGGCCCCTTAGGGATATGGCAGCAAGGGAGGGGAAGAAAACCAATGTGCACTCCATGTGCATACCGGTGGGAGTCATTCCAGATGTGGAAAGCGTCCTTCCGGATGCCATGAAGGGCACAGGGTGCACCCATCTGCAGGTGGTCGCTCATGTCGGCACCAATGATCTGTCTCGCTATGGATCGGAGGAAATCCTCTCTGGCATACGGCGGCTATCTGATTTGGTGAAGACTGCTAGTCTCGCTAGTGGGATGAAAGCAGAGCTCACCATCTGGAGCATCTTCGACAGGACTGACTGCGGACCTTTGGTGCAGAGCCGAGTGGAAGGTCTGAATGAGAGGCTGAGATGGTTCTGCGACCGTGTGGGCTGCAGATTCCTCGACTTGCGCCATAGGGTGGTGGGGTTTCGGGTTCCGCTGGTTAGGTCAGGAGTCCACTACACGCAACAAGTGGCTACTCGGGTAGCAGGGGTTGTGTGGCGTGGGCTGGGCGGTTTTTTAGGTTAGATGGCCTTGGGCAAGTACAGAAAGGGCAACAGCCTCAACGGGTGCGGGGTAAAGTCAGGACATGTGGGGACCAAGCAGCAATCGGTATTGTAATTGTAAACTGTTGAAGCTGCGTTGGCAAAGTACCGGAACTTCAACCACTGATAGAAAGCACCGAAACTGAAATCGTTATAGGTACAGAAAGCTGGCTGAAGCCAGAGACAAATTCTGCTGAAATTTTTACAAAGGCACAGACGGTGTTTAGAAAGGATAGATTGCATGCAACCGGTGGTGGAGTGTTCGTCGCTGTTAGTAGTAGTTTATCCTGTAGTGAAGTAGAAGTGGATAGTTCCTGTGAATTATTATGGGTGGAGGTTACACTCAACAACCGAGCTAGGTTAATAATTGGCTCCTTTTACCGACCCCCGACTCAGCAGCATTAGTGGCAGAACAACTGAGAGAAAATTTGGAATACATTTCACATAAATTTTCTCAGCATGTTATAGTCTTAGGTGGAGATTTCAATTTACCAGATATAGAATGGGACACTCAGATGTTTAGGACGGGCGGTAGGGACAGAGCATCGAGTGACATTATACTGAATGCACTATCCGAAAATTACCTCGAGCAATTAAACAGAGAACCGACTCATGGAGATAACATCTTGGACCTACTGATAACAAACAGACCCGAACTTTTCGACTCTGTATGTGGAGAACAGGGAATCAGTAATCATAAGGCCGTTGCAGCATCCCTGAATATGGAAGTTAATACAAATGTAAAAAAAGGGAGGAAGGTTTATCTGTTTAGCAAGAGTAATAGAAGGCAGATTTCAGACGATCAAAACGAAAATTTCTGTTCCGACACTGACAATGTTGAGTGTTTATGGAAAAAGTTCAAGGCAATCGTAAAATGCGTTTTAGACAGGTACATGCAGAGTAAAACTGTGAGGGACGGGAAAAACCGACCGTGGTACAACAACAAAGTTAGGAAACTACTGCGAAAGCAAAGAGAGCTTCACTCCAAGTTTAAACGCAGCCAAAACCTCTCAGACAAACAGAAGCTAAACGATGTCAAAGTTAGCGTAAGGAGGGCTATGCGTGAAGCGTTCAGTGAATTCGAAAGTAAAATTCTATGTACCGACTTGACAGAAAATCCTAGGAAGTTCTGGTCTTACGTTATATCAGTAAGTGGCTCGAAACAGCATATCCAGACACTCCGGGATGATGAAGACATTGAAACAGAGGATGACACGCGTAAAGCTGAAATACTAAACACCTTTTTCCAAAGCTGTTTCACAGAGGAGGACCGCACTGCAGTTCCTTCTCTAAATCCTCGCACAAACGAAAAAATGGCTGACATCGAAATAAGTGTCCAAGGAATAGAAAAGCAACTGGAATCACTCAACAGAGGAAAGTCCACTGGACCTGACGGGATACCAATTCGATTCTACACAGAGTACGCGAAAGAACTTCCGCCCTTCTAACAGCTGTGTACCGCAAGTCTCTCGAGGAACAGAAGGTTCCAAATGATTGGAAAAGAGCACAGGTAGTCCCAGTCTTCAAGAAGGGTCGTCGAGCAGATGCCCAAAACTATAGACCTATGTCTCTGATGTTGATCTGTTGTAGAATTTTAGAACATGTTTTTTGCTCGAGTATCATGTCGTTTTTGGAAACCCAGAATCTACTATGTAGGAATCAACATGGATTCCGGAAACAGCGATCGTGTGAGACCCAACTCGCTTTATTTGTTCATGAGACCCAGAAAATATTAGATACAGGCTCCCAGGTAGATGCTATTTTTCTTGACTTCCGGAAGGTGTTCGATACAGTTCCGCACTGTCGCCTGATAAACAAAGTAAGAGCCTATGGAATATGAGACCAGCTGTGTGGCTGGATTGAAGAGTTTTTAGCAAACAGAACACAGCATGTTGCTATCAATGGAGAGACGTCTACAGACGCTAAAGTAACCTCTGGCGTGCCACAGGGGAGTGTTATGGGACCATTGCTTTTCACAATATATATAAATGACCTAGTAGATAGTGTCTGAAGTTCCATGCGGCTTTTCGCGGATGATGCTGTAATATACAGAGAAGTTGCAGCATTAGAAAATTGTAGCGAAATGCAGGAAGATCAGAAGCGGATAGGCACTTGGTGCAGGGACAGGCAACTGACCCTTAACATAGACAAATGTAATGTATTGGGAATACATAGAAAGAAGGATCCTTTATTGTATGATTATATGATAGCGGAGCAAACAGTAGTAGCAGTTACTTCTGTAAAATATCTGGGAGTATGCATGCGGAACGATTTGAAGTGGAATGATCATATAAAATTAATTGTTGGTAAGGCGGGTACCAAGTTGAGATTCATTGGGAGAGTCCTTAGAAAATGTAGTCCATCAACAAAGGAGGTGGCTTCCAAAACACTCGTTCGACCTATACTTGAGTATTGCTCATCAGTGTGGGATCCGTACCAGATCGGGTTGACGGAGGAGATAGAGAAGATCCCAAGAAGAGTGGCGCGTTTCGTCACAGGCTTATTTGGTAACCGTGATAGCGTTACGGAGATGTTTAACAAACTCAAGTGGCAGACTGCAAGAGAGGTGCTCTGCATCGCGGTGTAGCTTGCTCGATAGGTTTCGAGAGGGTGCGTTTCTGGATGAGGTATCGAATATATTGCTTCCCCCTACTTATACCTCCCGAGGAGATCACGAATGTAAAATTAGAGAGATTAGAGCGCGCACAGAGGCTTTCAGACAGTCGTTTTTCCCGCGAACCATACGCGACTGGAACAGGCAGGGGAGGTAATGACAGTGGCACATAAAGTGCCCTCCGCCACACACCGTTGGGTGGCTTGCGGAGTATAAATGTAGATGTAGAAGTAGATTATGTCATGGCAAGACGTAATGCATTAGCAAGGTGTGCTGTCTTGGCAAGACGTGCTCTGTTGGCAAAGCGTTCTGTCTTGGCAAGGCATGCTGTCTTGGCAAAGCGTGCTGTATTGGCGAGGCATGCGGACTTGGCAAGGCGTGCTGTCTTGGCAAGGTGTGCTGTCTTGGCAACGCATGCTGTCTTGGCAAGGCGTTGTAACAAATAAAAAATATAAAATAAAATAATAATAAAATATAATAATAATTTGTAATAATAATAATTGTTATTTGTTTGGATAAGTAATTGAGGGATTAAAATTTTACGCCGTGAATTAATCGAGCTTCGCACGTCCGAAGATGTACGGAATGTAGCCAGGGCTCATTATGTATTTTTTTTTGTAGACAGAGTCTGATATCTGACCTCAGCATCAATCATGAAAATGGAGCGACTAAAACTACTAAAACAAAGAAAAGCATACGATTAAATAAACATATATTCATTTCAACATATACATTACGATATAAATTACACTTACGTAAAATTCTAGATAAATAAAGACAGATCATTCACAAATGAGAGCGACTTATTAATTCTGCGCCTCTTTTCTGCTAATAAATATCAATATGGCTAACTGTGGAGCCGCATAAAATATTAAGTCCTTCTAGGACAACGAATGACATGAGAGTGTTGATGCCTACTGGCTGTGACAAGAGAGCGGTGTTAATTGCTTTATTTTGCATTCTCTTGTCTTAAAAAATCGATACATATGATCTAAGTTAACTAAATTAAATATTGTCTGTGCTCGAGTGCAAATGGTTCCTTAAACTGCCCCCCAAATTGCGAGAGCAAAGGTGTACCACCTGCAGCTGAGCAATTTGTTGACGTATTTTCTTTATTTGTCATGTCATGAATCATAAGTTATTACGTATCTTGTTTCACAGATTCAACATACTTAAAATATCATAAAATGTCATACATCCACAAAAATACATAAATAATATTTACATACAAGATCAATGAAAGTGAAAAGAAATAATAAAAATATTTGCTTCCGGGCAGTATCGAACTCGGAAACTCCAGTATCGGAAGCCAACGAAGTGGCTCAGTGCTATCACTGTTACCCTGCATACAGTTTTCAATTTTATGTAACAGTTCTACACAGACAATAACGAATTTCATAGTTCGTATTCACTTGTGCTGTTACTTTGTAAAAATTTTGTTGGGCATATAGTCCGTTGTTCTCTTTCACTTCAAAATGTTATTACACATGTTCATTCAATAAATAAAATTAATTAATGGTTTTGTGCATATTCAGAGATATGTGAACATATTCTCTTTAGAATGTCACTTGTTAGTAAAGGTTTATACTGTGCTAAAGTCTTTGCACTTTAAAATAAATGTCACGTGTCACACGTTTTGTTTACATTGAGACGAAAGTTCTTGAAGAAACAAGTTGGAGATCAACAGTCCCGCAATGAAGCATGCTTTGGAAGACGTAGTTAAAAATGTGGTTTCGTCTTGGTAGGAATTCATGGTGTCAGTGGTTCCATACTGACCAGTCCGTGTTACATCTACTCAATAACCTCCATATTTCGTCTTCCAAAAAGCTTATGTCGTCTCCTGGATATTGTGTCGTCGTTTCGCCGAAAAGTGTGCCGTGGTTTTGCTACTCACGTCACCTGTAGTGTCCCATCATGAGCGCAGTGAACCGTTTTTTTTTTAAATATTTGCACACAACTTATTCATACATTGTTCGTTGCAAAACAAAATGTTCGTTCACAACAGAGAGCACAAAACATAACAAATATCACTTCACTTTGAGTACAGTTTTCTGTTACATATTTACATAGATATAAAAATTTTCTGTGAAACATGTATCTATACATTTACACTACATTGTTTCGTAATACATATACATATTTTATATTTTTCAGTTGCATTAAACTAGATATTTAGAAATATATATGGGTCAGACATAAAAAAAAATTATCTAATAGGTTCAGTGTATTGTGATACATTCAGAAAATCCATTTTCTTTTATAGGTCTCTTCCCCTTTTTAATAAAGTTTTCCTTTTAAGTATATTTTCCTTTACATCAGTACTACACAATAAGTGTTCTTCCTCATTAAATGTTTCCTGCAACATAAACTTTCATAATAGGTTAGAAAACATCCTTGAGATGATCTGTCCTGAAAAGTCATGATTACAATAAGACACGACACGTCACATCCACAATCAATTCCAAATTAGCACATGCACAAAGTATCATTTACAAATAAAATAAAGTATATAGCCTTGCTCAATTAATTTCATTTGTCATTTCCTGTAGAGTTTTTTTTTTTTTTTTTTTTTTTTGTGCATGTTGTGTTCATGTGGATTGTGGTGTGAGTGTGAATAGAAAATCAAGTGTCTATCATGCCAATTAATATATCAGGTTCAGAGCAGCAATTGTCTCCGGTCATTTAGTCTGTCAGCTTGTCTGCAAGGTATTAACAAATATAATCAGTAACTGTGCTTTGCATGAAAATTGTTAGTTCTTCCTGTGTCTTATCTTCTTCCTGCTGCTGTAAAATGTAGATACTTAAGATTATAGCTTATATCTTCTTCTTCTTCCAGCTTGAAGTACCAGATGTGACTTACCTTGTTTTTGTATCAGCATACTCTGCTAAGGGCTAAACGTTTTCAAATCTTTGTGAGGGTACAAACCTAAAATTCTCTTATTCTTGGGGTTTTGTAACAGATATGCTCCAGGATGTGGTATATCAATGATTGTGTAAGGACCTTCATATAGCGGACGCCACTTAACATTACGTTTTAGAGGTAATGACGATTTGTAGTGGGTCTTAAGTAAAACTTGCATGCCTATTGTAAAGTTTTGCCTTCTTTTCAGATTAGCACCATAGTTCTTATTTCTAATGTCAGCTTGTTCAGTAATTGCCATAAGTACTTCCCTTACCTTTTCCTCGTGTGAAGGTTTGGTGTCAGAAAATTTTGGTAGTGGGTTGCTCCATTCATTAGTTTCCTTTGTGTCAAACATGATTTCTCTGGGAGTGTAGGGTGTGTTGTATATATTTAAATTGTTGTGTATTTCCTCAAAAAGTGCTAGGTAATGTATCCAGTTTGTGTGCTGTGTTGAGGTATAAGTTCTCATGAATCTATTTAATTCTCTAAAAATTCTCTCACAAGGGTTGGCTGATGCATGAAACTTTGAAATAAAGATGCTCTTAATGTTATTGTCCTTAGAAATTTTCTCCAGGTGAATCCTGCATAATACTTGGCATTATCTGACAGAATGGCTTTAGGTTTTCCACAATATGGCATGTAATCATTTGTGAATCTTCTGATGATGGTGTTTGCTGTGGGTGACTTAATGGCAAAAAGTTTGATGTGCTTAGAAAATATGTCATAAAATGCTAGAATGTATTTGCAACCTCCGATGCTAGTTGGATGAGGTCCGCTAACATCTGTACAAAGTATCTCTTTAGGTCCAGTAGGTAAGATAGAGTGCAAATCTGTTTTGGTGGATTGATTTTGTGGCTTGGATTTTTGACATATGAGACATTTGCTGATAACATCATGTATTTTTCTTCTCATGTTTGGAAAATAGCAATATGTATGTAACTTGTTTAGACATTTCTTTGTTCCGTAGTGTCCCCAAACTGTGTGAGTGTGTGCAACGAGATTGTGTACAGAATCTTGTGGTATGCAAACGCACCAGTTAGTAGCATTTGTGTGTCTTTTGTAGAAAAGTATGTTGTTGTGTAACATGTATCTGTCTTGTAAAGTGTCATTGTGTTGTTGTACTATGATTTGTTTTATTTTGTACCAGTGTGGATCTGAATCTTGTAGTGTTGCCATGTTCTTGCATAGGTCTATGTAGTATTGTGTAAACTGTTTGTCTTGCATGAGTAGTATTCTGTAATCGTGTGTGTTCTCAAAGTCTGTATTGTTATGATGTAATCCTTGCGGTAGTCTTGAAAGTGTGTCAGCTATTATGTTGTCTTTTCCCTTGATGTGCTTGATTTCAAAAGAGTAATTCTGTAATGCAAGTGCCCATCGTGTAAGTCTAGGATGAATGAGTTTACATGACAAAAGGAATGTAAGTGCTTGATGGTCAGTGTATATAATGGTGTGTCTTCCATACAGATAATAATTAAACTTTTTAAATGCCCATATAATAGATAATGTTTCCAATTCTGTGGTGGAGTAAGATCTTTCACATTCTGTTAAAGTACGACTGGCAAAACCAATGATCTTAATATGTTCTGAAGTTTCTGTATTAACAAGTTGAAATAAACAACATCCCAAACCAATGTTTGATGCATCACAAGCAATACAAAAGTTCAAATTGAAGTCTGGATGTTCCAGCATGTTAGAATTTACTAAGGCTTCTTTGATTTTAGTAAAGTCATTTTCACAGTCTTGGTTCCAAATCCATACGTGGTTCTTCTTTAATAAGTTTAGTAAGTATCTGCTATTGAGTAACTGTTTAGGTATGAATCGTCTGAAAAATGAGCATAGACCGAGAAATGATTTTAACTGTTTCTTATTAGTGGGACTGGGGAAATGTCTGATAGCATCTAATTTTGAAGGGTCAGGTTTAATGCCTTGTGTGTTGATGATGTGTCCTAGGTATTTGATCTCACAACAAGCAAATCTAGATTTACAAATATTGGCAGTGATACCAGCTTGTGTGAATCTGCATAGTAAAGTGTTCAGGGTATCAGTGTGATCCTTCCAGGTTTTTGAGGCAATCAGTATGTCATCTACATAGCGTGTAACAGTCTCTAGTAAATCATCACCGAGTACAGAGTTTAGTGCAGTAGTGAATACTCCTGAGCTTACATTTAGGCCAAATGGTAATACACAAAATTGATAAGTTCTGCCACCAAACATAAAGGCTGTATATTTTCTGGATTCTTTGCTTCTTGCCACCTGCCAAAACGAATTTTTAAGGTCTATTGTAGAGAAATATTTTGCATCCAAGAACTTCTGAAGTTGTTCGTCAAGATTTTCTGGTTGTGTCCTCACAGGTAAGATAATTTGGTTCGTAGCTCTTGCATCTAATACTAACCTGATACTTCCATTGTGTCTTTTCACTACATGCAAAGGGCTACAATATGGAGATGTTGATGGTTCTATAATATTCCATGTAATCATTTTCTTTAGTTCTTCCCAAACTGCAGGTCGCAGAGCTAGAGGTACATTGTATGACTTGTGGTAATAGATTTGGTGAGGCTTGACTTCAATCGTATACATATATGTGTTGATCCTACCTGGCTTACTAGTGAAAACATCCTTATTCTTAAGTAAAATATGTTTAAGCTGGGATCTCTCCTCTTCATTAATAGCGTCACATTCTGATAACTTAGAATTAATTTGTGTAAGTACATCATTCACTACCTCACCGTGTGATACAGGTTGCTGTGTGGAATCTATGTCAGTCTCACGTATAATCTGTATCTTGTAGCCAGAACAGTGCTTGTTATGGTCTACTAGTCGAGTGTCCAAGTTCAAAACTATGTCTCTGCCTTCATACTTAAAATAACAAATGCCTTTGGAGAAGTCTATAGTACAGTCCTTCTCGCAAAGAAAATCAATACCCAATATACAATTGGCAGCAAGGTTTTGGACAACTAGGAAAGGCCATTGTACGATTCCACTTCCCATATTAACAGTCACAAATACCTGCTTATTAACTACTTATTACCTAATGCAGTTAATATTAAACAGTTCTGAACTGGGAACTCTGGTATCTTAGAAGTTTTCTTCATCATAGTATAAAAATTGTGAGAAATCACACTGACAGCAGCTCCTGTATCAATAATTATGTTAGTAGGTATACCTCCTACAATGCCTGAGGTGGAAGACAGTACAAATCTTTTCTTTACATTGTGACATTGTGTGTTGTCATTTATCAGATCATCAGCTAAGTTTCCACTTTCATTATATCTTAAGAATAGTGTAGGCAACTCTTGTTGTGTAAATGTTAATTTTTCTTGTTTCACAGTTTCACTAGCAAGTGTGTATTCAAACATAGTTTCTAAATTGAAGTTGCCCCCCAAATGTTCCTCAGTCACGACCTGGGGCTCAGTAATGACTGGTTCTAGTTTACCTGGTTTGTCTGGTCATTGGTAAGTGTAGTTGTAGTTTCATTAGCTACCTCAATAATATTTACATTTGGATATTGTCTTTGCCAATCACCTGTCTGGTTTCGTTTGGCTGAAGTCACTTGTTGGTTTGTGTTGCTTGTTTGCGCAAAATTCCCTTGTGGCATCTGAATATGATTTTGTGGTGGCGGTTGCGGTGTTTGCCACTGTCTCACATCATACTGGTTGTCGTTCTGATTAAAGTGCGGTGTAAGTGTTCCATTTCTTGTGTAATCTGTGTTGTTGTTTCTTTGCCAGTGTTTGTGTTTTGCTTTGTGTCCGTTGTTGTTTCCATTATTGCTTCTTGAATTAAAATTGTTGTTTCTTCGTTTTTTGTACGGGTTATCTCCCTGTGTATAGTTGTAGTTGTTGTTTGTGTGCAACTGTGAGTTGTGGTGACTGTTTTGCATGTTTACTGTGTGTTGTGAATTTTGCTGTGTGTTTGGTAATGTAGCAATGTAGACATGTTGATTCCTACTGCGTGAGTTGTGTGTTGGTTCTTGTTCTTCATATAGTAAATCAACAGCATCTAACTTTTCCAAAAAATATTCAGGATCGTCGTCCGGTAAGTACAGTAATTTCTCTTTAATATTAAAAGGAAGTCTTGCTTTCAGTGATCGGATCACATCTTTTGGTTTCACTGGTTCATTAAGGAAGTGTGTCATGTTTAGGTACTTCTCGAAATATCTGCGCAGGTTGCCGTTTTTAGGATTGAAGTGTTCGGGTTCAGTGACTTGTTTGCGGATGCGTTCCTGCACAGTGGGTGACCAAAACTTATTCAAGAAGGCGCGTTCAAACTGCTCGTATGTTACACATCTGTCGCTTTCATGGTAAGCCCAGACAGCAGCGTCCCCTTGAATGTAATCCACAACGTACGCAATGCGTTTGTGGTCGCTCCACGAACGTGGGAATGCGTTCCTAAAAGCTTTTAAGAAGATGACAGGGTGTACAGCGTTTTTGCCTGGTATAAAAGGTTGGAATTTACGGTGCTTGAATAGACTTTCTTCTTCTTTGTTACGTGTTCGTCTGTTTCTTTCCGTGTAATCATTGAATTCTTCCCTGTGTGTACATGGTTCTTCATCAGAATGATAATTGTATTGTATTTCAGGTGATGGGTATCTGTTGCTATGCGTGTCAGTGTATTGTGTATTTGAGTGTTGAAATTCGTGTGAGTACATGTGTTCATTCCCGAATCGAGATTTTCTTCTGTGTGTGTAAAAATGTGTAGTGGGTGTACTATTGGGTTGTACCTGACATTGAGTTGTCTTTGTTTGCATATCGTCATCGATTACTTGCCTATTGTTGTTCATGTATTCCACTACAGAATCGTGCACAATATGTGGCAATTTGTTTTGTATACATTCTTCAAAAATTTCGTCTTTGTGTGCCGTCCATTCTTTAAATTGTGAATTAATGCGAGACAAATGGGGTTCAGCCTCTATCTGTATTGTTGTGTGAATCTGTTTGTGAATGTCAGCTACGTTTGTTTCTATTGTATTCACCTTTAAATTAATTTCGTCACATGCTTGCGTGTTTGATTCTAGTTTGCAGTTAATAGTTTCACAGGTTTTTGTCAAGTCATGGATGTGATTGGCATTGTCGCTTTGTCGTAATTCTAAATTTTCGAATTTTTCCGTAAGATCGTCGACCTGTTTGGAAAGACGTGTATTAATTTCATCTACCTTTTGAGTGAGTATGGCGAAGTCTGATTTTATGTCATTTCTGAAGGCTGCATTGTCTGTCATTAATTGTGAGAATTTTTCGTCATTATCTTGCTTAATATTGGATATGCCTTCCAAAATTGAATTCAGTATAGCGCCAAAATTTTGATTGCAAAATGAGCTTGCCCCCGCCGCGTCATTAGACGTGACGTGGTCTCTCAGGTTTGGTTCTGAATTGCTCCTCTCGGCGTTTATTTGTGTCTGTAGCGGATTATTTTGATGTGTTTGCGTGTCTGTATTAATTTCTGTGTCTGAATGTGTCTGTGTATCCATGTTTGCATTACTTGATTGTTGTTCCATTGTGTACTGGTGTCGAGTTTTTACCATATCGTGAGTAAATTGTGTGCAAGAAAAAAATCGTTTAAACGCGTAGTGTGAAAATGTACTGCCTATGTGTGTGTTTAAATGACTGAGAATGATTGAGAGATGACTTTAAAGATCGAAAGTAGCATACGTATTAATGGTGACTAACCATGTTGCTTGAATCTTGTACAATGTCGGCCATATTGTGCAATGTAACTTGCGTATTGTTGGATCGGAATGTAATCGTCTGAATAATGAGATTTCGCGGAATTTGGAAAAAATTACTGAATGGAAACTGAATATTGAATTTAATGCTGAGAAAAATAATTTTGAATGAAAAATGTGCTTGGAATCAATTGTGGATGCGCAAGTGCTGCGTCTTACCGTATATGTCGTCTTGATGCGAAGATGGCATTTCCAGTCCAAATTCTCTCCAGATTTTATTCGTTTTCTTCAATATTCTCGTCACCGGTCAGGATGTACATGAAAAAGAACAATTAGTTGTAGTACAGATACAATAATGAGTCCTGGCACATAGTCGCCAGTGTAACAAATAAAAAAATAAAATAAAATAATAAAATATAATAATAATAATTTGTAATAATAATGTTATTTGTTTGGATAAGTAATTGAGGGATTAAAATTTGACGCCGTGAATTAATCGAGCTTCGCACGTCCGAAGATGTACGGAACGTAGCCAGGGCTCATTATGTATTTTTTTTTGTAGACAGAGTCTGATATCTGACCTCAGCATCAATCATGAAAATGGAGTGACTAAAACTACTAAAACCAAGAAAAGCATACGATTAAATAAACATATATTCATTTCAACATATACATTACGATATAAATTACACTTACGTAAAATTCTAGATAAATAAAGGCAGATCATTCACAAATGAGAGCGACTTATTAATTCTGCGCCTCTTTTCTGCTAATAAATATCAATATGGCTAACTGTGGAGCCGCATAAAATATTAAGTCCTTCTAGGACAACGAATGACATGAGAGTGTTGATGCCTACTGGCTGTGACAAGAGAGCGGTGTTAATTGCTTTATTTTGCATTCTCTTGTCTTAAAAAATCGATACATATAATCTAAGTTAACTAAATTAAATATTGTCTGTGCTCGAGTGCAAATGGTTCCTTAAAGCGTGCTGTCTTCTGAAGGCATGTTGTCTTGTCAAGGCGTCAAGGCTGCTGTCTTAGCAAGAGGTGCAGTCTTGGCAATGCGTGCTGTCTTGGCAAGGTGTGCTGTCTTGGCAGGTGTGCTGTCTTGGGAAGGTGTGCTGTCTTGGCAAGGTGTGTTTTCACAGCAAGGCGTGTGGTCTTAGCAATGTACGCTGTCTTAGCAAGGTGTGCTGTCTATGCAAAGTGTGCTGTTTTGGAAAGGTGTGCTGTCTTGGCTAGGTCTGGTGTCTTGGCAGCGTGTGCTGTCTTGGCAAAGTGTGCTGTCTCAGGAGGGTGTGCTGCCTTGGCAAGGTGTGCTGTCTTTTTCAAGGTGTGCTGTCTTCGAAAGGTGTGCTGTCTTTGCAAGAATCAGTATCTTCGCAAGGTGTGCTGTCTCCGCAAGGCGTGCTGACTTAGCAAGGCATGCTGTCTCAGCAAGGTGTGCTGTCATAGCAAGGCATGCTGTCTTGGCACGGTGTGCTGTCTTGGCACGGTGTGCTGTCTTGGCAAAGCGTGCTCTCCTGGAAAGGCATGATGTCTTGGCAAGGCATGTCGTCTTGGCAAGGCGAGCTGTGATGGCAAGTTGTGCTGTCTTGGCTACACGAGCTTCCTTAGCAAGGTATGCTGTCTAATCGAGGCATGCTGTCTAAACGAGGTGTGCTGTCTTAGCAAGGTGGTCTGTCTGCAAAATGAGGGATATCTTCGCAAGGCGCGCTATCTTTTAAAGGTGTGCTGTATTTCAATGTGAGGTGTATTCACAATGGGTGCTGTCTTCACAAAGTGTGCTGTCTTCACAAGGCATGCTGTCTTTGCAGTACATGCTGTCTTTGCAAGACGTGCTGTCTTTGCAAGGTGTGCTGTCTTTGCAAGGTGTGCTGTCTTCGCAAGACGTGCTGTCTTTGCACGGCATGCTGTCTTTGGAAGGTGAGCTGTCTTCGCCAGATTTGCTGTCTTTGCAAGGGGTGCTGTCTCTGTTAGGTGTGCTGTCTCTGCAAGGTGTGCTGTTTCTGCAAGGTGTGCTGCCTCCACAAGGTGTGCTGTCTTTGCAAGCCATGCAGTCTTAGCAAACAGTGATGTCTTAGCTACGCATACTTTCATAACAAGGCTTGATGTCCTAGCGAGGCGTGCTGTCTTTGCATGGCGTTTTGTGTGCGTGAGGCATGCTGTCTTCTTAAGGTGCACTGTCTTCGTAAGGAATGCTGCCTTCGCAAGGTGTGCTGCCTTCGCAAGGTGTGCTGTCTTGGCAATGTGTGCTGTCTAGTCAAGATGTGCTGTCTTGGCAAGGTGTGCTCTTTCCACAAGATGTGCTGTTTTCTCAAGGCGTGCTGTCTTAGCATGACGTGCTGTCTTGACCAGTCATGCTGTCTTGGCAGGGTGTGCTCTCTTGACAAGGTGAGCTGTCTTGGCAAGGCGTGCTGTCTAGACAAGGTGTAGTGTCTTGGTGAGGCATGCTGTCTTGGCAAAGCATGCCATCTTGGCAAGGCTTGTGCTGTCTGGGCAATACATGCTGTCTTGGCAAGGTGTGCTGTCTTGGCATGGTGTGCTGTCTTAGCAAGGCGAGCTGTCTTCTGAAGGCGTGCTGCCTTCTGAAGGCATGCTGCCTTCTGAAGGCATGCTGCCTTCTGAAGGCATGCTGCCTTCTGAAGGCATGCTGCCTTCTGAAGGCATGCTGTCTTGGCAAGGCGTGCTGTCTTGGCAAGGCATGCTGTCTTGGCAATGCGAGCTGTCTTGGCAAGGTGTGCTGTCTTGACAAGGCGTGCTGTCTTGGCAAGGCGTGCATGCTGTCTCGGCAAGATTTGCAGTCTTAACAAGGTATTTTGTCTTGGCAAGGCATGCTCTCTCAGCAAGGTGTGCTATCTTGCAACATGTGCAGTCTTGGCAAGGCGTGCTGTCTTGGCATGGTGTGCAGTCTTGACAAGGTGTACTGTCTTGGCAAGGCATGCTGTCTCAGCAAGGTGTGCTGTCTTGGCAACATGTGCAGTCTTGGTAAGGCGTGCTGTCTTGGCATGGTGTGCTGTCTTGGCTAGGTGTGCCATCTTGGCACGGTGTGCTATTGTGGCAAGGTGTGTTGTTTTCACAAGGTGTTCTTTTTCTTAAGGAGTTCTGTTATATTTTGGCGTGCTGTCTTAGCAAGCTGTGCTGTCTTAGCAAGCCCTGGTGTCTTAGCTAGGCCTGCTTTTTTAGCAAGGAATGCTGTCTTGGCAAGGCGTGCTGTCTCATCAAGTTGTGCTGTCTTGACTAGGTGACCTGTCTTGGCAAGGGGTGATGTCCTGGCAAGGGGTGCTCTCTTGGCAAGGTGTTCTGCCTTGTCAATGCGTGCTGTCTTGGCAAGGTGTTTTGTCTTGACAAGGCGTGCTGTCTCGGCAAGGTGTGCTGTCTTGACAAGTTGTACTGTCTTGGCAAGGGGTGCTGTCTTGGCAAGGGGTACTGTCTTGTCAAGGCGTGCTGTTTTGGCAAGGTGTGCTGACTTGACATGGCGTCCTGCCTTGGCTAGGAGCCCTGTCTTGGCAAGGCGTGCTGTGTTGACAAGGAATGCTGTCTTGGAAGGCGTGCTGCCTTGGCAAGGTGTGCTGTTTTGACAAGGCGCGCTGCCATAGCAAAGTGTGTGGTCTTGGGAAGGTGTGCTGTCTTGGCTAGGCGTTCTGTCTTGGCATAGTGTGCTGTCTCATCAAGGTGTGCTGTCTTGATAAGGCGTGCTGTCTTCACAAGCCATGCTGCTTTGGCAAGGTGTGTTTCTTGACAAGGCCTGCTGTCTTGACAGAACGTGCTGTCTTCACAGGGCATGCTGTCCTGAAAGAGTGTGCTGTCTTCGGAAGGTGTGCTCTCTTCCCAAACTGTTCTTTCTTCGCAGCGCAAACTGTGTTCGCAAGGCGTGCTGTCATCACAAGGTGTGCTGTCTTGGCGATGTGTGCTGTCTTGGCAAGGCGCGCCATCATGGCAATGTGTGCTGTCTTGATAAGGCGTGCTGTCATGGCAAGGTGTCCTGTCTTGGCAAGACAGGCTGTCTTGGAAAAGCGTGCTGTCTTGGCAAGGCGTGCTGTCTTGGCAATGAATGCTGCCTTAGCAAGGCATGCTGTCTATGCAAGGTGTTCTGTCTTGGCAACATGTGCTGTCTTGGCAAGGCGTGCAGTCTTGGCAAGGTGTGCAATATTGGCAAGGTGTGCTGTTTGGGCAAGGAGTGCTGTCTTGGCAAGGAGTTCTGTCTTGGCAAGGTGTGCTGTCATGGCAAGGCATGCTGCCTTGGCATGGTGTGCTGTATTGGCAAGGTGTGCTGTCTTGGCAAGGTGTGCTGTCTTGGCAGGGCGTGCTGTCTTGGTAAGGCGCGACGCCTTGGCAAGGTGTGTTGTCTTGTCAAGGCATGCTGTCCTTGCAATGCATTCTGTCCTTGCAATGCATGCTGTCCTTGCAAGGCGTGCTGTCCTTGCAAGGTGGGCTGTCTTGGGAAGGCGTGCTGTCTTGGCAAGGCGAGCTATCTTGCCAAGGAATGCTGCCTTAGCAAGGCATGCTGTCTATGCAAGGTGTTCTGTCTTGGCAACATGTGCTGTCTTGGCAATGCGTGCTGTCTTGGCAAGGTGTGCAATCTTGGCAAGGTGTGCTGTCGTTGCAAGGTGTGCTGATTTGGCAAGGAGTGCAGTCTTGGCAAGGTGTGCTGTCATGGCAAGGTGTGCTGCCTTGGCATGGCGTGCTGTATTGGCAAGGCATGCTGTCTTGGCACGGCGTGCTGTCTTCGCAAGGTGTGCTGTCTTGGCAAGGTGTGCTGTCCTGGCAAGGCGCACTGTCTTGGCAAGGAATTCTGCTTTAGCAACGCATGCTGTCTTGGCAAGACGCGTAGTCTTGGCAAGGCATGCTGTCCTTTCAATGCATGCTGTCCTTGCAAGGCATGTTGTCCTTGCAATTCGTGCTGTCTTTGAAAGGCATGCTGTCTTGGCAAGGCGTGCTTTCTTCGCAAGGTGTGACGCCTTGGCAAGGTGTGTTGTCTTGTCAAGGCATGCAGTCTTCACATGGCTTGCTGTTTTGGCAATGCGTGCTGTCTTGGCAAAGGGTGCTTTCTTGGCAAGGCGTGCTGTCTTGGAGGGCGTGCTGCCTTCTAAGGTGGTGATCTTGACAAGGCGTGCTTTCTTGACAGGGCATGCTGTCTTGAGGAGGAATGCTGCCTCCACAAGGCGAGCTGTCTTTGAAGGCATGCTGTCTTCGCAAGGTGTGCTGTCTTGGCAAGGTGTTCTATCTTGGAAAGGTGAGCTGTATTGGCAAGGTGTGCTTTGTTGGCAAGGCATGCTGTCCTGACAAAGGGTGCTGTCCTGGCAAGGCATGCTGCCTTGTCATGGCATGCTTACTTGTCAAAGCATGCTGTATTATTAAGGTGTGCTGTCTTGTCAAGGTGTGCTATCTTGTCATGGTTTGCTGTCTTGTCAAGGTGTGTTGTCTTGGCAAGGCTTGCATTCTTTGGAGGCTTGTTGCACTGGCAAGGTGTACTGTCTTGGCAAGGTATGCTGTTTTGGCAAGGCGTGCTGTATTGGCAAGGGATGCTGTCTTCGAGGCCGTGCTGTCTTCTAAGGCAGTGGTCTTGACAAGGTGTGCTTACTTGACAGGGTGTGCTGTCTTGACAGGACACGCTGTCCTGAAGAGTGATGCTGTCTTCACGAGGCATGGTGTCTTTAAAGGCGTGCTGTCTTCCCAAGGCGTGCTGTCTTGGCAAGGCGTGACGCCTTGACAAGGCATGTTGTCTTGGCAAGGCGTGCTTTCTTTGCATGGTGTGCTGTTTTGCCAATGCGTGCTGTGTTGGCAAAGGGTGCTTTCTTGGCAAGGTGTGCTGTCTTGGAGGGCATGCTGCCTTTTAAGGCGGTGGTCTTGACAAGGCATGCTTGGCCAGGAATGCTGTCTTAGCAAGGCATGCTGTCTATGCAAGGTGTTCTGTCTTGGCAACATGTGCGGTCTTGGCAACGCGTGCTGTCGTGGCAAATTGTGCAATCTTGGCAAGGTGTACTATCGTTGCAAGGTGTGCTGTTTTGGCAATGACTGCTGTCTTGGCAAAGTGTGCTGTCGTGGCAAGGCGTGATGCCTTGGCATGGCGTGCTGTATTGGCAAGGTGTGCTGTCTTGGCAAGGTGTGCTGTCTTGATAAGGCGTGCTGTCTTGGCAATTCATGCTGTCTTCGCAAGGTGCGCTGTGTAGACAGGGTGTGCTGTCTTGACAGGGCGTGCAGTCTACGCAGGCCATGCTGTCTTCGCAAGTTGTGCTGCCTTCGCATGGTGCACTGTCTTCACAAGGCATGCCGATGGCGCAAGGCGTGCTGTCTCGGCAAAACATGGTCTCTTGGCAATGCGTGCTGTCTTTGCAATGCATGCTGTGTTAACAAGGCGTGCTGAGTTGAAAAGGTGTTGTGCCTTGCAAGGCGTGCTGTCTTGACAAGGCATGCTGTCTTGACAGGGCATGATTTACTCACAGTGCATGCTGTCTTGAGAGGCATGCTGTCTTCGCGAGGCATGCTGTCTTCATAAGCTGTTCTTTCTTTGCAGGGTGTGCTGCATTCGCAAAACGTGCTGTCATCACAAGGCGTGCTGTCTTGGCAATGTGTGCTGTGTCAGCAAGGCATGCTGTCTTGGCAATGTGTACTGTCTCGATAAAGTGTGCTGTCTTGGCAAGGTGTGCGGTTTTGCCAACATGTGCTGTCTTGGCAAGGCAAGCTGTCTTGGCAATGGGTTCTGTCTTGGCAAGTGTGATGTCTTGGCAAGGTGCGCTGTCCCAATAAGTGGTGCTATCCTGGCAAGGCATGGTGCCTTGTCAAGGCATGCTTACTTGTCAAGGCATGCTTACTTGTCAAGGCATGCTGCCTTGTTAAGGTTTGCTGTCTTGTCAAGGTGTGCTATCTTGTCATCGTTTGCTGTCTTTGCAAGGCATGCTGTCTTGCCAAGGCATGCTGCCTTGCAAGGTGTGCTGCGTTGGCAATGTGTGCTGTCTTGGGAAGGTGTGCTGTCTTGGGAAGGCGTTCTGTCTTGGAATGGTGTGCTGTCTCGTCAAGGTGTGCTTTCTTGACAAGGCCTGCTGTCTTGACAGGACGTGCTGTCTTCATGGGGCATATTGTCATGCCAATGTGTGCCGTCTTCAAAAGACGTGCTGCCTTGGCAAAGCATGCTGTCTTGGCAAGTCGTTCTTCCATGGCAAGGTGTTCTGTCTTGGGAAGGTGTGCTGCCTTGGAAATATGTACAGTCTTAACAAGGCATGCTGTCTTGCCAAGGCGTGCTGTCTTGGCAAGGTGTTCTGCCTTGGCAACATGTGCTGTCTCAGCAAGGCATGCTGTCTTGGCAAGGAATGCTGTCTTGGCAAGGTGTGCAATCTTGGCAAGGTGTGCAATCTTGGCAAGGTGTGCTGTTTTGGCAAGCAGTGCTGTCTTGGCAATGTGTGGTGTCGTGCCAAGCCGTGCTGCCTTGGCATGCGCGCTGTATTTTTAAGGTGTGCTGTCTTTTCGAGGCACGCTGTCTTGGCCGGGCATGCTGTCTTGGCAAGGCACACTGTCTTGGCATGGAATGCTGTCTTAGCAAGGCATGCTGTCTAGGCAAGGTGTTCTGTCATGGCAACATGTGCTGTCTTCACAAGGCGTGCTGTCTTGGCAAGGTGTGCAATCTTGGTAAGGTGTGCTATCTTGGCAAGGTGTGCTGTCATGGCAAGGAGTGCTGTTTTGGCAAAGTGTGCTGTCTTTTAAAGGCGTGCTGTTTTGGCAAGGCGTGCAGTTTTGGCAAGGCAAGTTGCCTTGGCAAGGTGTGCTGTGTTGGCAAGGTTTGCTGTCTTGACAAAGCATGCTGTATTGGCAGGGCATGCAGTCTTGGCAAGGCGTGCTATCTTAGCAAGACGGACCATCCTGGCAATGCGTGCTGCCTTTCCAATGTGTGCAGTCTTGGCAAGGCATGACATCTTGGCAAAGGTGTGTGCTGTCTGGGCAAGGCATACTGTCTTGGCTAGGCGTACTATCTTAGAAAGGTGTGCTGTCTTCACAATGCGTGCTGCCTTGGCAATGTGTGCAGTCTTGACAAGGCAAGCTGTTTTGGCAAGTCGAGCGTTCTTGGCAAGGGAGCTGTCTTGGCAAGGCGAGCTAACTTGCCAAGGCGAGCTGTCTTGGCAGGGCGAGCTGTCTTGGCAAGGCGAGCTGTCTTGGCAAGGCGAGCTGTCTTGGCAAGTTGTGCAGTCTTGGCAATGTATGCTGTCTTGGCAAGGTGTGCTGTCTCGGCAAGGTGTGCTGTCTTAACAAGGCATGCTGTCTTTGCAAGGTGTGCTGCCATCGCAAGGTGTGCTGTCTTGGCAAGGCGTGCTTTCTTCACATGGTGTGCTGTTTTGGCAATGCATGCTGTGTTGGCAAAGGGTGCTTTCTTGGCAAGGTGTGCTGTCTTGGAGGGCGTGCTGCCTTTTAAGGCGGTGGTCTTGACAAGGCATGCTTTCTTGACAGGGCACGCTCTCTTGACAGGGCATGCTGTCTTGATGAGGAATGCTGTCTTTGCAAGGCGAGCTGTCTTTGAAGGCGTGCTGACTTTGCAAGGTATTCTGTCTTCACAAGGTGTGCTGTCTTGGCAAGGCGTGTGGTCTTGGCAAGTTGTGCTGTCTTGGCAATGCATGCTGTCTTTGCAAGGCCTTCTGTCTTGGCAAGGTGTGCTGTCTTGGCAAGGTGTGATTTCTTGGCAAGGTGTGCTGTCTTGGCAAGGTGTGCTGTCTTGGCAAGGTGTGCTGTCTTGGCAAGTGTGATGTCTTGGCAAGGCGTGCTGTCCTGACAAGGGGTGCTGTCCTGGCTAGGCATGCTGCCTTGTCAAGGCATGCTCACTTGTCAAGGCATGCCGTTTTGTCAAGGTGTGCTGTCTTGTCAAGGTGTGCTATCTTGTCAAGGTGTGCTATCTTGTCAAGGTTTGCTGTCTTGTCAAGGTGTGTTGTCTGGGCAAGGCTTGCAGTCTTTGCAAGGTGTCGTGCTTTGACAAATCGTGCTGTCTTGGAAGACTTGCTGCCCTGGCAAGACGTGTTGACTTGACAAGATGTGCTGTCTTGACAGGGCTCGCTGTCTTCACAGGGCATGCTGTATTGGCAAGGCGTGCTGTCTTCACGAGTCGTGCTGTCTTCACAAGGTGCGCTGTCTTTGCAAGGTGTGCCATTGTCACCAGGTGTGCTGTCTTGGCAACGTGTGCTGTCTTGGGAACACGTGCTGTCTTGGCAATACGTGCTGTTTTTGCATTCGTGCTGTTTTGGCAAGGCCTGCTGCCTAGGCAAGGCATGCTGCCTAGGCAAGGCACGCTGCCTTGGCAAGGCATGCTGCCTTTGCAAGCCTTCTTTCTTTGCGATGTGTGCTAACTAAGCAAGCCGTGCTCTTTGTGCAATGCTTGCTGTCTTCGCTAGCCATCTTTCTTTGAAGGCGTGCTGTCTAAGCAAGCTGTGCTGTCTTTGCAACTCTTGCTGTTTTCACAAGGTGTGCTGTCTTGTCAAGGCGTGCTGTCTTGACAAAGTGTGCTGTCTTGGCAAGATGTGCTGTCTAGGCAAGGCATGCTGTCTTGGCCATTTGTGCTGTCTTGGCAAGGTGTTGTGCCTTGGCAATTCGTGCTGTCTTCTGAGGCGTGCTGCCCTGGCAAGGCGTGTTGACTTGACAGGGCATGCTGTTTTGACAGAGCGTGCTGTCTTGAAGAGGTGTGCTGTCTTGACAGGGTGTGCTTTCTTCACAAGCTGTGCTGTCTTCACAAGCCGTGCTGTCTTCACAAGGTGCGCTGTCTTCTCAAGGCATGCTGTTGTCACCAGGCATGCTGTCTTGGCAACACGTGCTGTCTTGGCATTGCGTCCTGTTCTGGCACACATGCTGTCTTGGCAAGGTGTGCTGTCTTTGCAAGGCGTGATGTCTTGGCAAGGCATTCTGGTGTGGCAAACCGTGCTGTCTTCGCAAGCCTTCTTTCTTTGTGACGTGTGCTGTCTAAGAAAGCCACGCTGTCTGTGCAAGGCTTGCTGCCTTCACAAGGCATGCTGTCTTGGCAAGGCCTGCTGATTTGGCAAAGCATGCTGCCTTGGGAATGCGTGCGGTCTTGGCAAGGTGTGCTCTCTTGACAAGGCATGCTGTCTTGGCAAGACGTGCTGTCGAGACAAGGCGTGCTGTCTTCGCAAGGTGTGCTGTCTTTGCAAGGCGTGCTGTCTTTGCAAGGTGTGCTGTCTTTGTAGGGTGTGTTGTTTTTGTAAGGCGTGCTGTCTTGGGAAGGCGTGACGTCTTGGCAAGGCATGACGTCTTGGCATGGGGTGCTTTCTTGGCAAGGCATGGTGTCCTGGCAAGTAGTGGGGTCTTGACAAGGTGTGCTTTCATGGCAAGGTGTGCTCTCTTGGCAAGGCATGCTGTCTTGGCAAGGCATGCTGTCTTGGCAGGGCTTGCTGTCTATGCAAGGTGTGCTGTCTTGGCAATGTGTGCTGTCTTGGCAATGTGTGCTGTCTTGGCATGGCGTGCTGTCTAGGCAACGTGTGCTGCCTTGGCAATGCGTGCTGTCTTGGCAAGGCATGCTGTCTTGGCAAGGCATACTGTCGAGACAAGGCGTGCTGTCTTGGCAAGGCGTGCTGTCTTGGCAAGGCGTGCTGTCTTGGCAAGGCGTGCTGTCTTGGCAAGGCATGCTGTCTTGGCAAAGCACGCCGTTTTGGCAAGGCACGCTGTTTTGGCAAGGCGCGCTGTTTTGGCAAGGCGTGCTGTCTTGGCAAAGCATGCCATCATGGCAAGGTGTGTGCTTTCTTGGCAAGGCGTGCCATCTTGGCAAGGCATGCTGTCTTGGCAAGGCGTGCTGTCTTCTGACTGCGTGACGACTTGGCAAGGCGTGCTGTCTTTGTGAGGCATGCTGTCTTAGCAAGGCATGCTGTCTTGGCAATGTGTGCTGCCTTGGCAATGTGTGCTGTCTTGCCAAGGTGTGCTGTCTTGGCAAGGAGTGCTGTCTTGGCAAGGTGTGCCGTCTTGGCAAGGTGTGACGTCTTGGCAAGGTGTGCTGTCTTGGCAAGGCAAGGCATGCTGTCATCACAAGGTGTGCTGTTGTCACAAGGCCTGCTGTCCTGAAAATGTGTGCATTTTTGGCAAGCCATTCTGTCTTGGCAAGGCATGCTGCCTTGGCAAGGGATGCTGCTTTGGCAAGGTGTGCTGTCTTGGCAATGCATGCTGCCTTGGCAATGAGTGCTGTCTTGGGAAAGCATGCTGTCTTGGCAAGGCGTTCTGTCTTGGCATGGCGTACTGTCTGGGCATGGCATGCTGTCTTGGCAAGGTGTGCTGTCTTGGCAAGGCGTGCTGTCTTGATAAGGCGTGTTGTCTCCACAAGGCGTGCTGTCTTGGCAGGGCATGCCATCAATTTAAGATGTGCTTTCTTGGCAGCGTTTGCTGTCTTGGCATGATGTGCTGTCTTGGCAAGGTGTGCTGTTTTGGCAAGGTATGCTATCTTGACAAGGTGCGCTAACTTAGCAAGGTGTGCTGTCTTGGCAAAGTGTGCTGTCTTTTCATGTCATGCTGTCTTGGCAAGGGTTGCATTCTTTGTGAGGCATGTTGCCTTGGCAAGGTGTGCTGTGTTGGCAAGGTGTGCTGTCTTGGTAAGGCATGCAGTCTTGGCAGGGCATACTGTCTTGGCAAGGCGTGCTGTCTTGGCAAGGCGTGCTGTCTTTGCAAGGCATGCTGTCTAGGCAAGGCATGCTGTCTTCAGAAGGTGTGCTGACGAGGCATGCTGTCTTAGCAAGGCGTGACTTCTTGACAATGCTTGCTGCCTTGGCAATGTCTGCAGTCTTGGCAATGCTTGCTGCCTTGGCAAGATTTGCTGACTTGGGAAAGCATGCAGTATTGGCAGGGCGTGCTGTCTTGGCAAGGCGTGCTGTCTTGGCAAGGCGTGCTGTGTTGGCAAGGCATGCTGCCTTGGCAGGGTGTGCTGTCTTGGCAAGGTGTGCTGTGT
Organism: Schistocerca americana; assembly: GCF_021461395.2. Classification (NCBI taxonomy): domain Eukaryota; kingdom Metazoa; phylum Arthropoda; class Insecta; order Orthoptera; family Acrididae; genus Schistocerca; species Schistocerca americana. The sequence continues at coordinate 96,773,741 of NC_060129.1, read as the reverse complement.
ACGCAAGGTGTGCTGTCTTGGCAAGGCATACCATCCTGGCAAGGCGTGCCGTCTATGCAAGGCATCCTGTTGTGACAAGGTGTGCTGTCTTCGCAATGTGTGCTGCCTTCTCAAGGCGTGCTGTCTTCGCATGGCGTGCTGTCTTAGCAAGGCGTGCTGTAGTGACAATGCATGCTGCCTTGGCAATGCATGCTGCCATGGCAATGTGTGCAGTCTTCGCAAGGTGTGCTGCCTTGGCAAGGTGTGCTGTCTTGACTAAACATGCTGCTTTGGCAGGTCGTGATCTTGGCAAGGCATGCTGTCATGACAATTCGTTTGCTCATTATTAGGAGCCACTAGTAAATCATCTCTGGAGATTGGCCTCCCGGAGACTGATTTGCGGGCAGTCTTACGCCGCGAAGGTCTTTCGGTTTGGGACACTGAATGGCGCAATCTGCCCATGCCCTACAAACTCCGTCCAATCAAGGCGACGACGACTGTGTGGCGGTCGTCCATGCAGGTCTGCTGCAAGGAGTCTGTTGTCCTCTGCCGGCTGCGTATTGGGCACACCCGGCTTACGCACGGCCAGTTATTGCACCGTGAGGACGCGCCTCTATGTCGCTGCGGCTCCGTTTTATCTGTGGTACATATTTTATTGGAGTGTCCGCTTTTAGCTGTGCTCAGGCAGTTGTTCGCACTGCCTGACACGCTCCCTGCCCTTTTATCAGATGACTCTGCTATGGCTGACTTGGTTTTACGTTTTATTCGGGCAGGGGTTTTTTATCATTTAATCTAAGCGTTTCTGATCTTATTGTTTTGTGTTGCTTCTGCCCTTTGGCCTCCGGTTTTAAACTGATTTTTAATGTGTTTTAAGTGGTTGGCTTTTCCTTTCTTATTTCTATGGTCGGCCAACTACCATCACACACTCTGTGATTTTAGTTCGTTTTGTCTGGTCTTTGTCTCTTGTTCTGTGTCGTCTGTGCTCTATTCTGTTAATCGTTTTTTTCTCTGTGGGTGTTTTTAGTACTTGGAAAAAGGGACCGATGACCGTAGCAGTCTGGTCCCTTTAATCCCACAAACCAACCAACCATTATTAGGATCAAAATCAATATTAGTGGTCGGTACGCACTGATTATCTGTAATTAAGGGATTATCACTACTACACTGAGTGTCGCAAGTATTATAGGTCAAATTATTCGAGTCAGCTATTTCACTCATTGCACATCGCGATGTACTGTTAACAGTTTTTCGTGGCATTTTTCACAAATCAAAATTAAGCACAAAAATGAAACAAAGACCAACCAAAAATAGAACAAACACAATTACAACAAACAGCAATAAATTACCGATGATCTGTGAAAGAAAGAGTGACAAATTAGTAAATGTGTTGCGCCTGATGCAAACTACATTTAAGTAAATAAGAGCAGATATATAACTACTTCTCAGAGATTCACAAAGAAATACGATCCTGGACAGATGTCGCCAAGTGTAACCTCCCCACACGAAATAATTTTAAATATTATTTGGTTAATGATTCTAATTTTTGTGTAACCTCACAAAAATTTTAATTAATGATAATAATAATATGATTCTATTTTTTGTGTAACCTCTGAACAAAATTGGTTCCCATTTAATGTACCCACAAAATTCTTTTCTCATTTAGTATAAGCTCGAAACAGAAAAATTCCTAAACCTTGTAATAAAAAATAAATTCAGTAACTTGGTAAAATTTGGACGACAGCAGTGCTGCGTCATGGCCATGTAAGATAATTCTGAATAAAAAGCAAAAATTCTCACCTCGATAAAGTCGGCAACAATCTGCTCTTACAATAGCTCTTTTCCGGCACAGCTCTGTGCAATGCTGGACTACACATTTGTTATTTATGAAAGGAAGCAAATGATTTTTCTTTTGCAACAATCGGAATGATCATGCATTAAAAAATATTAAATTCTTTAAATTGAAATGAATGCTTGTTAGAAATTAGACAAAGATTATTATTAGGACATTTTTAAAAGATTTACATGTGAGTTTACATAATATTACTAGATATGCGCGACGCTGCATTTTTACCTTATACAATATTACTCATGGTCCGGCATCGCTGCACCGCGACCGGCCCAGCCAACATGATACACCAGACAGGACTGACAAGCACAGACAGGCGACTGCTCGTTAGCAACAACTTACTGCTACTGCTACACAGTTTGTACTGCAGTCAACACTGCTCTTTGGTCTCAGATTCTCTTATAGCTTACATATCGCAGGCAGCACATACCTCTTACACAGTGAAAACATACGTGATGGCTTGTATGAGGGAAAAATGTTATTGTCCAGTACACATACATGTCAATGAAGGAAAACATGTAGAAAAAGTTTAACTATTGTGTAGAAAGGGTTGATGTCATAAAAAAGGTAATTCGTGTTGTCAGAACGTACCTGATATACTGTGTGATTATAATTAAAGTTAAACTTTCAGACTGTTGTAGAAATAACACCACTGGTCAGAATGACGCCAAATTGCAACGGAATATTATCGGAGAAGGGGGAAATCGCATGGCAGTAGAAAAATAAATAGTTACAAAATATAGCAGTAGATGGCGCTGTAACCATCAGAATTTAATGTGGTCGACTACAAATGACAAATGAATTATACAACAATGCCTAAGGTGTACGTTTGATGTCAAAGAAACTGTACTTCTCAGTGTGTACCGGTGCGGTACTGTTAACTACGTAAGCCCATCCACCGGGGCAAGGTCATATCAGATGGATTGGGAAAAATCGGCTTTTAATTGTCCTGAGGCCAAAAACCGCGTAAAAAGCATCAATCAAAATCAAATTTGATTATTAATTTCCGTGTGACTGGCGCAAAACATATTCAATATGCTGTCCACCGTTTTCTGCAACAAGTTGAATTCGAGAAAGCACGTTCCACAACTGATCGTAGTGGGTTCCGGGATCACGTTCAGAGTGCATTGCGCAATGCGTGCCTTCAGTGCAGCTAAGTTCACAGTCTCAACACTGAACGCAACATCTTTCAGACAGCCCCACAGCCAGAAGTCACTCGGATCAAGATCAGGTGATAGAGACGGCCAGGCTGTAGGGAAATGGCGGCTGGTAATGCTAGCATTTCGGAAATGGCGCTTCAGCAGCTGCTTAACTGGATTTGCAGTGTCCAGAGGTGCGTCATTTTGCATATAAACGATCCCGTCCACACACCCACGCTGTTGGAGAGCTGGAATAACGTGGTTGCGCTAAAGACACCGATAGCGCTTACCAGTGACGGTACGGGTAACAGGGGTGGAAGCACCTGTCTCTTACAAAAGATATGGCCCTATGATAAACCGATGACGTAAACCCGCACCACACAGAGACCTTTTCAGGATGAAGTGGTACTGGCTCATTTGCGTGTGGATTTTCCGTTGCCCATATCCGACGATTCTGTAGCAGACACGAAAGGAGGAAAAGCCGTGTACCCGGCGTGTTTATTCCAACTTCACTGGGTCGTGCGCATGGCAGGTGTTTCCATTTACGTATTCTGACATTTACAGCACCATCTACTGATCAATTTTCACACTATTTTTTTTTTCTTCTGTCGTACGTTTCCCGCCTTCTCCGATAATATTCCGTTGCAATTCGACGTTATTCTGACCAGTGGTGTTATTTCTACATCGTTTTCCAAGTTTAACTTTAATTATAATCGCCTTCCATATCGGTGTGGTGTTGTCATCATTAACGAGTAGAAAGTCAAGTAATTATTCAATGAACTGTTTTGTGTTGGTGATGTGATGAACACCTCTCGAAGCTTTCGTTCTGAGTGTTTCAAGATGTATTACGTTCGGAAGTGGGATTCGTCGAATCCGAAACGATCGTTATAAAGTAGTGCAAGTTTCTGACACTTGGTGCTTGCTTTAAAAGATATTCGAACTAAAAGTTTTTGTCCAACTTCGTGGTTTTCTCCGAGAATTAGCAGCCTTCACTCAGTTAATACTTCGCAGAAATCCACCCTGCATTTCGATCGCACCTCGGCTCGGACGTGCAGTATTCTTCAGTTTCAATAAACTAACACAAGAATTAAAAAATCTCAACAGGAATCGACGCACTTTCAAGTGTAATCTGACGAATTTTAATGGCTCGCTCCTCTATTCTAACGTGACCCCTTGTATAAAAATGAAGTTAATTCATGTGTTGTATTGTTTATTCCCCGCATGATCCATGGACCTTGCCGTTGGTGGGGAGGCTTGCGTGCCTCAGCGATACAGATGGCCGTACCGTAGGTGCAACCACAATGGAGGGGTATCTGTTGAGAGGCCAGAAAAACGTGTGGTTCCTGAACAGGGGCAGCAGCCTTTTCAGTAGTTGCAGGGGCAACAGTCTGGATGACTGGATGATCTGGCCCTGTAACACCAACCAAAACGCCCTTGCTGTTTTGGTACTGCGAACGGCTGAAAGCAAGGGGAAACTACAGCCGTAATTTTTCCCGAGGGCATGCAGCTTTACTGTATGATTAAATGATGATGGCGTCCTCTTGGGTAAAGTATTCCAGAGGTAAAATAGTCCCCCATTTGGGTCTCCGGGCGGGGACTACTCAAGAGGGCATCGTTATCAGGAGAAAGAAAACTGGCGTTCTACGGATCGGAGCGTGGAATGTCAGATCCCTTAATCGGCAAGGTAGGTTAGAAAATTTAAAAAGGGAAATAAATAGGTTAAAGTTAGATATAGTGGCAATTAGTGAAGTTCGGTGGCAGGAGGAACAAGACTTTTGGTCAAGTGATTACAGGGTTATAAACACAAAATCAAATAGGGGTAATGCAGGAGTAGGTTTAATAATGAATAAAAAAAATGGGAGTACGGTTAAGCTACTACAAACAGTATAGTGAACGCATTATTGTGGCCAAGATAGACACGAAGCCCACGCCTACTACAGTAGTACAAGCTTATATGCCAACTAGCTCTGAAGATGATGAAGAAATTGATGAAATGTATGATGAGATAAAAGAAATTATTCAGGTAGTGAAGGGAGACGAAAATGTAATAGTCATGGGTGACTGGAATTCGACAGTAGGAAAAGGGAGAGAAGGAACATAGCAGGTGAATATGGACTGGGGCTAAAAAATGAAAGAGGAAGCCGCCTGGTAGAATTTTGCACAGAGCATAGCTTAATCATAGCTAACACTTGGTTCGAGAATCATGAAAGAAGGTTGTATACATGGAAGAACCCTGGAGATACTAAAAGGTTTCAGATATATTATATAATGGTAAGACAGAGATTTAGGAACCAGTTTTAAAATTGTAGGACATTTCCAGGGGCAGATGTGGACTCTGACCACAATCTATTGGTTATGAACTGTAGATTAAAACTGAAGAAGTTGCAAAAAGGTGGGAATTTAAGGAGATGGGACCTGGATAAACTGACTAAACCAGAGGTTGTACAGAGTTTCAGGGACAGCATAAGGGAACAATTGACAGGAATGGGGGAAAGAAATACAGTAGAAGACGAATGGATAGCTCTGAGGGATGAAGTAGTGAAAGCAGCAGAGGATCAAATAGATAAAAAGACGAGGGCTAGTAGAAATTCTTGGGTAACAGAAGAGATACTGAATTTAACAGATGAAAGGAGAAAATATAAAAATGCAGTAAGTGAAGCAGGCAAAAAGGAATACAAATGTCTCAAAAATGAGATCGACTGGAAGTGCAAAAGGCTAAGCAGAGGCGTATCTCACTAGGGGTAAGATAGACACCGCCTACAGGAAAATTAAAGAGACCTTTGGAGAAAAGAGAGCCACTTGTATGAATATCAAGAGCTCAGATGGAAACCCAGTTCCAAGCAAAGAAGGGAAAACAGAAAGGTGGAAGGTGTATATAGAGGGTCTATACAAGGGCGATGTACTTGATGACAATATTATGGAAATGGAAGAGGATGTAGATGAAGATGAAATGGGAGATATGATACTGCGTGAAGAGTTTGACAGCACTGAAAGACCTGAGTCGAAACAAGGCCCCTGGAGTAGACAACATTCCATTAGAACTACTGACAGCCTTGGGAGAGGCAGTCCTGACAAAAGTCTACCATCTGGTGAGCAAGATGTATGAGACAGGCGAAATACCCTCAGACTTCAAGAAGAATATAATAATTGCAATCCCAAAGAAAGCAGGTGTTGACAGATGTGAAAATTACGGAACTATCAGTTTAATAAGTCACGGCTGCAAAATACTAACGCGAATTCTTTACAGACGAATGGAAAAACTGATAGAAGCCGACCTCGGGGAAGATCAGTTTGGATTCCGTAGAAAGGTTGGAACACGTGAGGCAATACTGACCCTACGACGTATCTTAGAAGAAAGATTAAGGAAAGGCAAACCTACCTTCCTAGCATTTGTAGACTTGGAGAAAGCTTTTGACAATGTTGACTGGAATACTCTCTTTAAAATTCTGAAGGTGGCAGGGGTAAAATACAGGGAGCGAAAGGCTTTTTACAATTTGTACATAAACCAGATGGCAGTTATAAGAGTCGACAGGCATGAAAGGGGAGCAGTGTATGGAAAGGGAGTGAGACAGGGTTGTAGCCTCTCCCTGATGCTATTCAATCTGTATATTGTGCAAGCAGTAAAGGAAACAAAAGAAAAATTCGGAGTAGGTTTTAAAATCCATGGAAAAGAAATAAAAACTTTGAGGTTCGCCGATGACATTGTAATTCTGTCAGAAACAGCAAAGGACTTGGAAGAGCAGTTGAACGGAATGGGTAGTGTCTTGAAAGGAGGATATAAGATGAACATGAGCAAAACCAAAACGAGGATAATGGAATGAAGTAGAATTAAGTCTCATGATGCTGAGGGAATTAGATTAGGAAATGAGACACTTAAAAGTAGTAATGTAGTTTTGCAATTTGGGGCCAAAATAACTGATGATTGTCGAAGTAGAGAGGATATAAAATGTAGACTAGCAATGACAAGGAAAGCGTTTCTGAAGAAGAAAAATTTCTTAACATCGAGTGTAGATTTAAGTGTCAGGAAGTCGTTTCTGAAAGTATTTGTATGGATTGTAGCCATGTTTGGCAGTGAAACGTGGACGATAAATAGTTTGGAGGAGAAGAGAATAGAAGCTTTCGAAATGTGGTGCTACAGAAGAATGCTGAAGATTAGATGGGTAGTTCACGTAACTAATGAGGAGGTATTGAATAGGATTGGGGAGAAGAGGAGTTTGTGGCGTAACTTGACTAGAAGAAGGGATCGGTTGGTAGGACATGTACTGAGACATCGAGGGATAACCAATTTAGTATTGGAGGGCAGCGTGGAGGGTAAAAATCGTAGAGGGAGACCAAGAGATGAATACACTAAGCAGATTCAGAAGGATGTAGGCTGCAGTAGGTACTGAGAGATGAAGCAGCTTGCACAGGTTAGAGTAGCATGGAGAGCTGCATCAAACCAGTCTCAGGACTGAAGACCACAACAGCAACAAAATGAGGCGCCCTTATCGTCCTTGTGCCAATGTAATTCGCATCCTTAACACCAGTATAGTAGTGTCACGTTACCTCGGCTTCTCATCTCCCTAGACTTAATTAGTAGAGACTGCGCGAATTCGATCTGCTGATATGTTGATCCGTTTCGCTGTTAACTTTGGCATTCAGGCCATAGGCCTGACACTATAGTGGTCTGCAACATATTGGTTACAACGCAAAATATTTTAATTACAAACTTTCGCAATTTTCTGTACCGTGCTTATGTATGGCACATGGACATGCTTCTCATTTGAACCAGTGTATGATGTGGGTATTTCCTTCGCCGTGATGTCATCTTTTTGTGCTATAACCATAATGTGTACACCTTGTGGTCACAGATAACACTTTTCTTCCAAAGATGTATTTATTTATAAATGTATTCACAGATAACATAGTTCTTCCATAGATGTTTGATTTGATGTACCTACGATCTTCCTGTGAACATGGATTGTTTAACATAGACATGTTATTCATCTTTGGCCATGTCAACCAGTATCTTCCATAGTATCTTTTCAGATCAGATTCATTACACATGGAACTACTGTACTGATGTTCATTCTGTGGCTCGATTGTTTAATGACTGGAAAATATATTTGCTACCTGTCTGTCGTTGACTTAGACCATTAAGCACTTTCTTGATGCTCAAACATCCATTTTAGATCATGACGATGCCTTGACATACACTATGTGGTCAAAAGTATCGGGACACCTGGCTGAAAATGACCTACAAGTTCGTGGCGCCCCCCATCAGCAATGCTGGAATGCAATGTGGTGTTCGATTTGTTATCATCCACAACTCCAAATGGATTACACGCTTTCTCTTTAAAGTACTTTAATCACAACATGGGTTCGTAGTAACCTTGAAAAGTAATAGCAAATGGTCTTGGGAAGTCTTAAATTAAAAAAACAGGAGAAAAGTTGTGCATAATTCGGGCTAAGCTTGGCAGCACTTACTCAGTCGTATTCCACGCTAAACTGCAGCAGCGACAGAGATGTCGCTCAGACGCCGACTTCAGTTCTCCAGGCTGGAGTGAGAGCGGCACTGTTGCAGAGACGTCACTGCTGAGAAAAACGGAAGAGGAAAAGGGGTTGATTTCGGAATCCCAAAGTGGGAGGAGTGAAGATTAAAGAGAAAGGAAACAGAAATAAACACGGAAACACTATCTGATACAACGTTTCTGGCGATTGGCAACCCAGTGTTGGACCCTGTTAATTGAAAAGGACCGAAATAACTCTTGGCCCGACCCGATTCTGCCGAAAACGCGCAGAAATTGACAGGTATGTGGTATTAACGTCGTACAAAAACAGTACATTGCCTCCTGTGGGGTAAACGTTCGTCACAAGTAGTGTTGCTGTATTTGGGATAGAATTATACATTTCGATTTGCAGCTTCGGAGTGAATAATGAAACAGTTTCTGAAACAGCCTGCTGGACACCCAGTACTTACCGTCGACCAGAGCGAAAGCTTTCTGAGGCGAATTACCTCTCTAAGTGTGCGTCATCATGGTTTGGTGCAACTTACAGAATCGCGACCTTCGGTCATATGAATAAAACGGAGAATGTACTTTATACTCGAAATTGTGGAGAACATTCCCAGGTTCGCACGAATAAAGCGAGTCGAAGAATATGCTTCACCCGAGAAATTTCTCAGCTTGTGTAAATGAGTGGGGTGAGTCGGTAAAAGCAAACATCATCCTCCGATTTCGTATGAATAAAACTGGAGGACCGAATCACGAACCGAGAACGTTCTCCGTTTCTTGAAGTGTGCTCTGTAGCATAACATCGAACTGAGTAAGTTCTGTTGACGTTAGCTTTTACAGACTTTTTGGTAGTAAAGGCAGAGATTATATTGCCTGGAAGGCAAGGAGGTACACGTACCCGAAGAAACACAGAAGAGAGGAACCGTAGAAACTTCTACGAGCCTTACAATAAAAACATTTTTGCATGGCGAATTTCCTTCCAAAAAATCATGAAAGAAGAGATGAGCGACCTTTCAAACGAAGTGAAAATTAAAATATTTTTGTTGCTATTTAGCAGACCCAAGTTTTCACACTGATGTACGAGAAGACTTTGGTATACACAGAACACCTGTGCCGCTGACGTTTCCGGATATTCATCATCGTGTCTTCTCACACCGTAAATTTTACACTTTGTTAAGTTTGAAATATAGGCCAATCAGAAAAATTAACAGCTGGTTGATTTCAAACCTAGCGATCGGTTTCTCGTAACGAACCCCACGGGCGATCGCTTGCGTCCTTGACACGCGAGCACACCATTCGTATTTAAACAAAATTATCTCGTCTTAGAAAACTCTGCCACAGTTCCGGTTTGCAGTAGATGAAAAATCGTTCACATAATGTGTTGACCTAACTTCAGTACCAGAAAAGGTTCCCCACATGTCGTAAATTCAATACGATCGCAGAAAATGCATTTTTCTAAATGGTCTTTAATCGTCTTAACAATTTTCTGCCGCACATAAAACTGAAATCTAAACGTAGTGCAACTCTTCCAGAACACACTGATCCCAGTTCCATCTGATATACTGTGTGATTATAATTAAAGTCTGCCTTGCAGACAAGACCGAATGTTTACACAGGCTTTCGTTACGTAGAGAGTAATGCAACATGTTACAGATACGTTGCTCTTTCCAGAAACAACTGTTTCTTTGGCGTCGTTTTTATCGATGAAATTCGGATCTCGGAAATTCCTTTGTTATCTCGTGATCTGGAGACGCGCACTGAAATGAAAACAAGTGCCGTAAACTCATCGCTGTGAAACCGGGCTTGAAACGCATTTGGTCGGTACACACCTGTCTGAAGCGTATTTCACAATGCTGTTCACTTTCTTCCACTGATACCCGCGCTGTTGCTGCTGCAGAGGGAAGGAAAGCTGAAGCCTGTTTCTCGTCGCTCTTGCTAAGCACAATAATATTTCCAACTAATTTTCTATTTCTCTTTACGATCGTATTCAGTGAAACTGTAACGCTCTTGTCATAGCTGATTCCCCGTTCTACCCTAACAGATTCGAAATGTTCGGGTCTATTTGTGACTTGCGAGCATAAGATGCTGTCTTCACGACCCGTTTCTCAGATTAATAGCCCGAGGTAGTTTTTGAGTGAAGCACTTGGATCAGTTTCTCACGATTCCCTGGCCCTGCCAACAGTCTCGGCCACCGATGTCGCCCACTGCAGAGGTGGCAGGTTAAAGGTTCCACCTAAAACTGTAACATGGCGAGGAAATGCACGCCAGATGTTCTCTGGGTTTCTTACTTTCTATTCAGAGCTCTTCATAGACGATATTTCTCGCATCGTCAGTGAGGACTAACCTGAGAAGCTCTCTTAGTTAATATTCTACAATCCTCCATTCCGAAATCACTGATATCTGGGAAGCATGTCAATACGAATGGGAAAATTTCAGATCGGTTCTTGATTGGTGGCTGAGTTACAGTAAGCCTAGTGTGCGAAAGGACCCTGTCTGCCACTGTTCTAAGGCAGCTTTTAGGAAAAGCAGGGCAATGCAATTTCACAGTCTACCGTATCTTCATTCGCCGTCGGCGTTGTCGTTGTTACCGTGAGACACCGTTATACCAAGAGGAAAGGGGCGTCGATCTTAGAGCATGAGATATGATGACCTTAAGCCATTGACAACACACAACGGTCACGGTAGCACCTGATTCCAGAATAGCTGCAGTAGTTAAGATCTACGAACTATCCCTTGTTGACCAGGTCCCCAAAACTTAACTCGTAACGAGATCCCTTGAAAGCAAATTGTCATAACGATCGTCTATAAAGGCTTCGTACAACGAGAAGAAATGTTACGGTTGATGGAATAATAACAGATACGACCAAACTGTCTTGTCTCTTCTGCTTTATTTAATATAACTTCGTTCACAGTTTCATTTCGCATTCACCACTCATTCACCGAAACCCTTTGATGAACAGTTTTGGTTGCTTAACACCAACAGTCAATGATAATGATAGAGTTTTTCTCCTTTTTATAAATTGAAGCCCGCTCTCCGTGATATAATAAGAAAAAAACCGGTCTCAATACCGCGTCCCTCGTGAGATGCGAATAAACTTATCCCGGAATTGACCGCCCTGTAGGTGTACTCACTTTAATGACCACACTTCGCTGTCCGCTATTTCGCGTAACTGAATGTCCATTTGTTAGTCTGATTATACACTGTAGCTATTTAAAATTCGCCCCTATATTTTTCACAACGCACAATTAGCACTTCGTTACTTATTTGTTTTTTTTCTAAGAGTAAACGAAAAAAAAGACGCCGTATAATCGGCTTAGTCGACATAAAGCAAAACACCTTAATATGACCAATTTCACCTCTTCTTATAGGATCGGCTACCTTACTTATTAATTTACTACATATTGTTTCCAATAACACTAAACAGGTATCGCCGATATATTTTAATTGTATTCAAAAGCATGTTACTACTATTATGACCAACCAAATCGTCACAAATCGCGCGGCGTGCGTTTTTAATGATAACTTTACGCTATTCAATTAAATCGCGCGGCGTGCGTTTTTAATGATAACTTTACGCTATTCAATTTCCGTTACAGCTATCTTGACTCGTAATGTTACAACAGTCAGTGCTTGAAAGACGTACTCGGCCCTTCTGCTAGTCTTAACGGGAACCGATAAGTTGAGCAAAGACAGATCAAAACTGTTTATTCTTGTCGACGTGAAATTTTTCAGTCGATTGAAAACATTTTTATGAGAGTACAACAGGGACATGAAGAAGACTGGAGCTCTATTTCAGTTTCTCTACACCTGACTCAACCGATATATTGGTACCTGCTACGCACGTCTCGGTAGAAGGAGCGTGAAAGTAAAAATTAAGGAGAATGGAGGTCACACGGTGACTTACCGGCAGTGTTTCACACCGCGACTGCAACAGGAAAAGGCCGGAACAGCAGTGGTACTCAAACTATCCTCCGCCACACACCAGAATGTATCTGTGAAATTATCATTTCAGACTTTCCAAATCGGTAAGTTATTTCAGAAAGGCGTTACCTTGTGAATTTTCAAGCAGTTTTGTCACAAAGTGGGATGCATTACATTTTATGTTCGTTTGCACTACAGATACGGTAGCAGATCTGGTGCAGTTATTGTTTACAAGTCTGAAGATAAAGAGTATTCAGGACCAATATTTTAATTTCAGTTATCTGTTTTGCAGACAAATGGTATGTATAAATTACATTGAAAACGATCTCCTCTCTCGCAGGCGAATTGTTTGATGTACCGGCTAGCCTGGATTTCGCATCGTGTAGCGTGTGCTTCGCATACTTCCGTACAAAATTTAATTTTTACACATTTCTGTCGCACTAGACTGAGATTTACGTATTTCGATACCAAAATAAATTTTAGCAATTTCTCAGATACCAACCACACATATACAAGCACTAGTTTAAATAAATACGAACACGTTTCAAAAATATGCCGCTGTGTTTGATGATGCGAAGAACGCAGATGGAGTTCTGGGCTGTTTTCCCTGTGCTGAAGACTGCATACCATTCCAAAGTGTCGTAATAGAGTGCAACAGATGAATGGCGTTAGACGCATTCAGAATTTTGGGGAGTCGCCGTTTCTCAGCAGGATGTTCGTCGTCAGAAAATCACTGCTGATTGCTGCATGTTGTAGAAGAGTTTGTCCAATTTAATTTTGTGTAGGGCTTTCATCATTGACAAACACGTAGTCTTTGTGAAATAAATGAAAATCTGAGAAAAGTCGGAAAATTTTGAGGCTTTGGTTGTAAAGCCGACATACTACAGGGCAGGAAGCACGAAATTTGGATTTAGGAGCCCAAAACGTATGATGAAACATTGCTGAGAAAAGATCTGCCGCAGTTTCTTAGCAATTGGTATTTTTTGGTCATTGCACGCAGGATGACTCTGGATAGTTACTGCTAGATATTTTACGGTAGGTGACTTACTGTTTCGAGCAATTTGTGATCAGCAGTGTAGTTGTGCAGTAGTGGATTTCTTTTCCTATGTATGCAGAGTGTATTACATTTATTTACGTTGAGGATCAACTGTCAGAGCCTGAAGTATTCATCGATGCCGTGGAGGTCGCTCACCAAGTCAATACTGCCTTCTGGCGTCGCTGCTTCCTCATAGAGAATGTTAAGGAGCTTCCGTGTGTAACGCCGCCACATGAGGGCCACAGAGGCTCTCGTTCAGAATGCAGTCTGCCACTTTGGGTCACACATGCACGCACGGGTATGCCAAGTCTAATTGTATCACAGCAAAGGAGGGAATGAATGTTGCAAATGTGGTCTGCTTCCAAAGCGTGTACAGAGATGCAAAAGTGTACTTTGGGAAAGTGCCGTATATTTCTAGTGATGGCTGCATGTCCCACATGATTGAGTATAATTCCCTGAGAGATGGTAGTTTGTTGTGTAAGAGCAGCAAGGCAGGTGTGTGGGAGAGAAATGACTTTAGGTGGTTCTTCAAATGTCTTTATTTGAAGGTCAACTGGCAAGAAGGCTGCAGATGGTGTGAGCATGATGTGGTGTGAGCACTGCTACAAATGTGACATTACAATTAAACACGGAAAGTACGTGTGTGGTGCACACACAGAACTGCATTCAGTGTGAAATCTGAAGTGAAGATACATTCTAACTGAACAGCTTATATGGCAGTAATATGAGTATGGTGCAGTTTGCAGTGATGTAATGTAGGAGCATAGACACTGCTAGCAAATAGTTTGCAGTAATTAGGTAATGTAGCGGACTGGTGGGAAGAAGTGACGTTATTGCGGCTGGCCGATGTGTTACACAACAACCGGTATTCTCGCATTTGTCTCTTGGAAGACATTGGGTTTTTACGTTTCGAAATACAGGCGGTTGTGAGAGACGTCGGCTGTATTCTTGTAAGCTGTTTGAATATTGTGTGTGGGACGAGAAACACAAGAGAGAGAGGTCGAGAGATGTGAAGTTTATGAATGATGGAGTATTTGTCAGTTGTTGCTGAGCTTTTGCAGAAATTGCTTGTGAAATGTTTTACAGAGTGAATTCTGAACAGGAAGGTTTGTCACGTTGGTTTACAGATATCTCCTGTTGTTGCAGTACTTGTGGTGTTACTGGTGAAATTGCGTGGACTGCAAAAGGTACAAATGAATAGAGAAAGCGATCTTTTTTTCAGTTTTTTATTTTAATATTATGTATAATGAAGTAAATGATGTCATTTCCTCTAGTGGCACGTATTAACGCTCTGTTAGCATCTCGACGAGCTGGTGATGGTTGCACTGCCTGGCGATGTCCAGGGGGGTGTTCCCCTTATCAGTCCTCACCCCCCTGTCGGCTCCGGCCTGCAGCAACGCAGCCGCCGCTTCTGCGTGGCCATACCATGCCGCGAAGTGCAGCGGCGTCTGCCCCAGCAGAGTCCTGGCGTTGGGGTCGGACGCCGCAGAGAGCAGCAGCCGCACCACAGCCGTGCGGCCTCTCCCTGCAGCCCAGTGCAGGGCGGTCCCCCAGACCCCGCCCCTCGCCCTCACGTCCGCCCCAGCCGCGAGCAACGCTCGCACCTCCTCCACCACCCCCTTCTCAGCCGCCTCTCTCAGCCTCCTGCCTCGCTCCTCCTCAGAAAGGCTCCTGTACAAAACATCGACACACTTACTCTCTACTATCGAGACACACACACCAAATGAAAGAAACTCTCACAGCCGCAAAACTGCCAACAATTCTGGATACACTTCTTCTGAGCGACAAGTCACAAATCTAGAAATCTCGCTTCTGTGATACGGGTCAACCAGCCTATTACAGACAGATCCACAGAACTAGCCCATAATCAAAAACTTCAGCCATCTGCCATTAAAAATAGGTGCACTCCATCTCCTAACAAATTCATTTGGTTTTCCTCATAATTCACTCCACAGATCCGCCTTCTTTCACCTCGGCATGCAGTTGCTACCCAATCCTTCATCTACATTCAAACACACCCCTAAAACTACCTTCTCTGGGTACCAATTCCTTCTTTCACTTACGAAGAAAACACTAGAAACTAAACGCATCTGTAAGTACTGAAATACAATTTCCTCACCAGACATCTAAGTGATTCAGACCAGTAACACGGAAATTTTCTGGCATAAAATATAAAAGTCACTGCTTCGTACACAATACGTTGGTCGACATATTTGAAATACAACAAGGGCACCAGGTCGACTCTCCCTGACACACACACACACACACACACACACACACACACACACACCTTCTACAGTCCTCCTTAGCCATTTTCCACTTCTTGTGAATAATTTGTTAAACATTCATATTTCCTTTTGCCTGCTTTATTTGCTGAATTTTTATAGTGTCTTCTTTTAACAGTTGAACTCAGTATCTCCTGCATTAACCAAGGATTTCTATTTGGCCCTGTTTTTACCTATTTGATCTTTTTCTAACTTCTCTGAAAGCTACCGATTCATCCCCCAAAACTTTATTCTTTGTTTGTCATTGTCCTAGTTTGTTATTGTGTGTGCTGTAAGTCCATTGCTTCCTTCTCTAACACTAAGTTTCTCACTTTTTTTGTTGTAACATAACCTGTTGTGTTTGCACATTTCCCCACTTCCTACCTTTCCAAGTCTTACATCTCATCCTAGCGTTCTATTGTTTTCTCCTTTGTTTCACGTTCTCTATGGAGCATACTGATTTTGATATCAGCATGTGCTGCATAATTAATACTATTATCCTGGACACTAAGAATACAATTCGACACTATCGATGATGTTTTCAGTGTGCATGTGCCACATGTAGGTGTGTGTCATCTTACATTGAGCGTTTTTAAAATTTTCTTTACTTGTAAGTATGTACTTCCTGCGCCAAATTACGCCTTATTACCCGCATGATTTGTATGCACGAAAATTGAAAAATTTCTGTTTGTTGCCTGCTCCTGATATAATTTCAACACTAATTCTGTGTGTCTTCCATGACTGCCAGCCGAAATGGGTGTGCTTCTGTTGCCTGCCTGAGTTGCAGGAGTGTTTTAAATGTTCAGTGGATTCCAAAGTCGATATCTGCAGCTGATTATCATGATCAATCAAAGCAGGAAGTACTTTAAACTCTATACAGGAGGGAATCAACATCTACATGGTTACAATTCACACTGAAGTGCTTGGCAGAGGGTTCAATGAACCAGTTTCATACTACTTCTCTTCCATTCCACTCTCGAATGGCGTGTAGGAAAAAGGAACACCTCAATCTTTCCATTGGAGCTCTGATTTATTTTATTATGTTGATCATTTCGCCCTACATAGGTGAATGTCAACAAAATATTTTCCATCGGAAGAGAAAGCTGGCAATTGAAATTTCGTTAACAGATCCCGCCGCAAAGAAAACCGCCTTTGTTTCAGTGACTGCCACACCAACTCTTTTATCATATCAGTGACACTCTCACCCATATTGCGCGATAACACGAAACGAACTGCCCTTCTTTGCACTTTTTCGCTGTCCTCCGCCAATCGTACCTGGTAAGGATCCCACACCGTGCAGCAATATTCCAGCAGAGGACGTACAAGTGTAATGTAGGCTCTCTTTGGTACGTTTGTCGCATCTTCTAAGTTTCTGCCAACAGCCCTTAACTTTGTGCGATTTATCGTATACCCAGAATTTAGCGGATTTCTCTTAGTACCCATGTCGATGACCTCGCACTTTTATTTGTTTGGTGCCAATTGCCACTTCCCGCATCGTAAAGAAATTCTCTCTAGATCACTTTGTAATTGGAATTGATCATCTGATGATTTTACTAGACGGTAAATTACAGCGTTATCTGCAGACAATCTAAGGGGGCAGCTCAGATTATCACCTAGATCATTTATGTAAATCAGCAACAGCATAGGGCCTATGACACTACCTTGCGGAACGCCGTATATGACTTCTTTTTTGACATCTCTGCGAGGAAATCAAGAATCCAGTCACACAACGGAGACGATACTTCATACGTATCAAATTTGATTAATACTGGCTGTATACGTGGACAAGGAAAATAATTCCCGGATTTTTCCCGGATTTACCGCTTAAAAATACACTTTCTCCCGCATGAAAACACTTTTTCCGTCTTAAGTGACAGTATATTTTCCCTCGGACGTCCACTCAGCCACACCCACTGCATTTAGACCAGCTGAATGCGTTTGCTGGCGTAACTGGAACTGCCATTGTGGATGACGTTTTTTACCCATTCCCATGTACATCCTCTGAAGTAGGATAACATCCACCGATTCGATTTCCCTTTTGCTGCTCTTCCCACAAGTCCCCCGGGGTAAACTCTAGTGCAAGTGTCGATGACACGCTGAGTCAGAAGTGGAGGTGTGCTCAGGCAGCCTACTGGTCAAGGAGACTGCCTGCAATAAGCAGCAAATCTGGGTTCCTGTTCCAGTGCGGCGCAGATTTTCAACAGTCACTACAGATGTAACTGACCAGAGAACCATTTAAGGAATATTCGAATTACATTTTAAGACATACCCAAAACAAGCTGTATCCTCATTACTGTACTAAATATTAACTTTTTGTCATGATTACTTCTATTTCTGTTTACCTTATTTTCGCCATTTCTTCCCGAGTGTCTTCAATAACTTATATCTACAACCATTCACATAAGTTTTGTTGATTGGAATTGTGTGAAAAATCCCGTTTCCACACCCATTTAATTCAGAATCAATTTGTAAGACACACAATCATCACTAAAAACAAAATCTAGATTAAACACATCAATATATAAAGAATCTTTGGGAATGGGTATGATTTGTATGGGACACTTCCTACGTAACTACAGTTGAGTGACTCTGAACTGAACGTAATTCTCACGGCAAATACAGAGAACGATAAATCTGCTGCATATGTGCTCAATCTTCAAAATATCATAGCCAAAAAAGTGAGAAAGGAGTAATGTTTAATGGCAACTGTAACCTCTATCCAAAAACTGAAGGAATCTATTTCATTTAATTACTATATCGGCTGGTTAATGCCAAAATAAACAGTACTGTGAGGGTAAAAACTGGGCATATGTGGCAACACAACTCACCGGAAGCGCGAGACGGCTGCGTCATCAGGTGGAGGGGCAGCTACAGCAGGAGTCTGGCTGTGGCCACTTCGGGGTTGACGGTCAGAGTTGGGGGTGGACCCGCCCCCTGTGGCGGTCGCCGAGCTGCACAGAGAAACACTGTGTGGGTGGGCATATTCACACAGGGACTCACTGCAGGCGGTACAGCTGAGGGACTGTCCACCGGGGCAACAGAACACTCAGTGCCCACAACACCATCCTGTCACTTAACGTGACTATGCCACCAATTAACTGGTCTTTTTCTGCACTACTTCTGCTATATTCTCCACTGGCATAGCTTAAGATGCAAAACAACACATTGTTCACAATGAAGCACAAACCAAATCCCAAACATAAGGACCAACAATTTTGCTGCCCTAACAGAACAACTATCAGACAGAATTTAGAAGCAGTTAAAGTCAACTGGCTGCTACTTTTGGTTGTAAGGTAATCTGAAAACTGATATATGGATGCTGAATTATATCACTGGAGGGGGGCGGTAGAGAGGGGGGAGGGGAGAGAGGGTGGAGGGGAGAGAGGGGGGAGGGCGGAGAGAGGGGGAGAGAGGGGGGAGGGGGGAGAGAGGGGGGAGGGGGAGAGAGAGGGGGGAGGGGGGAGAGAGAGGGGGGAGGGGACAGAGGGGGGAGGGGAGAGAGGGGGAGGGGAGAGAGGGGGAGGGGAGAGAGGGGGAGGGGAGAGAGGGGGGAGGGGACAGAGGGGGAGGGGACAGAGGGGGGAGGGGACAGAGGGGGGAGGGGGCAGAGGGGGGAGGGGACAGAGGGGGGGAGGGGACAGAGGGGGGAGGGGACAGAGGGGGGAGGGGACAGAGGGGGGAGGGGACAGAGGGGGGACAGAGGGGGGAGGGGACAGAGCGGGGGAGGGGAGAGAGAGGGGAGGGGAGAGAGGTGGGAGGGGAGAGAGGGGGGAGGGGAGAGAGGGGGGAGGGGAGAGAGGGGGGAGGCGAGAGAGGGGGGAGGGGAGAGAGGGTGGAGGGGAGAGAGGGTGGAGGGGAGTGAGGGTGGAGGGGAGAGAGGGGGGAGGCGAGAGAGGGTGTGAGGGGAGAGAGGGGGTGAGGGGAGAGATGGGGTGAGGGGAGAGATGGGGGGAGGGGAGAGATGGGGGGAGGGGAGAGATGGGGGGAGGGGAGAGATGGGGGGAGGGGAGAGATGGGGGGAGGGGAGAGATGGGGGGAGGGGAGAGATGGGGGAGGGGAGAGATGGGGGGAGGGGAGAGATGGGGGGAGGGGAGAGATGGGGGGAGGGGAGAGATGGGGGGATGGGTGAGATGGGGGGAGGGGAGAGATGGGGGGAGGGGAGAGATGGGGGGAGGGGAGAGATGGGGGGAGGGGAGAGATGGGGGGAGGGGAGAGATGGGGGGAGGGGAGAGATGGGGGGAGGGGAGAGATGGGGGGAGGGGAGAGATGGGGGGAGGGGAGAGATGTGGGGAGGGGAGAGATGGGGGGAGGGGAGAGATGGGGGGAGGGGAGAGATGGGGGGAGGGGAGATATGGGGGGAGGGGAGAGTTGGGGGGAGGGGAGAGAGGGTGGAGAGAGGGTGGAGGGAGGGTGGAGAGAGGGTGGAGAGAGGGTGGTGAGAGGGGGGAGAGAGGGGGGAGAGAGGGGGGAGAGAGGGGGGAGATAAATATAAAAGTTATGAAGAGTATATTCAAAATCTGCATTTGAGTAAAGCAAATAGAACTATATATATGCGTGTAATGTCTCCACAATTCGATTCATTGAAAAGACAGCAGTGGTGATGTGTTTCTTAAACAACAATTTTCGTGTTGAGCAGTTTGCAGTAGAGGCCACCATTAAAAGAAGAAAAAAGGGATACGCAGTGTATGCAATTTTATCTGATGGACAACGTTTACAACTTGTGAGGTAACATGTAGTCTATTGAATATGGATTTTTTTTTAATTGAAAAGGAAACATAGAGATTTGTATGGAGCATATGTATCCGAGAGACAGAGGCAACAAATGATAGCTGGATGAAATCGTCACATCAATACTGACGTCGTGGGAGATATGTCGTACACCTGTAGGTGGACAGCGAATATAATCTGCTGTATCCCAGTAGCAGGAAACCTGATAGGATTCCCTGGACGACCTCTGGTAACGCCACAGGGAACTTCAAACAAGACACGGGGGCAGAGATTTCCTGTCTGTTTTGTAAAAGGGAATGCACGGAGAATATTCAGGGCGATAGCTGAACAGAGATGAGAAGGAAATGTGATTGTAAGGCACAGCCTTGAGTGTGACAATGTTACTGTGCTGGCTGGATTATTCTCTTCTTGTTTGCCCCCGGTGTGCACGACTAGCCCCAGTGCTCATAGCTCCTGCTTTACTGGATATCTCAGGTAGTCATACCCTGCTCTTTGGGGCCAGTCACTTAGGGGTAGCGTCTTTTTTAGTAATCAGGAAAGTCCTCAGTCCCAGGTTTGAACCTCACCATCACTTGGATTTTGAATAAGAACAATCAGCATTGGTGCCTGAAGACTTCCAACATAAGGTGTCACCCTCTTTCAGCCAACAGCCTTTCCAAAGAGGGCGGAGGGGCCGACAGAGGTTCAGGGCACTCTCTTTCCCTCGAGGTCTGAAACTGCTCCTAAATGAGGAAGAATTGGCAATGATCAACAACTTGAGGATAAAGAAGGCAATGTAAATCACTGCTTAAAGATACATAACGTGCATCAACGTGACACGTGGCATGTGATTCAATAAGAACCGTAACTGTATCTCCATTAGCAAAAGCCTAGTCCCCCATTCAAACCTCCAGGCGAGGTGGCCCAAGAGGGAGGTGACCACGAGAAAAAGGTTGAGTAACCAACGAAAGGATAACATTCTATGATTCGGGAGCTGGAAAGTGAGGAGTTAGAATGTGGCTGGGAAGCCAGAAAATAAGAAACGGATTTCTGGTCACATGAGAATAGGGTAGTAGCAACAGCAGTAGGATTTAGTATCAATAGAAAGGCAGGGCAGAAAGTGAGTATAGATATGTTCTTGTGAGAATCAAAAGCAAACCAACAACATGCACAGTTCAGGTATACATGATGACGTCGCAAGTTGAAGGTGAAGAGATAAAAAGTGAGGATACTGAACAGGTAATTCAGTACTATGTAACAGTCATGGAGGGACTGAAACGTAATCGTAGGGGAGGGTGTAGAAGAAAGGGTTGCACGAGAATATGTACTTGATAATAGGAATAGGAGAGAAGAAAGGCTAGTTAAGTTCTACAGTAAATTTATCCTCGTAATAGCTGGTATAGTCTGTTCAAAAATCACTAGACGAGCGGGTATACTTGGGAAAGTATCGAAATATGGGAGGTTCAAAGTCACACCATATTATTGTCAGGCAAACATTTTGGAATCAGATACTGGGCTCTAAAGCATACCCAGGATTAGATATAGAGTCATAACAATTTAGCAGTGATTAAGAGTAGGCTGAATTTTACGAGACTCGTCAGGAGCAATCGATGTACAAAGAAGTGGAATACAGTAGTACTAAGGAAAGAAGAGATGAGATTTATGTTCTCTGAGGCTACAGATACTGCAATAATAAGCAGCTCAATAGGTAGTTAAGTTGAAGAGGAATAGATATCTTTAACAACGACATTAACAGAAGTTGGAAAGAAAAACGTAGGTACAAAGAAGCTAACTGCAAAGAAACCATGGAAAACATAGGAAATCCTTCAGTTGATCAATCGAAGATATAAGTTCAAAAATATTCAGGAAAATTCAGTAATAGAGAAATATGTCACTTAAGGATGAAATGAATAGGAAGTGCAGAGAAGCTAAGGCGAAAAGGCTGCACGAAAAATGTGAAGAAATCGAAGAAGAAATGATCCTTGGGACGACTGACGCAGCATATAGAAAAGTCAGAGCAATCTTCCACGGAATTAGAAGCAAGCGTGGTGACATTAAGAGCACAATGGGAATTCTAAGGCGAGATCGGATAGTTGGAAAGAGTACACTGAAGGCCTCTCTGATTGGAACAACTTGTCCGATGGCGTGACAGAAGAACAAGCAGGAGTTGGTATGGAAAATATTGGTGATTAGAATCAGATTTTAAAAGCGGTTTGGAAAATTTAAAATCAAAGAAGGCATGAAGTTTTGGTTTGGTTTGGGGGATTAAAGGGACCAGACTGCGACGGTCATCGGTCCCTTTTTCCAAAAAATTAAAACCGCCCAAAGAGAATAAAAACGAACAGCAGGAAAGACGTCAGACGACACAGGACAAGAAATACTCCTACAGAGATCAGACAAAACAAATTAAAATCACACAGAGTGTGACGGTGGTTGGCCGACCATAGAGATAAAAAGGAAAAGCCAACCACCGAGAACACATTAAAAACTCAGCGGAAAATCGTAGGCCAATGGCCAGAATCAACACAAAAGAACAGAACAAACACTCAGAGTAAACGATAAAAACCCCCTGCCCAAATAAAACGTAAAACTAAGCCAGCCATAACAGGGTCATCAGATAAAAGGGCAGGGAGCGTATCAGGCAGCGCAAATGTCTGCCTGACCACACCTGAAAGGGGGCAGGCCAACAAAATGTGGGCCACTGTCAAAGCCGCCCCGCAGCGACATACAGGAGGGTCCTCCCGGTGCAGGAAATAACCGTGTGTCAGCCGGGAGTGGCCAATGCGGAGCTGACAAAGGACGACGGAGTCCCTGCGGTTGGCTTGCATGGATGACCGCCACACAGTCGTCGTCTCCTTAATGGCACAGAGTTTATTAGGCGTGATCCGATCACGCCATTCAGCATCCCAAAGCACAAAAACTTTTCGGTGGAGGACTGCCCGCAAATCAGTCTCTGGGAGGCCAACATCCAGAGATGGTTTACTCGTGGCCTCTTTCGCCAGGTGGTCAACATATTCATTGCCCGGGATACCGACATGACCAGGGGTCCACACAAAGACCACAGAGTGGCTGCAACAGGCAAGAGTATGCAGGGACTCTTGGATAGCCATCACCAGACGAGAGCGAGGGAAACACTGGTTGAGAGCTCGTAAACCGCTCAGGGAATCGCTACAGATAACAAAGCACTCACCTGAGCAGGAGCGGATATAGTCTAGGGCACGAAAGATGGCGACCAGCTCAGCAGTGTAAACGCTGCAGCCATCCGGCAAGGAACGTTGTTCGGAATGGTCCCCTAGAGTGAGCGCATACCCGACACGACCAGCAACCATCGAACCGTCAGTGTAAACAATGCTAGAGCCCTGATACATGGCCAGGATGGAATAAAAGCGGCAGCGGAAGGCCTCTGGAGGGACTGAGTCCTTCGGGCCCTGTACCAAGTCGAGCCGAAGGCAAGGGCGAGGAACACACCATGGGGGTGCATGCAAAGTGGCCCGGAAAGGAGGTGGAACAGTGAAAACCCGAAGCCCGGAGACAAGCTCTTTGATGCGGACCGCGATTGTAGAACCAGACCGGGGCCGACGTTCTGGCAGATGGACGACCGATCGCAGGAACAGGAGACGATAGTTTGGATGCCCGGGCAAGCTTAAAACATGGGCAGCATAAGCGGCCAGCAAACGTTGGCGCCGTAACCGCAGGGGAGGGACACCTGCTTCCACTAGTATGCTGTCCACAGGGCTGTGCGGAAAGCACCAGTGGCAAGCCGTATGCCGCTGTGTAGGATTGGGTCCAGTACCTGCAGCGCAGATGGGGATGCTGAGCCATAAGCCACGCTCCCATAATCCAGACGAGACTGAATTAACACCTGGTAGAGCCGTATCAGGGTAGATCAGTCGGCGCCCCAGCGGGTGTGGCTCAAGCATCTCAGAGCATTTAGATGCCACCAACACGCCTGTTTAAGCTGCCGAATCTGAGGCAGCCAAGTCAGCCGGGCATCAAAAACTACACCCAAAAACCTGTGGGTCTCCACCACAGCAAGGAGTTCGTCGGCAAGATAAAGCCGCGGATCAGGATGGACTGTTCGGCGCCGGCACAAATGCATAACGCGGGTCTTGGCAGCCGAAAACTGAAAAACCATGCGCTACAGCCCAAGACTGCGCCTTGCGGATAGCGCCCTGTAGCTGACGTTCAACATCTGCAATGCCAGTAGATCTGTAGTAAAGGCAGAAGTCGTCAGCATACAGGGAAACGGAGACAGAATTTCCCACGGCCGCAGCGAGCCCGTTAATGGCTATTAGAAACAGGCAGACACTTAAAACAGAACCCTGTGGCACACCGTTCTCCTGGACGTGGGAGGAACTATACGAGGCCGCGACTTGCACGCGGAAGGTACGATACGACAGAAAATTGCGGATAAAAATCGGCAGAGGACCCTGAAGACCCCATCCAGGAAGCGTAGAAAAGATGTGATGACGCCATGTCGTATCGTACGCCTTCCGCATGTCGAAAAAGACAGCGACCAGGTGCTGACGGCGGGCAAAGGCAGTACGGATGGCCGACTCCAGGCTCACCAGATTGTCGGTGGCGGAGCGGCCTTTACGGAACCCACCTTCAGACGGAGCCAGAAGGCCCCGAGACTCCAGCACCCAATTCAAGCGCCGGCTCACCATCCGTTCAAGCAACTTGCAAAGAACGTTGGTGAGGCTAATGGGACGGTAGCTGTCCACCTCCAGAGGGTTCTTTCCAGGTTTCAAAACGGGGATGACAATGCCTTCCCGCCATTGCGACGGAAACTCCCCCTCGACCCAAAGACGGTTGTAAAGAGCGAGGAGGTGCCGCTGGCAGTCCACTGAAAGGTGTTTCAGCATCTGACAGTGGATGCCATCTGGCCCAGGAGCGGTATCAGCGCAAGCGGCTAGGGCACTGCGAAATTCCCACTCACTGAATGGAGCATTGTAAGATTCTGGGCGGAGGGTGCGAAACGAAAGGCTCCGACGTTCTATCCGCTCTTTAATGTAGCGGATGGCCAAGGGGTAATTGGCAGAAGCGGAATTCAGAGTGAAATGTTCTGCCAAGCTGTTGGCAATTTCGCTGGAGTCTGTACAAACTGCTCCATTCAGTGAAAGCGCAGAGATGCTGACAGGGGTCCGATAGCCATAGAGACGTCGGATCTTGGCCCAGACCTGCGATGGAGAGAGGCATGGAGGCCAATGGTGGACACATACCGCTCCCAGCACTCCTGCTTGCTTTGGTGGATAAGGTGGCGGGCCCGCGCACACAGCCGTTTGAATGTGATGAGGTGTTCAATGCAGAGATGTCGCTTGTGACGCTGTAGCGCCCGCCGGCGATCTTTAATCGCTGCAGCGATCTCAGGCGACCACCAAGGCACAGTCCGCCGCAGAGGGGACCCAGAGGAATGGGGAATGGCAGACTCGGCGGCAGTAACGATGCCGGTGGTGACTGATTGAACCACCGCATCAATGTCGTCATTAGAGAGAGGCTCAATAGCGGCAGTGGAGGAGAACAGGTCCCAGTCAACCTTATTCATAGCCCATCTGCTAGGGCGCCCAGAAGAGTGACGCTGTGGTAGTGACAGAAAGATCGGAAAGTGGTAACTACCACACAGGTCGTCATGCACACTCCATTGGACAGACGGTAAGAGGCTAGGGCTACAGATTGAAAGGTCAATGGCGGAGTATGTGCCATGCGCCTCACTGAAGTGTGTGAAGGCACCATCATTTAAAATCGAGAGATCGAGCTGCGACAATAAATGCTCAACGGTGGCGCCTCGACCTGTTGCCACTGACCCACCCCACAGAGGGTTATGGGCGTTGAAGTCGCCCAATAGCAAGAAAGGTGGCGGCAATTGGGCTATCAGCGCAGCCAGGACATGTTGCGGGACATCACCATTCGGTGGAAGGTAAAGACTGCAGACGGTAACAGCCTGTGGCGTCCACACCCGAACAGCGACAGCCTCTAAAGGTGTTTGGAGAGGGACAGACTCGCTGTGCAGAGTGTGAAGGACAGAGGCAGACGCCACCAGACACCCTTTCATATGCTGCCCGGTTCTTATAATAACCCCAAGCAATGCAGAAGAAAGGGTGAAGGCTGATAAGTTGGCAGAGCTCAGCTAGATGGTGGAAGAAACCGCTGCAGTTCCACTGGAGGATGGTATTGTCCATTGCGGAGAAAGGTGTGACGGGACTGGGAAGGCAGATTACGCCGCTGGGTCACCTGCTGCATCCGATGGAGCACCCGTGCAAGTGCTATCCATTGCGTCTGAGGAATCGGCGAGATCGAGGTCCTCAGCAGATGCAAGGATCTCCACCTCATCCTCAGATGCAGAGCTTTTAGGTAGCGGTGGAGTAGGTGCCACCGCGGGTGTCTTGGACTTACGGGTCTTCAAAGTCGTTTTCTCTCGCTGTTCCTTTGGTTGCCGTTGGTGAGAGGGCTTATTGGAGTCAGTCTCTGGGGCCGAAGAGGATCGCGAAGCCCGTCGACCAGCGACTTGTAGCTTCTTCAGCCACTGGCTGGTGTCTGCTGTGCCGCTGGTACGAACCTGGGAAGGGAGTGACCCAAGGGATCCCTTCCGAGCGAGAGAAGCCGAAGAAGACTTACGCTTCTCCGGCTTAGAAGTGGGGACTGGTGTCCCTGATGGTTTAGTGGGTGCTGCTCCCAAGGTAGATGGTGTGGGATCAACAGCGAGGGAAGGGGCCCCCATTGTCAAGGGGGCAGGTGAGGTCCTCTGACTCTGAGAGCTGACTGTATATCTTGCAGCTGAAGGAGCTGCAGCAGGAGTGACAGTGGAGGCATAAGATGACATCATGCACACGGGATGTAGCCGTTCAAATTTCCGCTTAGCCCCAGTGTAAGTCATTCGGTCCAGGGTCTTATATTCCATGATTTTGCGTTCTTTCTGTGATATTGCAGTCCGGCGAGCAAGGGGAATGAGGCTCTCCACAGTTGACACAGACAGGAGGCGGAGCACATGGAGTATTGGGATGAGATGGGCGTCCACAATCTCGACATGTGAGGCTAGAAGTACAGCAAGAGGACATGTGACCGTACTTCCAGCACTTAAAGCACCGCATCTGGGGAGGGATATAGGGTTTGACGTCACACCGGTAGACCATCACCTTGACCTTCTCTGGTAAGATATCACCTTCAAAGGCCAAGATGAAGGCACCGATAGCTACCTGATTGTCCCTCTGACCCCGATGAACACGCCGGACGAAATGTACACCTAGTCGCTCTAAGTTGGCGCACAGCTCGTCATCGGACTGTAAAAGGAGATCGCGGTGAAAAATAATTCCCTGGACCATATTTAAGCTTTTATGGGGGGTGATAGTAACAAACATCCCCCAACTTCGTACAAGCGAGCAAGGCTCGTGACTGGGCAGAGGATGCCGTTTTTATTAAGACTGACCGTGACCGCATCTTGGACAAGCCCTCCACCTCCCCGAACTTGTCCTCTAAATGATCGACAAAGAACTGAGGCTTCACAGACACAAACGATTCCCCGTCAGCTCTGGTACAGACGAGATACCGGGGCGAATACCTGTCGCTCTCATTCATAGCCTTTCGTTCCTCCCATGGTGTGGCAAGGGAGGGGAACGATTTGGGGTCATGAACGTTACCTTTAAAATGGGCCCTCGAACGCTTAGAGACTGCTGGTGGCTGGCCACCAACAAGAGAAGATGTGCCACGCTTCATTGCATGTCATCCACCCTGATGCCACCTACTCCGACCACGGGCCCTCCCCACGGGCGCCACCCAGTCACAGCAAAGGCCACCTGGCAGGATGGCCATTGCCGGGAGTCCCGATGCCCCAGGGAGATGGGCATCTACTCCTTGGCATACAAGGGGAGTTAACGGCGCAGGCATCAGTAGAGCGATCCCTGTGTTGTCAGGGGGCTACAACCAACAGGGTACATGGCGGCCCCACCACAACGGACTGGCTACCGTGCTGGATGTTAGGTGACATGTGGTCCATGGTCGCCGTCAGTGCAGAAAGTGGCCCTGCACATCGCTTGGCAGAAAGTGCACGCCGGAGCGTATCCATGCCCATGAGATGTAGAGCGGGCAGCACTGCAACGCAACGACGAAGAAGCTGGCGAAAGTTCTCAACGCAAGATGGACACAATGCACCAAGTAAGGCGCCCTTCCCCAATCGGCTCGCTCTTCGGAAAATTTTGAGATATGGAGGTCAAACCCGACAGGGGACCATCACATAAGGCCGAAACGTTTGAGACTCCTTTTAGTCGCCTCTTACGACAGGCAGGAGTACCGCGGGCCTATTCTTACCCCCGAACCCGCAGGGGGGGAAGGCATCAGGTATAGACAACATTCAGTCAGAAGTTCTAAAATCATTGGGGGAGGTGCAAAAGGTCTATTCTCACTGGTGTGTAGAATGTATGAGTCTGGCAATATACAATCTGACTGAGAGAAATATCATCTGCACGATTTGGAAACCTGCAAGAGCAGTGAAGTGTGAGAATTATCGCACAATCAGCTTAACAGCTCAAGCATCCCAGTTGCCAATGAGGACAATATACAGAAGAATGGAAAAGAAAATTGAAGTGACGTTCATAGGATTCGTGGTCCTGGAGAAAGCGTTCAGCAACATCAAGTGGTGCAAGATGTTGGAAATTCTGAGAAAAATACATGTAAGCTATAGGAGAAGTCGAGTAATTTGCAATATGTACAAGAGGCAAGAAGGTAAAATAAGAGTGGAAGACCAAGAATGAAGTACTCAGATTAAAAAGAGTGTCAGACAGGGATGTTCAATCTATACATCGAAGAAGCGATGACGGAAATAATGGAAAGATTGAAGAGTGGAATTAAAATTCAGGGTGAATTGATGTAAGATTTGCTGATGACTGACTCCCTCAGTGACAGTGAAGAAGAATTACAGGGTTTGCTGAATGGAATGAACAGTCTAATGAGTACAGAATATGGAATCAGAGTAAATCAGAGAAAGGCGAAATTGATAAGAAGCAGAAGAAGTGTAAACAATGAGAGACTTACCGACGACTAGTAAGTAGATGACGTTAAGGTGCTATGCAATGTAGGCAGCAAAGAAACCCACGACGAAACAAAGCAAGGACGACGTCAAATTCACAGTAGCACTGCCAAAAAGGGAATCGTGCTTACCTGGCTTCTGCTGGTGGCTCACCGAGCATTCTGCTGACTTCAATCACCTCTTGCGGGTACTCGAGCACAGCGTCTGCCCAGCCCCGTGTGGCCATCACCTGCGGGTGGTCCTTTATGAAGGCGACGGCAGCCCTGGTGGCGTCCGGGCACGAGTGCCTCACAGCCCTGACGGCCGTCGCCGCTGCGGTCTCGACGGCCAACTGCAAGATCAGCTGCCGCTCGCAGGCAGCCTTCAGGGCCGACAAGCCGTACTTGTCGGCCGCCGCCAGCAGCTGGGGGGCCGTGTCGGGCAGCTGGGGGGCCTGCAGGGTATATGTGTAGGCCACCAGGAGCCTGAGCACCGGGCCCTCCACGTCGTCGATGCTCACCTGGCCGCAGCTGGCTTCCAGCATGTTGTGCGCGAACATAGCTTTGAACACTGGGCTCGCGGCCGCCAACACCGCCCTGTGAGCCGCCACCCTCGTCTCGCCCGCCACTAGTGTTACCAGGGCGTCTTCACCCCCGTCTAGCAGGGCGGCCAGGGCCTCAGTTGTGGTGTTCTGAACCTCCGTAACTGCCGACATGGTGGATGGTCCTGAAACACAGTGCCACTGAGCAGCCCTCACACTGCACCCTCAACACTTGTACGAGGCGCATCCAGACCTATATGAAACAACGGCTATTAAAGTGTTGTACAGCCTAAATCAATTGCAACGTCACCAGTTTCCTTCAAATGAAAAGGGTCCGTACTGCTTCGTGATCACCTAAGGTTTGTAACTACCAGCGTCGTACTATGATAGACTGCTTTCACCTTCTACAAATGTTATCGTTCTCAGTCAAAACATGGTTTATTTATGTCATAGCAAAAAAATTGGCAAAGCAACAAACTTCTTTCAGCCCTGAAGTTACACGACATATTTAAATCCAAGCTCGTACCACCTCTGAGAAAAATTTTCTTCCTCCTTATCTTAGGTTCCTCAGATCCGTGACACCTCATCAGAAGCAATGTACATGTAAAGCAGAAATCGGTTTCCTTGGTGAATTTCTCAGGGCAGGCACGATTACACTTGACCTGCCATGGTGGCCAAGCGGTTCTAGTCGCTTCAATCCGGAACCGCGCGCCTGCTATGGTCGCAGGTTAGAATCCTGCCTCTGGCATCGATGTGTGTGATATCCTTAGGTTAGTTAGGTTTAAGTAGTTCTATTGGACTGATGACCTCTGATGTTAAGTCCCATAGTGCTCAGAGCCATTTGAACCGTTTTGAACCACTGTAACAGTCTAAATTCATTGGTATGTTTAAATCTCTGTTGAACAGATTGATATCTGCGTCTTCTTTCTTAAGAAAAAGATGCAGCGCCCACCTCTGTCGTAAAGAATGCTGCATAATACAATCATAAATCATGTCGCCATTTTATCCGATTGTTGCGAGCTATGGTGTACCAAGGTATTTCCAGGTTGAGCAGTTTAGGAAGGAAACTCGTTGCCTCCATTTCCAGAACGTGTGTTGTGGAACTTTCACACAAATATGTATTTGTATCTCCTTTTGGCGTGGACGTGTTTGTATAGCATCTTTGCCCCACAGAACGTTCGGATACTTATTAGATGACTGATACGTCATGGCTAAACCAAAGTAAGCTCTATCACAGCTCCGATATCACTCTTGACTCTCCTGGTCGTATGAGGGGCAAACGACGGAGTCAGTGAAATAGTTCCACACCCTACAGTGTAAACTGGTTTCCGAAATTCAGACAAGTGGGTTTCGCGAGCACGGCGTCCACTTTTTTCGAAACGTGCCGACTTAGCATCTCCATTCCACCAGCGTAAGACGTCTGCCGGACCGTTACGGTGCCAGGAGAGCGCCTAAGAATTCGTCCCAAGGCTTCTGTCACGCCAGCTCGACGTGGATGGAGACGCCGAGGCAGTGTTGAACAGAGCGTAGCGCCGGAGGTCAGCGCAGGGTCGCAGGCCAACACGTAAACTGCAGGCTTCTGGAAGCCACCCGACCAACCCAAGTCTTCCTTTCCCATCCCTCATTAGTTAATTGTACATTTGCTTCCGTTTTACATCGCTATGTGGTTTTTTCGCCTCCCCATTCCGAGTATGCACTCAATGTTATAGGCTCAAAACTTTGGACACTGGCGTTGTAATCGCATAATGAACGACTTTTACTGTTGTTTACAGGTATTGTTACCGTATTTTCCTACATCCAAGTGGTGCCGCATGTAAATAAACGAAGCGGTAAAAGCTGTAAAGTCGTTTACATTTCCATACAGTCTTCGAGCATCGATATGTTCCTCGTCTAAGAATCTGACGTCATTGTCTTATACATCTTTAATGTATCCTGAGATCAGTGGTGTAGTATTCTACTTTATTGTGACACTCGCAACACGACTGTAGTTTACACTGAGATTTCACGGATTCTTTCACTCAAACGGTTTTCTAAGTAATCACAAATTTGCCAAGATACTGAGCGGGATAGCGTGTGAATTATTAGTAGACAGAGAGCCATGGTCCCGATCACCTTCAGCATATTTTGGAGACACAATCTTCGTGCGTGTCGGCGCCATGTAACCGGCAGAGAAACGTGTGTGAAATGCAAGTAGTGGACTGGACATGCGGGGCGCGGCGGTGAGACACTCTGGGCTCACATTCGGGAGGACAATGGTTCGACCACACACCATGCAGTGGTCTGCAGCAGGTCTGCAGACAGAGGGCCAATCAGTGGATGTGGCTGCTTGTCATTTGTGTCTTCTGCACCGGTTTTCTGTTTGCTGTCCACCCACACAGGTTTTTCTTCATAGAGTCTCTCTCGTTGGAGTGCCGTGATGGTGCCCTAGAAGAGGCATGACCTTTAAGGTAGCCATACCGGTCTTCATTACCGAATGTTCCACAAATTCCAACAGGTATTTAGCTGTGTGTCTCATTTCCCAGGAAAACCATGAGGAAGTGGTCTCATTTCGTCCATCATTAAAGTTGTTTACAAGCTTTCCAATGAGTACGACGTGCATTAAACTACTTTTCACTATTTATATAATTTCCAATGGTGGTGATTTTTTCTTCTACAGTGTAATTTCCTTTTGTGGGTCACACAAGTCAAACGATTTCACGGTGCCATCAATTTGGAATCTTTACAGTCGCCTCATCAGTATGAATTGCAATCTTCTTTATTCTTTTTCCATCGAAATTCGAAATTAATCAGCAAAAGCACTCTACGCCCTCTCGAATGTTTTTTATTAATGAGTAAACATTTGGCTGAGCTTTCGATATTAATAGATCACTTTCTTCCACCCCTCAGAGGCTTTTTCGATGTGATGGGGCCTTCCACTGTAATTCCACATGTCTGATGGCATCTGGTCTTTATCAACCAACTAGTCCAGAAATAGTCACATAATCGACGAAACTAATTTTTCAGACAGTATTTTCTAAATAGACAGCCAACCATGATCCAATATTTCTAAGACAATATATCGTACTCTGAATAGATTGTTAGATAACAATGTCTTTCTTCGTTTCGTTAAGAGGGGACTTCTTTCCACGTCGTTGATTAACATGAAAATTGCAACTCGTAATCTCTGGTTCAGGAAATAAATTTCCAGCTGATTGGAATGGACATTAGCAATTTCCAGAGTCATTATGAGAGAAGCAGGGTTCCATCCGAGCACATTTTTACTTGTTAAGTAATAGTAAATATTTGGACTATGTAGTACGTCTGAAATAATGAGGTGCATTCTGACTCCTAGCGTGTACACAATTGTCTTTCATGATTCAAACCAACTGTTAGTGGTTAAATTGTGCTCTGTGCGAAATTCTGGCAGGCAGCTTCCCCTTACATTCCCTTACTTCAATTCTTTTCTCCTCCAACTTTTCTTCCGCTTCGTATTCTGCCTATCGATTTCGAGTGCCCCATCACAAGTTTTCATCTCGTTTAACGATCTGACCAATTTCTTTTCTCTCAAAAAGCATTTCCTTAATCTCTTCGTCATTTTCGGAGCCAGTTGACGTGCAGGCCAGTACTTCTGTAACTGGTTTGGCTGTGTGTCTGTCCTGGCTGTGGTAGCCACTTCACTGTGCAGCTCAGACGGCAATAAGATGTTAGTGTTTTCGGCCGAGAACGATATTAAACAAATTTCCAGTGACGTCAGGGAGAAATCTAGGGAGGAGTTATTCTCAAACACACGCATTTCTTGCTACCAGATGCCGAGACGAAGACAGGCATTGTGAAGAATCTAGCCACACCAAGATGGAGGACCCAGATTAAAATACGTAAGCACAATCATCGTCCAACTGAGCTACTTATAAAATTACGGGGGCGTTCGATCTGCAACGCTACACTTTTTTCTCGGCCAATTTCTGTTGGGAAAATGCGGAATTTGTGAGACATCGTGGAATATTCCCGCTTCAGCCTCTACAGATTCATGGAATTCCATCAGCTGACAGCACTGTATGCAGCCTCCAAAATGGCGTCTGTAAAGGAGGTGCGACCCAAGCTAAGAGCTGTCACGAGTTTCTTTCGGATGAAAACCACAGCATCGGAGATCTTCATATCAGCTTCAAGAATGTCTGAGGAGAGTTGGCAGTGAACAGAAGCACCGCGAGTCGTAGTGCGAGGTGTCTGTCATCGTCAGAAGAGCTCACTGGTGATCAACGCCTAGCCTAGCAGCGCCATCGTCGCAGCAAGGTGGTGCATATCTGGCCGACCCCCGCGTGTCGGTCAGCTGCAGACGGCTGTGACTCCTGCGATGTGGGAACGTGCTCTCCTTCAAGGTGACCGGTGGATCACTCAGAGCTGAACAACCCGCATCTCGCACCTCGCACCTTCCGACTTCCGTCTGTTTGGTCCGACGAAGGATGCACTCCACGGCAAGCAGTACACGGATGACGGGCAGGTCACTGATGCAGCAAGACGTGAGTGGCTAATCGACTGTTTATTCACTCGGTCAGTTTTATCAGTTGAACGAAACAACCAGATGAAACTGGCCATGTCAGCTGTATGAACACTTTTTCAACCACTCTCTGGGTTTGCAATGTAGCTAAATATTACGAATTGTCATCTTACATCGAAAGCGTAGCATACCACGGAGCTGGGAGGAGAGCAGAATTTTGGTTCTCGCGCTGGCACAGCTGATTTCAAGTGAATAACTTCAGTACTTTCAGAGATATAAATTTTTACCTAAGGGACGACTGTGATGGATTCATCTATAGCATCAACTGAAACTACAACCAGAAGTACACGTCCACAAGATCTAATTGCCTGGAATTTTCTTTCGTTTCATTGCAACAGATTTCTGACTAAATAAAAAGTACTTTGGAAAATAATTATTTCATAGTGTTTTGGTTATTTAAGTGTTTTGCAGGGTCTGAGGACATACATTGAAATTTTATGGAAATTAAGTAAATCTATATGTGAGAAAGTTTCTTGTACAATAGTAGAATTTTTGGCGTATGCCCGACTTAGGTTGATTTTGTAAAAGGCAGCCAGAAGGGGGGTTGAGTATTAAATTTGTAAGTAATTTATGTTGCGGAATGGAATCTAATTTTGTCTTCATTATTTAGTTTCGGAATTACATGATTTCTCGTCTAAATCACCTGCAGTAATCTGATTGGCTGACATAAAAATAGCTGAAGTATACAAGTGCTCGAAATGATCTGATTGGCTGTTTAACATATTAGCCAATAGGAATTAAGCATATCCCGTGCGTACGAGTATGGCTTTGTGCCTCCTATCTAGGAGTCAATTAAGTCTTCTGGTAAACGCCTGTGTTAAATCGCGCTGATCAAATTTATTCCAAAATAAAGAAATTTGCGCGTTTTATTGCTTCTCTTGCCGTTGACAAAGAGCGGCTACAGTACTGAATATTTTGTGAGAGCTTGAGATTTGTGAGTGATTTATTTTAGGAGATATTCGCACGTGAACATTTTATTTCGTACACAAACACTGCGCGGCGTGTTTCGTACAGATTACGAGACATTATATGCATTATAGGAATGTTTCTATACTGAGTCTGGGTGAGTGATTTCACTGACTTTTGTTTTCAAGGTTTATTGGAATGCCGCAATTGTTAAATCAGCCCAGAATTTTGTCATTCTGCATGCTTTTCGAGGAGCTAAGGACTGCACTGGGTGCAGGTGATTTTTGGAGGAGACAATATTCCATAAAACCACATTTAGAAAGCCTGTAGAGCCAACGTCAAATCCTGACTCTGCGAATACATCACAACTCCATTCGTATTGCTCTCGCACAGATCACGAAGACAAGTTTAGACTGAATACTGCACACACACACACACACACACACACACACACACACACACACACACAGAGGCACTTTAATGATTCTTCACACACCCCTGAACGTGAATGGACCATGAGAAACTCCTAACAAGTGATACGATCGATGTACCCACTGCCATGCACTTCAGTCGTTACAAGGGTGTAGATAAATGAGACTCAGTTTGGGAGGAGGAAGAATCACACTATCTTTTAAGGGACTGTAACTGATTGGTTCCTCCAATAAATGTAAGGGCGTTGCTGCTCACACGTAAACAACTCGGCTAATACATAACGAGTCCGTAATTATGAGCAATACAATACATCATCCATCCGCGGTAACTATAGACATTGCATTACTGTACTGAAACTTCCTGCAGAGCTGAAAGGAACATTTAGAACTTAAAGGTCGTTAAATACTGGAAGAAACCCATAGTGTGGCTTTTTCAGTCCTTATTACGACCATGTGCTCCCTCTGAACGTCATCACTTCATCAGCGCACACAAATGCAACTGTGAGGCTACATAAATGGACGGCTGTGTGTCTATCAAACGTCAGTTTTCGTCATTTGGTTTTTTTCCCTGTATGCAGACATCGTCCTTAAAGGACTGCTTAAAACCTGTAGGTGTCTCAAAGTCAGACCCCTTGTCAGTGAAGAGACGTCGAATGACTAATCAGTTGAGTGGAAAAAGCTAGTCAAAAGTCAAGACGTATAGATTACATTTACCAAATCACCCACCAAATGTCTGAAGTACGGTAAGCTGCAATCATTCCGGAGTGTTATACATGTGAGAAACAGATTTCCTCTGGAAAAAATTAACAGCAGCTACTGCACCTTACAAACACATTTTCTTTTGCGAACTTCCAGCACGCTGCAGTACCTTAGGGCAACAACTACTATTCATCAGTACATAAAAAACCAGCCCAAGTTGTAAATTTTTACATTTTATTCATTCGATGAGCAGTTTCGAGCCGAGACCCATTTTGAAATCTTCATAACATAATCGGAGATGGCATTTCCGAAAATACCAATATGCAACAAACATTTTTGACATGTTCGTAAATGCTATTTTTGACTTATGATGATTTGAAAATGGGTCTCGGCCCGAAATTAGTCATCGAATAAATTAAAAGTAAAAATTTGCTACTCTGACTGGTTTCCCATTCTACTGACTTTGCCACGAGTTTTTGGTCGTACGTTTGTCTGTATACTAAGTGCCTCTGAAAAACCTACACGAGGCAAAATTCTAACTTCAACAAAAGCCAAACTGAAGAATCGTTGATCTCGCAAACTAAGAATCAAAAGTAGTCTTGCCTCACCTGGGTTCCGCGAGTTCCGGAACCTGTACAGAAAAATGGAGTAGACAGCAACATGAACATCATTTCCGCCCTTTTTATTGCTCATGAAAGCCACACATTGCATGATGTACCACCACAGAGCGAGACCTTCAGAGGTGGTGGTCCAGATTGTAATACCTCTAATACCCAGTAGCACGTCCTCTTGCATTGATGCATGCCTGTATTCGTCGTGGCATACCATCCACAAGTTCATCAAGGCACTGTTGGTCCAGATTGTCCCCCTCCTCTATGACGATTCGGCGTAGATCCGTCAGTGTGGTAGGTGGGTTACGTCCTCCATAAACAGCCCTTTTCAATCAGTCCCAGGCATGTTTGGTAGGGTTCATGTCTGGAGAACGTGCTCGCCACTAGTCGAGCGATGTCGTTATCCTGATGGAAGTCATTCACAATATCTACACGATGGGGGCGCGAATTGTCGTCCATCAAGACGAATGCCTCGCCAATATGCTACAGATATGGCTGCATTATCGGTCGGAGAATAGCATTCACGTATCGTACAGCCGTTACGGCGCCTTCCGTTACCACCAGCGGCATACGTCGGTCGGCCCACCACGTAATGCCACCCCATAACAGCAGCGAACCTCCACCTTGCTGCACTCGCTGGACAGTGTGCCTAAGGTGTTCAGACTGACCGGGTTGTCTCCAAACACGTCTCGGGCAATTGTCTGATTGAAGGCATATGCGACACTCATCAGTGAAGAGAACGTGATGCCAATCCTGAGTGTTCCATTTGGCATGTTGTTGGGCCCATCTGTTCCACGCTGCACGGTCTCGTGGTTACAAAGATGGACGTCGCGGTGGACGTCGGGAGTGAAGTTACGCATCATGCAGTCTATTGCGCACAGTGAGTCTTAACACGACGTCCTGTGGCTGCACGAAAAGCATTATTCAACATGGTGGCGTTGCTGTCAGAGTTATTGCGACGCATAATCCGTAGGCAGCGGTCACGCACTGCGGCCTGAGCGAGGCACGTCATGGACAGTTCCTGTCTCTCTGTATCTCGTGTATGTCCGAACAACATCGCTTTGGTTCACTCCGAGACGCCTGGACACTTTCCTTGTTGAGAGCCCTTCCCGGCACCAAGCGACAATGAGGACGCGATCGAACCGCGGTATTTACCGTCTAGGCATGGCTGAACTACATAGAACACGAGCCGTGTACTTCCTTCCAGGTGGAATGGCTGGAACTGATTGGCTGTCGGACCCCCTGCGTCTAATAGGCGCTGCCCATGCATCGTTGTTTACATTTTTGGGTTGGTTTGGTGACGTCTCTGAACAGTCAAAGGGACTGTGTCTGTGATACGATATCAACAGTGAACGTCTATCTTGAGGAGTTCTGGGAACCGCTAAACTTTTGGTGTGTGTGTGGGGGGGGGGGGGGGGGTAGGAGGGGGGGGGGGTTGTAGTTACAGTCACCGCACGAGAGGGCTCCCATGAAAAGTGAGCCATGGTAGAGCAATGAAACAACGTTGAAACATTTGTGAGGACATGGGGAATAGCAACAGTGAACAAACCAATTAAAAATCGCATTTTAATTTCCACATGAGAGGGTAAACGTCGTTAATTGCGTTCAGTGTTTGCATTCCACGTTACGAACTTCGGTCAGTGTGAAGACCACCTGCATCCACGACAGCCTGGAACCGCCCTAGAGGTACCATTCCACGGCTGTTCACGGCGCTTCGCGAACGGCGGGCCGTGGGATGTCCAGCTGCCGCGACACAGCTCGCGCACTGCGTGGGAGTCGCACATCGCGGCCAGCATTCTCAGCCACGGCAGCAGCAACTTCTTCAACAGTCTGGGGCGCAATCGGCTGTCGGCCTTTCTCAGGAGCAGTTCCCTAGTCGCCATTACTTGAACCACTTTGGTCATTAACGGTGCGGAAAGAAGACCTCTCTGTATTCCGTTAATGCGTCAATACTCTAAGAGGAGCACCACTACTGCTGAAGCATCGATAAAACATCTTTCCGTGCTCACCTTGTGCAGATTCATGTTTAATTTATAAAGGGTAATGGATCGGGATAGAGATGAGATATAGCAAGGTGCTTTAGATGAAAGTTGTAGGTGCCATAAAGGGTCTACCATTGCTACTAATTGACACAACCTCGAACGTGATTTTCAAGGTCATTTGGAGGTCAAAGTGATGTTTAGAATGGGAAACCAAGTTTTTCATTCAAAATTTAAAGGAGCAGCAAATTCCAGGAATAAAATGGCACATAATTCAAGGTCGTGGCTAGGTTCAATGAAGATAAAATCATGTTTTTCGTTCTAGTATGGATTAATTCACAATACGGAAGATGCAGCAAAATTCAATGTTAGATACAAACTGGAAGGCGCATAAAGGATCATTTATCATTACCAATAATGAAGGTCTTACAGATAATTATAGGTCATTCTCAAGTTGTCTTCTGTTTCATGGAAATTCCAATTAGTGACGTTGGATATGGAAAATCGAGAAGAGATTTGGCCTTTATGTTTCAGTTAACATGTTTATTGGAAAAAATAAATGAATCATTAAGTATAAATGTGATTTGGACGTTTGGAAGACAGAACATGTATAAATAAACCTGAGATCACTGGTTTGCAAGTCACTGAGCGAGTCCCTCGCCTGTTCTTCCCTCAGGACACCTCTTCTGGTTTGTATCTAACATTGTATTCTGCTGTATCCCTCCTATATTCAGAGTTAATCCATGCTAGATCTGAAGACGTATTTGCTTGTTCGACCTGCACTGAACCTTGCCATGACCAATAATTTATCATTTTCCACGTAAAATCTTTCTAATCTTAACTCCAATATTAGGATTTCATTTTAAAAAATCACTTTAACCACCAAATGACGTTCACAGTTACGGCCATTAGTAGCAATGCGTGGCCCCCTTTGACACATATAACTTGTATCTCAAACACCTAGCTATATCTAGTCTCTATCCCGAGCTCGGTTGGAAAACCAGTTCTAAGCAAAGAAGGGAAAGCAGGAAGGTGGAAGGTGGAAGGAGTATACAGAGGGCCTATAAAGGGGCGATGTTCTGGAGAACAATATTATGGAAATGGAAGAGGATGTAGATGAAATGAGAGGTATGATACTGC
This sequence comes from Schistocerca americana, assembly GCF_021461395.2. Taxonomy (NCBI): domain Eukaryota; kingdom Metazoa; phylum Arthropoda; class Insecta; order Orthoptera; family Acrididae; genus Schistocerca; species Schistocerca americana. Next base: position 96,733,517 of record NC_060129.1, on the reverse strand, counting down.
GTGAAGAGTTTGACAGAGCACTGTGAGACATAAGCCGAAACAAGGCCCTGGGAGTAGACAACATTCCATTAGAACTTCTGACAGCCTTGGGAGAGCCATTCCTGACAAAACTCTACCATCTGGTGACCGAGATGTATGAAACAGGCGAAATTCCCTCAGACTTCAAGAAGAATATAATAATTCCAATCCCAAAGAAAGCAGGAGTTGACAGATGTGAAAATTACCGAACTATCAGTTTAATAAGTCACAGCTGCAAAATACTAACGCGAATTCTTTACAGACGAATGGAAAAAATGGTAGAAGCCGACCTCGGGGAAGATCAGTTTGGATTCCGTAGAAATGTTGGAACATGTGAGGCAATACTGACCTTACGACTTATCTTAGAAGAAAGATTAAGAAAAGGCAAACCTATGTTTCTAGCATTTGTAGACTTAGAGAAAGCTTTTGACAATGTTAACTGGAATACTCTCTTTCAAATTCTGATGGTGGCAGGGGTAAAATACAGGGAGCGAAAGGCTATTTACAATTTGTACAGAAACCAGATGGCAGTTATAAGAGTCGAGGGGCATGAAAGGGAAGCAGTGCTTGGGAAAGGAGATAGACAGGGTTGTAGCCTCTCCCCGATGTTATTCAATCTGTATATTGAGCAAGCAGTAATGGAAACAAAAGAAAAGTTCGGAGTAGGTATTAAAATTCATGGAGAAGAAGTAAAAACTTTGAGGTTTGCCGATGACATTGTAATTCTGTCAGAGACAGCAAAGGACTTGCAAGAGCAGTTAAACGGAATTGACAGTGTCTTAAAATGAGGATATAAGATGAACATTAACAAAAGCGAAACGAGGATAATGGAATGCAGTCGAATAAAGTCGGGTGATGCTGAGGGAATCAGATTAGGAAATGAGGCACTTAAAAGTAGTAAAGGAGATTTGCTATTTGGGGAGCAAAATAACTGATGATGGTCGAAGTATAGAGGATATAAAATGTAGACTGGCAATAGCAAGGAAAGCGTTCCTGAAAAAGAGAAATTTGTTATCATCGAGTATAGATTTAAGTGTCAGGAAGTCGTTTCTGAAAGTATTTGTATGGAGTGTGGCCATGTATGGAAGTGAAAAATGGACAATAAATAGTTTGGACAAGAAGAGAATAGAAGCTTTCGAAATGTGGTGCTACAGAAGAATGCTGAAGATTAGATGGGTGTATCACATAACTAATGAGGAGGTATTGAATTTAATTGGGGAGAAGAAGAGTTTGTGGCACAACTTGACAAGAAGAAGAGATCGGTTGGTAGGACATGTTCTAAGGCATCAAGGGATCACCAATTTAGTACTGGAGGGCAGTGGAGGGTAAAAATGGTAGAGGGAGACCAAGAGGTGAATACACTAAGCAGATTCAGAAGTATGTAGGCTGCAGTACGTACTGGCAGATGAAGCAGCTTGCACAGGATAGAGTAGCATAGAGAGCTACATCAAACCAGTCTCAGGACTGAAAACCACAACAACAACAATCTGACTCCCTTTGGGGCTGCATTTTCAGCAAAACAGAAATACGTATTTTTTTTAATTATTTTCTGACTGAGAAAGCAGTTTCCAGTTTTCAGAACATCCTTCATTCCCCTTTTCACCCTCTTCCGGATTGAAATTTGGGGCAATACCTTCCTAGACGACGCGTACAGTGTAAGGTCCGCACCCCCTGGAGACTTCGAGTTCCTCACCTTATCTGACCTGACCCCGTCTAGCAGGGAAGAGGCGAGGAGCGTCCCACACAGCACATCCTACAGCGACTCATGTTCGCGGTCGGTGCTGCAGTGTCTGCAGTCTGTGGTTAGCGTCCCAGGTTCGATTCCCGACAGAGTCGCTAGTTTCCTTCTCTCGGGGTCTGGGTGTCTGCGCCGCCCCCATAACTTCAGCTCATCTCCACCGCCGGGCAGATCGGCCGAGTCGCGTGAAACGGGACGGCTTTCTCCTACCCGCCGAACAACCCCGCGTGCAAATCTCCCGGCCAACACAGCCACGTCAGTCCGTTTCCATGGCTCCACAGCTCAGTCGGTAAAAACTAAACCGTTGTAGGACCACTCTAATAAGAGTGTGTGTGTGTGTGTGTGTGTGTGTGTGTGTGAGTGTGTCCGCGCCAGTCCACAGAGAACTTTTACTGTATCTATACCGGAACGAAAAGTTTATACAATTACTGTTGTGAAATTATGCCAACTTGTACACTCCTGTATGATTTATACAAGCTGAAGGAAACGTTCTTCTGCCTAAAAACTTCCTGTGGCGTACACATTTTTACGCCCCCAATGTTTTCCGACTCAGCGTGAAACATCGCTTTCGAACGATATGAAGCACACAAAATGCACCGTCATGAATGTAACTGTATACCGTCACGTGCATAACCGTAATACGTTACGGTGCTCTTTTCCAACACACTTCTCGTGTATCAATCAAATGTAAACATAAAGCACCACAAAATTAATATTGTGATGGGGCATGTAGTGAAACTAAGTAACCACCTACAGATCCAAACGTGAGACGATTTTGCGGAATGTGGTGGTGGGTACTTTGTTCACCGAAGCCGTTCTTCGCTGCGCCGTGACGTCAGTCTCGCTGCTACCTCCACTCCCTCCCCCCCCCCCCCTCACCGGTGTGCTCGCAGCAGCCGGTTTCCAACAGCCTCGCCGCGTGACGTCACCCGCTGACCCTGGACTGGCGACTCGCAGTTGTCTGCACTGCGCGGACGCCCGCTTCCTGCCCACAAACCGCTGTTCCGCCGTGCCACGCGTCTCCTCGACGCTTCCAGGCTTGCAGCGAAATGACGTCGACGAGAAAAATCGAGAAACTGCGGCCAATAAAGACGCCTTACCGAGGGTCACCCTACCCACGCGCCATTCGCGAGCGCAACAGGAGTGAAAAGACAATATCAAGAGAAATCTTGTGGAGATTAGTATTGTAGTTGGCACTAATGCCCGCTGTGATACTATCCGAAACTGACAGGGTCCCCTCTCCGTTGGTAATTATTGCAGTATTACATCGGCTGCATTCTAGAGCACGGATCGACCAGAAATACGAGGGTATTTTACTCAGCAAGCACGTACTCCAAGCTATATTACCTATTTCATCGTCAACACTGTCATAGTTCGACTTCTTAACGTACAATAACATCTGTTTCGTAAAAAAGCATTTCTGAGGGAACCCGTAATTCTCTCTCGTTTCTGTTCTGCCCCTTAATAGCAAGCTGAATCTATCCTACATACATCATGACCTGTATAAAGGTCAAAGCTGCATGTCGCTGCCTTCCGGTATCACCAAAACAACGAGAAAACTCGTTCGTTCTGAGATTAAACTGAGCACATAGAATAGTCGCCCAGAACAAGTTTGCAACCCTCATTTTTACAGAAGTTGGGTTTTACATGGAAAAAGGTTGTTAACAGTAATTGGCGCAAGGTAGGGATACCGGAACTGTCTACTAATTCTTGTGTTGGCGTCAGATTGCCAAGTTTGCGTTGGGCAGAACGATGGTGTATCCGTACGTAAGATGGCGAACACAACCAGTACAATTCTTACAGCCAGTGCTCAAAAACCGGTCACCTCTACACGACATGACTGAAGAAGTCTGGTGTCTGAGTATAGAACTGTAGCGCGTCTGCGGAATTATGTGCTTTGCATCGTCCGCCATGTTGTAGTTCGGCAAACGTATTTCCATCGGTCCGTACGTGATAAAGAATTGCAGACCCATTTCTTGTTTTGAACTTGATGTCAACATGTGATGTAATAGCCTGATGTGGGAACGAACTCCGGAAGTATTTCCTTTTCGTGTTCTAGTGGCATTTCCTAGCAGTCATGTTGCAGTTTGGCAAGAAACGAAATACGAGCACCTACGGCTGGCACGACCTGACAGCTGAAGTTCAACATGGAGGAAGTACAGAGATCACCGTCAGGAACACACGAACAGAGGCAAACTGTGTAAACAACGTGTGAGTGGGTGGCGTTACGTGAAGCGTGAACGACTCACGGCTGCTGGAAAACAATACACTACTGGCCATTAAAATTGCTACACAAAGAAGAAATGCAGATGATAAACGGGTATTCATTGGACAAATATATTATACTAGAACTGACATGTGATTACATTTTCACGTAATTTCGGTGCATAGATAATGAGGAATCAGTACCCAGGACAACCACCTCTGGCTGTAATAACGGCCTTGATACGCCTGGGTATTGAGTCAAACAGAGCTTGGATGGCGTGTACAGGTACAGCTGCCCATGCATCTTCAACACGATACCACAGTTCATCAAGAGTAGTGACTGGCGTATTGTGACGAGCCAGTTGCTCGGCCACCATTGACCAGGCGTTTTCAGTTGGTGAGAGATCTGGAGAATGTGCTGGCCAGGGCAGCAGTCTAACATTTTCTGTATCCAGAAATGCCCGTGCAGGACCTGAAACACGAGGTCGTGCATTATCCTGCTGAAATGTAGGGTTTCGCAGGGATTGAATGAAGGGTATATCCACGGGTCGTAACACATCTGAAATGTAACGTCCACTGTTCAAAGTGCTGTCAATGCGAACAAGAGGTGACCGAGACGTGTAACCAATGGCACCCCATACCATCACGCCGGGTGATACGCCAGTACGGCGATGACGAATACACGCTTCCAATGTGTCTTCACGGCGATGTCGCCAAACATGAATGCGACCTTCGTGATGCTGTAAACAGAACCTGGATTCATCCGAAAAATGACGTTTTGCCATTCGTGCACCCAGGTTAGTCGTTGCATACACCATCGCAGGCTCTCCTGTGTGATGCAGCGTCAACGGTAACCGCAGCCATGGTCCCCGAGCTTACAGTCCATGCAAACGTCGTCGACCTGTTCGTGCAGATGGTTGTTGTTTTGCAGACGTCCCCATCTGCTGATTCAGGGATCGAGACGTGGCTGCACGATCCGTTACAGCCGTGCGAATAAGATGCCTGTCATCTCGACTGCTAGTGATACGAGGCCGTTGAGATCCAGCACGGCGTTCCGTATTACCCTCCTGAACCCACCAATTCCATATTCTGCTAACAGTCATTGGATCTCGACGAAAGCGAGCAACAATGTCGCGATACGATAAACCGCAATCGCGACAGGCTACAATCCGACCTTTATCAAAGTCGGACCCGTGATGGTACGCATTTCTCCTCCTTACACGAGGCATCACAACAACGTTTCACCAGGCAACGCCGGTCAACTGCTGTTTGTGTATGAGAAATCGGTTGGAAACTTTCCCCATGTCAGCCACCGGCGCCAACCTTGTGTGAATGCTCTGGAAAGCTTATCATTTGCATATTACAGCATCTTCTTTTTGTCTGTTAAATTTCGCGTCTGTAGCACGTCATCTTCGTGGTGTAGCAATTTTAATGGCCAGTAGTGTACAGAAGTATCAAAGAAGGGGTGTCAATAGTGGCAAAATCTCCACGAGATGAGGTATGTAGAGCAAGATTATTTTTGGAATTATTTGTTTAATGTACATATGACCTTTACAAGTGCTTGTTAGTCAAATAACGAAGTCAGTACACTTGTTTCATTGTAACTTTGGGTTTCGAAGCATAAACCTTTGTGCAACAATGTTTCCTTCTTCCTGAAAAAGGAAATTAGTTTTATCTATTACAACCTTGTTCTGGGCGGCTGTTTAATTGTAATACCAGTCTCTACTTTGCCGCTCTTTATACTGAATTCAAGGTATTACTACCGGCAACAACTGCAAAATAAAGCTTACTCACTTCATAGAACAGTACATATGTTACTGGATACGCGATGTTCTGTGGCTGCAGGTCCGAGCGCATTTAGACGAGCCTCGAAATAAAACACGACGCTGTCTTCAGCTTTAGAAATGACTTCGACAGCTCAGGGACATTACACAGCTGAGTGTACCCGGCGTGAACATGACAGCGACTACATTCTTAGACCCAAATCCTACGCATTAGATCGCATGCATTACGACAATACTCACACACACACACACACACACACACACACACACACACACACAGCATTAATAAAAAAATGGCTCTGAGCACTATGAGACTTAACTTCTGAGGTCATCAGTCCCCTGAACTTAGAACTACTTAAACCTAACTAACCTAAGGACATCACACAACACCCAGTCATCACGAGGCAGAGAAAATCCCTGACCCCGCCGGGAATCGAACCCGGGCGTGGGAAGCGAGAACGCTACCGCACGACCACGAGCTGCGGACTCGGCATTAATAAACTAATTATGCAACAGGCTACACAAATGAAGTAGTGGTCGTTATTATTTCGAAAGTACGAGTATCGTGAAAGTCTGTGGTGATTTGATGTATTTAACTTGTTGAACTGTATTGCCAATGAAATGTCTTTCGAACGACGTGATCTCTTCCTCTCACAAAGCACACACGGCCAGCTGCCGTATTCCTGTCGCGCGCATTATTCTCAGCTCACTGAGCAATGTGTTGCGTCGCCTATCAACTGTTTACTTTTCTCAGTAACAACCGTTTTATTCGCGAATCACATTTTGTCAGTTTGCAAGCCGTAAGTCAGTAACCAGTATATGGCATGTGCGTCTCGTATTGCCCGACGGATACGCTGGTCATTTTAATACTACTCAGATTAAGGAAAGGAATAAAATCCTTTGTTAAGTTTCCATTCCAGTCGCTCAGTGTTAAAAATACGATGGGTTATGGGATGCAATCAAAATTACAGCAACATTGGCGGTTTATTTTTGTGTGAATTGTTAACCTTTTCTAATTCGAAGAAGCATCACTATTTGTGAGTAACGGCCACATTTCTCTTGTTGACCGGTTTAATTGTACTTCTTGCTAAAACACTCTATAATTTTAACATTCATTTTTGGAACAGCTACTGTGACAGAATTCTGAAACAGTGTGTCTCATTAAACAAGTAATTGGCGACCAGAGAGCTCAATAGCTTACGAAGAACCTCATTGTGTCTACTTGTGGTATAGTTTAATTCTTTTATCTTGGCGGCTCGCGCATGCCCGCCCAAACACGGGAGATTGCTGCGTTGCCACTTGCACGCACCAAGAGAAGCCGCGCCATAGTATAGTATAGTTCGCAAACTTACGTTTAGGGGGGAGCGCGCAGTTTATGAAGTAAAGCCACCACGGCCGCATTAACCCTTTCGCTGCTACAGAGACGTGCTCCCCGCATTCCGCGATGTGCGCGATTTTATCATCACTGCACTGCTCACCTGTGCAGACGTGTTGTTCCGACTGCTTTGACACACTTATTCGATTTCACATAATAATCTATCTGGCCCAAAAATTTGATTTTAACACATCATCTTCACTGATACATTCCCCCCGTAAATCACAATTTTGTTTCCATTTTCAACGCAGTTATTGTGCAGCATTAAGTGTAGGAAACCATTGCACGAAATTTTGAAGAGTTTGCAGAGGTAAAAGTCCATAGCGTATACTTTCCATATGGTCGATTTTAGTTGTCACTAGAAATTTCAGATAATTACATTCAACGAATGAAATTCATGAGGACACTTCGATATTGTTTTTAAATAAAAATAAACATTAAACACCGCACAAGGTTTGAACTCAGAACCTGTTGCTTAGCAGCCAAGCACCTTCACAATTACGCTAAGCAGCTCGTCATTCAACGTAATTCCTGGAGGACTTTAAAGTATGACTATCAATTATTCAGGTTTCGTCGAAGTACAATAGGAAATGGCCGGCCCTGGTTGCCGTGCGGTTATAGGTGCTACAGCCTGGAACCGCGCCACCACTACGGTCGCAAGTTCGAATCCTGCCTCAGGCATGGATGTGTGTGATGTCCTTAGGTTAGTTAGATTTAAGTAGTTCTAAGTTCTAGGGGACCTCAGAAGCTAAGTCACATAGTGCTCAGAGCCATTTGAACCATTTTTGTAATTACTGAAAAAATGTGAAGTCACTTTAAAGCAAAGTCAACAGTTAGCAAGCTACTAAAGCTACCTTAAGATTTAATTGAAACAAAAATAGCTCTTTTAAGCAACGACAGAGCTATATCTAAATTTCACTATCGTTTATGACGAACATGCTTTGTCGATGAACTTTGATTCTGATACGACATTCTTCATCTAGCAGTACAAAATGAGTCCTGAGCTGGAGAGCGATCCAAAAATAAAAAGAACAGCTACTTCCGGCCACTTTACGTCGCCGCGTCAGCCTCGCTGCCGCACACTCCTCTCCCCCACAGCAACAGGTACTTCTTTTCCGCGGGTGTGGCCGCACTGCGCCAGCTGCCCGGGGAAGTCCCGGCCTCTGTGGAGCCCGGGCTGGCCGCTCCCCGGTGGCAGACCGCTCTCTCTCTCTCGCAGTGGCTGTGTGTCTCCTCAGTGTTTCAGCCTCGCAGCCGGAGTATTTGCCTCCGCGCCTGTCAGCAAAGCGTCAACTACACCCGCGTATTCTGGCTGTTGAGACGTTTACGCCCCACATGAGGTTGCCAACGTGGAAGCTTCACTCTTGCCAGCTGAGGTATCCGCCCACGCCTTACGACAAATTTCAACATGTCTACTAGATACGCAAGCTTCATCCATCGTGCTTCACAAAAGTAAAGTATCAGCAAGTTTTACAACAGTATAAGCAACCAGGCAGTGGTAACGATTCACTTTAGGTTATCTCCTTTATACAGAACATGTGCAAGTGTAACATCTGACAGTAATGAAAAACTTACGAAATCGCCATTTATTCTGTTCTTTTTCCGATATACAAGTTGTTAGGGCTTGACAAACATACCCTATATATAACGGTAGGTTCGTGTAGATGGGAAACAGTTTTACATTTATTGGGTAATGTATTAGAATTTCGCGAAGCCAGACACATGGCCGCTGTTTGCGAAACACGAAAATTTGGGCCGGATCTGAACTTGTAACCTCTCCACTGAAATTTTAAAAACAGAAATGACAATATTATTTAGAAATGCTAATGATCATTGCGCTAAGTGTAACCTCTCCACTGAAATTTTTAAGACAGAAATAATAAATGAATATGAGCCAAGAATAACCTCCCTGCAATGAACTGTACTGACAAAGGCAACAAAAATGTGAAATTCGCAATCTGACTCTGGTATAAGCTCCCACAAAAATAATGAAAAACAATTCAGTGCTAATGAAATTCAATTAAACCGAAATATCGGTCTTTGGCCCTGTGCAAAAATCAGAATTAAATTCTTACCTCATTGTAACAGCTAGTCAAATTTCTGCTCTTATTCTTGCGCACAGCTCGGAGGAACTCCATTGCAAATAATAATATTCCCTTTTTTTTATTATTTAACTGAAAACTGAAACTTTTGTTTAAGGGAAGTGGAACGAAATAGTTACTTCAATTAAATAAAAATTTTATGTAATATTGCTTTTGAAATCAAAATTATTATTGGGGGCACTTGTTGAAAATTAATTACAATAAATAAACCTTACATTATCCGATGATTATCTTAATTAACAGTATACCTTATTCAGCATCTTGACCAGTGTTGCCGACACACTACATCACACAAAACCGCACTGGGCTGCTACTACTGACCGACCGCTCTACATGACGACTACTAGCGTACTCCACGACGACTGAACAGAGCTACTGCTCGCAACGACTACTGACAGAGTACTGCTCGTAACACTCGCGCGGTCAAGCGCATACTCTCTGGTCAGAGACGCTGCAATGCCTCGCCATCGCTGCTACGTTACATACGTGTTTCATAACCCTCCACTGGGGGGGGCAAAAATTTGGCAGCGATGGTGAGTCATTTGGACTTGCCAAGTGCGGCAAAATTTTTCATTAATTAATCAACTTGTACAATTTACAGAATGTTTAGATACATGAATTAAATGTGGTGCACATGCACAGAGTACAAAACATTTCAGACAAAGACAAGATATGAGTACAAAACATAGTAGCAAATCAGAAAAATGTATATACAAATTATTTGACATAACAAAGTGCACAGGCACTGAAAAAATTCTTTAGCATATTCAGAATAAATAAACAGACTGGCAAAAAATATTATATTGACAAGTGACATGAGTGCACATGCACTACAGTTGAGAACATATCAGTAAATGATGAAATGTACACTCCTGGAAATTGAAATAAGAACACCGTGAATTCATTGTCCCAGGAAGGGGAAACTTTATTGACACATTCCTGGGGTCAGATACATCACATGATCACACTGACAGAACCACAGGCACATAGACACAGGCAACAGAGCATGCACAATGTCGGCCTAGTACAGTGTATATCCACCTTTCGCAGCAATGCAGGCTGCTATTCTCCCATGGAGACGATCGTAGAGATGCTGGATGTAGTCCTGTGGAACGGCTTGCCATGTCATTTCCACCTGGCGCCTCAGTTGGACCAACGTTCGTGCTGGACGTGCAGACCGCGTGAGACGACGCTTCATCCAGTCCCAAACATGCTCAATGGGGGACAGATCCGGAGATCTTGCTGGCCAGGGTAGTTGACTTACACCTTCTAGAGCACGTTGGGTGGCACGGGATACATGCGGACGTGCATTGTCCTGTTGGAACAGCAAGTTCCCTTGCCGGTCTAGGAATGGTAGAACGATGGGTTCGATGACGGTTTGGATGTACCGTGCACTATTCAGTGTCCCCTCGACGATCACCAGTGGTGTACGGCCAGTGTAGGAGATCGCTCCCCACACCATGATGCCGGGTGTTGGCCCTGTGTGCCTCGGTCGTATGCAGTCCTGATTGTGGCGCTCACCTGCACGGCGCCAAACACGCATACGACCATCATTGGCACCAAGGCAGAAGCGACTCTCATCGCTGAAGACGACACGTCTCCATTCGTCCCTCCATTCACGCCTGTCGCGACACCACTGGAGGTGGGCTGCACGATGTTGGGGCGTGAGCGGAAGACGGCCTAACGGTGTGCGGGACCGTAGCCCAGCTTCATGGAGACGGTGGCGAATGGTCCTTGCCGATACCCCAGGAGCAACAGTGTCCCTAATTTGCTGGGAAGTGGCGGTGCGGTCCCCTACGGCACTGCGTAGGATCCTACGGTCTTGGCGTGCATCCGTGCATCGCTGCAGTCCGGTCCCAGGTCGACGGGCACGTGCACCTTCCGCCGACCACTGGCGACAACATCAATGTACTGTGGAGACCTCACGCCCCACATGTTGAGCAATTCGGCGGTACATCCACCCGGCCTCCCGCATGCCCACTATACGCCCTCGCTCAAAGTCCGTCAACTGCACATACGGTTCACATCCACGCTGTCGCGGCATGCTACCAGTGTTAAAGACTGCGATGGAGCTCCGTATGCCACGGCAAACTGGCTGACACTGATGGCGGCGGTGCACAAATGCTGCGCAGCTAGCGCCATTCGACGGCCAACACCGCGGTTCCTGGTGTGTCCGCTGTGCCGTGCGTGTGATCATTGCTTGTACAGCCCTCTCGCAGTGTCCGGAGCAAGTATGGTGGGTCTGACACACCGGTGTCAATGTGTTCTTTTTTCCATTTCCAGGAGTGTATATACAATTAGTAACAAAGGACATAAGTGCATACGCATTGAAGCATTGAATATACAGAATAGTACAAATCATATTGAAAAATGAGAAAAGTGCACAGGCACTGAAGTTCAGTAGAAAACATATTAACACGTATCATAAGTGCACATGCACTGTAGTTCAGAACATATCATTAAAATAAAAATGTATATACAATATAAAAGACAAGAGTGTACATATACTGTACTTCAGAACAAATCGAAAAAAAAATGTCTTTAGCATTTTCGCAATAAATAAACATAATGGCAAAAAAATCATCTCGACAAGTGACATAAGTGTACTCGCACTGGAGTTCAGCAAATCGAAAAACAATGTATAGCCTATGAACATAAATGATGTTAGCAAAAAATGATTTTCACTATGTGACAAGAATTAGGATAGGAAAGGGAAGGATTGCATCATGGTTGTAGCACTTTAGATTGCACACAGCTGTTCTGAAAGTCCATATCTTTCCACAGAAGTACAACACCAAGTGACAACTTGAAGTTCTTTTCCCATCAGAATTTATCAGTGTAGCCAAGACACTGAACTGTCATAGTAATGTTCCATGTTTTCATTTTGGCAGTACATTAGGTACACCAAACAGTGGGACCATAATAACGTCTTCACCGCTCACGGTGGTGGACAGCATGTCGTGTCAAGACCACGCTCTTACAAGGCACACCAACGTAGAATTAGTGCAAAACCAAAGATAGTGCTCCATGATCACTAGGATAGACAGGACAAATGGACATTGCAGTAATTCAGGGTAGTTAGCTCATGAGGTGAAGGACATTAAGTCACATAATATTCACAATTACAGTCTTCGTTAGTAGTTTGTGGCATTCATAGCCCAGTTATTGAACATTTCTGTACCAAGTATGTAGTATTACAGAAAAATGTTCATTAATTGTTTTACATAGAATCAGTAGCCTTCTTTTACTAGTTACAAAGTATAGCATGGTTAATTAATCATTTGTCATTCCAATATAGTAAGAATCATTAGCCTTCTCCTAATTACAAAGCATTATGAAACAATCGCATTCTTTTCCAGTTACAAAGTATGGCATAGTTAATTAATCATTTATCATTTCAATATAGTATTAATCATTAGCCTTCTCCTAATTACGAAGCATTATTAAACAGTCGCATTCTTTTCCAGTTACAAAGCATAATTAAGAATCATTAGCCTTCTCCTAATTACAAAGCATTATGAAACAATCGCATTCTTTTCCAGTTACGAAGTATGGCATAGTTAATTAATTATTTGTCATTTCAATATATAGTAAGAATCATTAGCCTTTTCCTAATTACAAAGCATTATTAACCAGTCGCATTCTTTTCCAGTTACAAAGTATAGCATGGAAAACAAGAGTTGATTAATGGCATAATTAATAACATATTCATGGAGTGACATTAATTATTGGCACTCAGTGGCCAGCAAGTATTGAATAGAATAAAACATAGTTCATTATTTAGTATTATTCAGATCATCACTAAGTCATTATTAAAAGTCAGTTAATTACAGTCATAGCATTAATAATCATGGGCATTATAAGTAGTCTCATTACAATAAACAGTGGCAGTTATTAGCCAGTTACAAAGCATTATTTTATACATATATTTTTTTTGTATCATTAAGAAGTCATTACTGAAGTGACATACTATTCAAAGTTGATCAGTATTATTCAGAATTATCATAAACTAGTGGCATTATGTGGGACTGGTAATACTTTTTTTTTGTTAGCAATGCATTGCGTTGGGATCGATAATTAATTGCTGAGGCATAACACTACTTGCTTTTGACCTATTGCTGCAAATGAGGATAGGTAACGTCATTCGTCATGAGTCAGCTGTAGCAAGGTTATGTAACAAGGCAGTATATGTGATCACATTTATAAATGATAGACACAAATGGGTAAAAAAATAAAATGCAAGTACTAGAACAGGTATAATAAGAAACAGGTTTAGTAAGTATCATGAAAAGCTTCTCCTGGAAAAAATATACAAAATGGATTATTGACCTGAAAGAAGAAACGCACACTATGCTGAAAAGTAGTGAACTTCGAATTAACAGGTGGTGAAATGTGTATAAAATGTGTTCCATAGCTGTCCTTTCCAAAATTTTCCGTCATCCTACTATGCAATATAACACCTGCTGTCAAAACAAACTGCAACAAATACTTAAATAACTACATAGCATAAATACATAACTTCAACATTATCCTCATCTGTAAGGAAAAAAAACTTCATTATCAATCACTTCATTATTCATAATAGCATATTCTTCATCTTATTCATCAGTATTCATTATCATCTGCAAAAAATCACTTCATTACTCATTATACAACTTTTCCTTATCTCTAGCATATTTCATCACTAAAACTAAGATGTGTAGTTCTGTCTGACAGCCTGCATCAATCACCTTGTATTCTGAAAGAAAAAATTAGTTAAGACTGCTATTCTATGATGAGTATAGTATATTCTTGTTAATGCTTGTTAATCCTGATCCATTTACTCTTCCTCATAAAGTTATCGCATCTCCTTTCGTTTATTCCGTGGGTGAAATTCCCATTTCTGTTGAATTTATTTCTTACACGCACCATTTCTTTCTGAAATTGATGAACAAAGATTAATGTCTTGCATTTGAATCATATACCCACTAAATAATGACTGGTTTATGGTAACATACTTAAGCATACAGCCTAACATGACAGAAAACGTAATGTGTCAAAGACATTGACAGTGTTCAGATGCAAAAATGTACACAGAATAATACAATGCAGCAGCAAAAAATGTAAAACAGTCACGATGTTGAGATGTCATAAGGCAAAAAAAAATGTCAAAGTCAACTGGTGTGTGTTATATCTTAACTATTACACAGTGCATACAAACAAAACTGGAGTACAATCATACACACGAAAAAAAATGGAAAATGTGCACGGTCTGATGTGTATCGACAAGAAAAGCGACCTGCTAACCTTACCTTGCCGGGCACTTGCCAAGAAAAAATACGATAATCATCAGTAATTAGTCAGGTGAAATAATTGCATTAGTAAATGACATCATAGTGTGTTGAATCATAAAGTGTCTTCATTCAATAAACGGTTTAATGTTTGAGATATGATGATTGCCTTTCGATTTTCTAGTTCTCAAAGTTTCGACGTGTACAACATTGGGGTGAGGGATGCTGCGAATCCGATATGGACCTGCGTATAGAAGTTCAAATTTACTGCACTTACCTTTTAATTTACTGGATAAATAGTGTGTACGTACCAATATCTTCTGTCCAACGTGAAAGTCTCGGCGTCTACAAACCTGTTTTTGCTGTCTTCTCCGGCGCTCTGCGGCACGTTTGATGTTGTTCAGCGCAATGTCAATTATTTCGTGGTGTCTTAGTCGACGACATTTGGGGAATTTTACTAATTCTTTAATTTTGTTTGGTGGTTCAACGTTTTTCAGTATAACAGACGGAGATAGCATAGTGGATTCATTTGGAATGGAATTAATTACATCTTGGAATGAGAGTATGTGTGTATCCCAATCAATATGTCTTTTGTGGCAGTATATTCGGCACAGCTTACCAATTTCTTTCATTAACCGTTCACAAGGGTTCGAAGAAGCATGGTACTTGGATATATAGATCGGAGAAATGTTTCTGGCTCGTAACATGCGTGTCCATACGCTACTACGAAATTGAGATCCATTGTCAGAAATTACTTTCATCACATGCCCTACATGAAATAGAAAATGTTTTACAAATGCTTTCGAAACAGTTTTAGCAGTAGCTTTGCGTAATGGAGTGAAAGTAACAAATTTTGAAGTGAGCTCAACAGCGACAAAGATGTAGCAAAAACCTCTGTTAGTTCTCGGAATTGGACCAAAAATATCTACTGCGGCCATGTGTCTTAATTTAACAGGTACAATGGGATATAAAGGAGGAATATGTGAAGTGGTGTCTGATTTAGCTTTCTGGCAAATTTTACAAGACGCTAAAACTCGTCGTATACATTTCTCCATGTTAGTAAAATAACAGTTCTGTCTCAGTATAAGAAAACATTTTCTTGCTCCGTAATGTGCGTAACTTAAATGAGTGTACCAAATTAATTTGTTAACCAGTTCGGCAGGAATGCATAATAACCAATTGTTGCTGTCAGGATGAGAGCGGCGAAACAGAATGTCATTGCGTACAATGTAATGGTTTCTAATCGTAACATTATTCTTATCTTGCCAAAGCTGTTTAATTTCTTTCCACACGTCGTCTTTATTTTGCTCTTTTGCTATGTCCTGTAATGACGATGAAACAAAGTTTTCAAATGCAACTTGCTGAATGTACATGACACTGAAATTTGTTTTGCAGAAGTTGGTTGCTACGTCTTGCTGATTGTTGCCGAGAGAACGCGATAGTGCGTCTGCTATAACATTTTGTGTGCCGGGAATGTGAACTATTGTAAAATTAAATTCCTGTAAATAAAGTTTCCATCTACTTAATCTATCGTGTGTGAATTTAGCCGAAAGTAAATATTGTATCGCTCTGTGGTCTGTGTAAACTGTGGTATGTCTGCCATAAAGAAAATGCCTAAATCTCGTGAAAGCCCATGCAACACATAATGTTTCCAGTTCTGTAACGGAATAATTTCGCTCAGCAGGTGACAAAATGCGGCTTGCAAATGCGATGTTTTTAATTACTATTGAACCATCTTCTTCAATTTCCTGGAAAATGTGTACGCCTAAAGCGGTGTTAGAACTATCGGTGGCAATGGAAAAATTTCTAGTAAGATCTGGGTGCGATAAAAGTGGTGCATTCAACAGAGCATGTTTCAAATAACATTCTCGTGAGCAAAATTCTGCGTGTCAAAAGTAATGTTTGCGTTACTGTAATATGCAATCTGTGCTGTATCTGGTTAAAATCTATCGTACGTGCCGTTATTTATTTTACGGGAGGATGCTGTGGCATATCCACTATATGAACTGTTCTGTTATTTCTTACTGACGTGTTACGCTATAGATGACACCTATTGTTTGGATCATTCATGATAATGTGTTGTTGCTGCTCATAAGATCGACTGTTATTAAATGTACGCTGAAAATTGTGCTCGTTATTTTTACGTCTGTCATGATAGTAACTTCTATACGGCGCATTGCGATACGAGTTGAAATAGTGTGTTGTCTGTACGTAGTTATTTCTTTGCTGCCATGCGTTACTATTTGTTGGGGCTGGGACTATACGTGCACGCGGCGAAACATTGAAGTTTGGTTGACCTTGTAGACTGCATTGTTGGTTAGGTATGCTAAGCGGTTGACTTTTATGCTATTGTAGCGAAAAACATCTATTGTTACCAAAAAATGCGTTTGCTGTTAATTTTACACATACTGATGATTACGATTTTATCCGTTATTAAAATTCTCGTGATTCTGGAGTGCCTAATGAAAATTGTCACATTCGGTAAAAATTTGTCTTATCGGGTTTTCATTACATATTCTTAATCCTAGATAGAGCAATAGTTAAAGAGCTGTTTTGATAGATATAAAGGATAGTAGAAGAGAAGGCAGCAGTGCAGAAAACTAAAGATGAAACAGCACTACTACAGCTCGGGGCCCTATACTCGCTACGGCACATATTCATTAAAGCGTAATGAATCCCCTGAGGTCTATTACGCACTGCAAATAAATTTTAGCTTTTGCGTTGCAGGCAATAGCGGTAAAATTTCAAAGGCAAATTGTTGTATCCGTGCTAATTCAGGTTTCCTCATTACAGACAATGCTGATGAAAATACAATAACAAATTGTCGCCTCTGGTTCAAAGCTAGTTTCTGCATTACAGGTAATAGCGGTGAATGTACAAAGATAAATTGTCGTATACAGTGCAAAGCGTGTACCTGTACGCTGTCATTATTAAATTCCTTACATTTTCTTACAAATGCAAACTGCTTATTATCAACGTTCTCGTCACTGAATTTGAGAACACGTTCGGTTTTGTGTGAGAATTTGTTTGTCTGTGTCATTTCGTACTTCAAGTTACGTAGCTTTTCAGATTTTAAGTCGCGTGGCTTTTCGGATTTTAAGTCGCGTAGTTGCTGTAAATTGCTCACATTATACACGCTGCGTGAGTCAGACAAATGCTCGCAACGTGGCGGATTCTGTGACGTATTGGTGACTGAAATAGTTTTCAACTCTGTTACTGTAACACTTTCGTCAATTTGGTTGATCTGTCGTGCAAATTTCTCGTCAACTTCCGTATTCGGAGTGTGTGAAACTTCCACTGACTCTAAATTAATCTCGTCGCGAATCTGTACTGCGTTTTTAAGGCATTATTCAGTGACTGCATTAATCTTGTCTTTATGTGATTCTGTTGTGCCTACACGTGTGCTACTTAATTCTTGTGCAACAGTGCCAACTTTTTCATTACTGTTATTAGCACAAGTCTTAGTATTCACACGTAATTGTTCTTTAATGTCCTGACATTGTATGGTAACAGCTGTAATCTGTTCGCTAGCTTGTTTGTTCTGTTCATTAAGGTTATCGTGTTTTTCTCTCGGCTGTTTAATACTTTCAGAAAATTGTTTGTTCCGTTCTCTAAATTGTTTGTTCTCTTCTTCCAGTCGTTTGTTCTGCTCATCAAGTTTTGCATTAAGTTGTTTATACTGTTCTCTAAGTTGTTTGAAATTTTCACTCTGTTGTCTGAAATTGTTGTCTGTATTCTCACTCTGTTGTTTGATATCTGCACTAAGTTGTTGTTTGAGATCTTTACTACTGTTGTCTATTTTCTCACTTTGCTGTTGTAGCAAACTTCTCATAATTCGTACCAAGTCAAAACTAGCGTTTATATTCTCTGTGCTGTTTAGTGGTGGATCTGGAATTTTCTCGTTTTGCGTGACCATTTGGTCATTCTGTAATTTACAGAAAGGTTTATCAGTCGGACGTACACTGTCAGTCACTATTTCGGAATTAAATAAATCCGTCGTACTTTGAGTATCCTGTTCATTTTCATTAGACAAATTTGTCTGTACGTTACTTGAGTTTTCCAAATCGGGTGTGTTAAGCTTGGCAGCGCTCATTACAATAGAGCGTTCTGCGTCATCAATTGTCGTCAAATTAACAGACGAGACAATTGAGTTCGTTTGTTCATTATCAGGGTAAAAGTCATCACTAGTGGTTGGAATGCACTGATTGTTAGTGAACGCAGGATTGTCATCATTACACTGCGTGTCACAATTACTATCGGTCACGTTGTTTAAGTCGGTAATTTCATTCACAATACTTCACGATACACTATTCACAGTCTTTCGCGGCATTTTTACAATAGTCACAAATATTCACAAAACAGATAAGCACAATGCAAAAACAACACACAAATACAACAGAGCAACGAATTGCCGTTGACCTGTAGAAAGAAAGTCACAAAATTAGTAAAAGCGTAGCGCCAAATCCTAATTATATCTAAGCAAATAAGAGCAGATATCTGACTGTTGTTCAAAAGACTCTCAACGAAATACGATCCTGGACTGGGTGTCGCCAAGTGTAACCTCTCCACTGAAATTTTAAAAACAGAAATGACAATATTATTTAGAAATGCTAATGGACATTGCGCTAAGTGTAACCTCTCCACTGAAATTTTTAAGACAGAAATAATAAATGAATATGAGCCAAGAATAACCTCCCTGCAATGAACTGTACTGACAAAGGCAACAAAAATGTGAAATTCCCAATCTGACTCTGGTATAAGCTCCCACAAAAATAATGAAAAACAATTCAGTGCTAATGAAATTCAATTAAACCAAAATATCGGTCTTTGGCCCTGTGCAAAAATCAGAATTAAATTCTTACCTCATTGTAACAGCTAGTCAAATTTCTGCTCTTATTCTTGCGCACGGCTCGGAGGAACTCCATTGCAAATAATAATATTCCCTTTTTTTATTATTTAACTGAAAACTGAAACTTTTGTTTAAGGGAAGTGGAACGAAATAGTTACTTCAAGTAAATAAAAATTTTATGTAATATTGCTTTTGAAATCAAAATTATTATTGGGGGCACTTGTTGAAAATTAATTACAATAAATAAACCTTACATTATCCGATGATTATCTTAATTAACAGTATACCTTATTCAGCATCTTGACCAGTGTTGCCGACACACTACATCACACAAAACCGCACTGGGCTGCTACTACTGACCGACCGCTCTACATGACGACTACTAGCGTACTCCACGACGACTGAACAAAGCTACTGCTCGCAACGACTACTGACAGAGTACTGCTCGTAACACTCGCGCGGTCAAGCGCATACTCTCTGGTCAGAGACGCTGCAATGCCTCGCCATAGCTGCTACGTTACATACGTGTTTCAAACTCTAACCCGAATGCCGCACAAACTTCCACAGCTCACGTCAATCCGGGTTCGTAGAATGCGAAGCCATTTGGTAATGTTTACCACAGCTGTAATCTCTGAAGGGCACTGAAGTGTGATGCGGAGGTGGAATTAACACGTACATTGCAAACATGGAGTTGAATTCATTTCAGAACTACGTATCACTGCATTTCGATTTAGAATCTCGTTGAGTAAACTGGAATATGCAATTGGAATAATCGTGCATTGACGGAGACTAATGGGTTACGATTTCCCACAATACTGTTGTCACGGCGTAAATACGAGACTGGATCTATGGCTTGGCCCAGTTTAAAAGTACGCTCTCTTCTTCATCAGCGGTAGGATTAGCTTCCGTTTTGTTTTTGCAGTTACTATTTTAAGCCAACCTAGCATGGGGATAACTACGGGTTTGAAATATCGGATGATCCCAGCCATTCGGCAAAACGGGAGTGCTAAAACATGTTGATTACTCCCTACGATTATGGCGGATGGAATAACGGTTGAACTCCTTCAAAAAAGTTTTTGCTTCGCAGCTGCAGCTGGTCGTTAAGAAGGTTATTTTTTGTCATGTAGTACGTGAACTTCGCAATGCAAGAGCTGAGTATTATTCGGAGGGTTGAGTGCGTGAGCCGTTTGCACCAAGTGTTCAGCGAATGTCGAACCACGCTTGCCATCCGCAACTTTAGTAGGGATAGGCTCCTTGTATCTCGTTAGTAAGGCTCTTCCTGTTTGGCCGATGTAAAATTTCGGACAATTGTCACATGCAATCTTGTAAACCCCGGATAATGACAATTTAGGCTTTTTTAAAGTGTGAATCAGGTTCTTCTGCAGCCTACTATTAGTAGGCAAAATTGTCTGGAACCCCGGGTTCTTTAGAAGACGCCCTATTTAATATGAAACTTTATCTATGAAGGGACAAACTTCTGGCATGATACCTAACGTGGAACTTTTAGTTCCATTATTATTTACTTTCCTGTCTTACAGCCGTCTCTTCATTTCAAGCTCGTAACCGTTATTTCGCGGTGTTGTTTCAAGGTTTGCCAGTTCGTGTTCGAAGGCTTCTGCGGATAGGGGAATGGATATCGCTCTATGTATACTAGAACGAGAAAGTGCCATTTTATGCGCCAGCGGGTGTGCAGAATCGGCAGGTATGACATTCTCAGAAAACTTATGCTTCCTGGAGATGAAGATGTCACATTCTATGTGATCATCGACTATAGATAACTTAAGATCTACAACGTCATACTGGATGACTCGTTTTCAAGAGTAAAAATTTTCTCGTGGAGATCGTTGAACAGTACAAGTATCTGATCTATGTCTTCTTGGGATGAGTCAATTACCAAGAGAATATCATCCATGTATCTCGGCATACAGCTTTATTTTCTCCGCCATCTATATATTACTAACAAAAAATTGAGATTCTATCGTATCCACGAATATATCGGAAAGAATCCCAGCTAGAGGGCTACCCAATGCTAACCCGTACGGTTGTGAGTATATTTTGTCTTTAAAAGAAAAGTAATTGTATTTCAAAACAAGGCGCGGGAGATTCATGAGCTCATCAATTTCAATATCTGGTAATTTCTTATGGAAGCTTAAGTCCGATCTACAGGTACGTTGGTACGGAGGCTGGAAACCTCAAAGGGGGCCAGCTCGGATGTGGCATGGCAGATTACATTATTCAGTTTATTTACCATTCGACAGAGTTTCTGAAAGTAATTTTTCTGGAAAGCGAAGTTGTCCTTAATTTTGCGATGTAAACAGACAGCCAGCTTGTGGTACGTACTGTTTGTACTGTCCACGATAGGACGTATCGGATGGAAGTTTTTGTGCACGTTGAATTGTCTCGTTAGTATGGGCGGCTTCGGTTTCGTTTTCAGGAGCCATTTCTTTAGAAACACTCCTATTAATTTATTAGTGTTCTGCAAACCTGTTCTTATCTCTTTATGTAACGCTTGAGTAGGATCTGATTCGATGGAAGTAATGCCATTTTGATCGAAAAATGGCTGTTTTATCTATGTATTCCGCTTTGGAAGTTATAATTAACGAGTTCCCGTTATCGGCTTTCGTAAATAGGGCGCTATTAATTCTCCAGTTTACGATTAATACTTTTCACGGTTCTATAACGTAATGCTTTGATTGAGCGACAGATCATTCATTTTCTAAGATTTTACAGGATTAGCCAAACCGCGTTTGAACATTCTTTGGCGTTTTGGTACACTCCAAACCTAATTTAAGGCCTACTATGAAATTGTCTACCACGTGTGGTTCTTTAATCGCAGGTGCGATATTGAATTTCAGCGCTTTGGACAGTAACTGCGTCTTAGCTGTTGAAAACATTATAGAAGTTTTATTAATAACACGTTCACAGAACGTGGGTGTGAAACCTCTATTATTGGAACATCCTTGTTGGTTACCTCTGATAACACCCTTGGACAAATTTGACAGTTTTTTCGCATGCCTTGTAGCGTGTTTCTTCTTTCTATTTGGCAATGACATCAGTGGCCTGTGCCCAAAAATCATCTATTTGATAATCGGAAGACTTCGAATAGTGCATCAATATTTCAAGATACAACAAATAAGCTTTCTCGTTTAATTAATCTTTCTTTGTATGCAATTCCACAACCACAATTCTGTTATTGAGGATCTGAGCTATGAATTTCTTTTTGAAAGTAGGCGATTTGTAATATAATTTTCCTACATAATTGCGAGTACTAGCATGGCCATTTCATTTATTAACAAGTGTAAACAGAATAACGTGACCCCGAAGTTTGCTAGCGGATATTCCATGCCGCAAAACACAATCGTTCTTTCCGTTGAACGGACAACACGTCTCTTATCAGAGACCCATCTGAGAAGAAATCCGCATGTTCTAGGTCAAAATGCGAGTAGATTTTTGTTTTGTAGAACATCTTCACATCCCGCCCTTGGCACCCCCCCCCCCCCCCCCCCCCCCACAGAGACAAATCGCGACGTTGTTAAGGCGTTAATGAACGGAAGAATTTCGAAACACTGACTACTTCTAACAGGGAAGAGAGGTGGTGAGCCCCACACAGTGTATCCCAGGCCCACTCGTGTTCACGGTCGGTGCAGCAGAGTCTGCAGTCCGTGGTTAGCGTCCCAGGTTCGATTCCCGGCCGAGTCGCTAATTTCCTTCTCTTGGGGTCTGGGTGTTTGCGCCGCCCCCGTAACTTCGGGTCATCTCCACCGCCGAGCAGATCGGCCAAGCTGAAGGAAACGTTCTTCTGCCTAAAAACTTCCTGTGGCGTACACATTTTTTACGCGCCAATGTTTTCCGGCTCAGCGTTAAACATCGCTTTCAAACGATATGAAGTACACAAAATGCACCGTCATGAATGTACCTGTATACAGTCATGTGCATAATCGTAATACGTTACAGTGCTCTTTTCCAACACACTTCTCGTGAATCAATCAAATCTAAACCTAAAGCACCACAAAATTAATATCGTGATGGGGCATGTAGTGAAACGAAGTAACCACCTACAGATCCAAACCTGAGACGACTTTGCGGAATGGTGGTGGGTACTTTGTTCACCGAAGCCTTTCTTCGCTGCGCCGTGACGTCAGTGTTGCTGCTGCCGCCGTCCCCCCCCCCCCCCCCCCCACACCAGTGTGCTCGCAGCAGCCGGTTTCCATCAGCCTCGCCACGTGACGTCACCCGCTGACCCTGGACTGGCGACTCGCAGTTATCTGCACTGCGCGGCCGCCCGCTTCCTGCCCACAAACCGCTGTTCCGCCGTGCCAGCGCGTCTCCTCGAAGCTTCCAGGCTTGCAGCGAAATGACGACGACGACGAGAAAAATCGAGAAACTGCGGCCAATAAAGACGCCTTACCGAGGATCACCCTAGCCACGCGCCATTCTAGGGCGGAAGAGGAACCTAAATATTTCCCGTCTGTCCCTTGTGTTGCGCCGAGTACGATGGTCAGAACTTATTTTATGGCGGCTGTTTTTTGCAGTAACCCTTATATATTAGGGCTGGTCACTTTCAACAGTTCCCAGTAAGTGGCTGTTGTCTGCGCTCTGATTCGTTGATGCAGAAGAGACTGACCGGTCGCCGTATTCGGTTTTATACTACCGGGGCACTGGTGCCCCATTTTGTGGCTTTGTACTGAACCAAGAGCAAGGAAAAAATCCCTCGAAATCTCGTAGCTACAGGTACGAATTCTTACAATATAACCGCGCAGAATATCGCTGTATGACGTCATTCCCGCAAGCTGCACTTACCTTAGGTTCAAATACCAAGTTTAATTTCTGACGCTTCAAACTAAGCACAGTAAGAAACTAACTACAGGGGACTTATGACCACAGCAGTTGAGTCCCATAGTGCTCAGAGCCAAATTAACTACAGTAAGGTCCGCACTGTGGATCACCACACAAAAACTGTAAAGAGTTGACGCCATGGTTGTTTTCTTTAGTCCTGTCTGAAATATTTCGGTCGAGTAAAGTCACTTTAATAAATCTTTGCGTGAGTTTATAAAAAAACAGCACCGTTCATCATGTAATGAATATATTTTTAAAGCATCTACATGAAAGAGGCTACAAAGACGGTAGTAATTCTCTTTTAGCCAATTTAGAGACTAACCGTCCATAGATATAATTTTCATGTTTTACGTCTATCTAGGTGGTAACGATTATTTGCATATTTTTATGTAAATAAGTAAAAAAGAGGAAATAATTTGTACACGCGGTAAGTATAAAGAAATACGCAATACTAATTTCTGTAAGAGAAAATTAAAGAGAAACAGCTGTTTGAAACTGACAGATAAGGAGACAAAAATCCCTGACTTGCCGGTCGTCTTGTTTCCTTGGCGTTGGCAAAATTTTCACGACGAAAGAAAGAAGGCATGGAAGGTCGGGGACATATTTTGATAAACAGTAAGGAGAGCGATATTTGCTATGAGCAGATTTGCCCAAGTATTAAGCATTTTAATCGTAAACAAAAAAAGAGACGGAATTATTCGTGAGTGGTAACGAGAATTCATTCTATCAGCCGTGCAACTCAGAGACAAGCAAAGGTCCTGCAGTGCTTTATAGAGGACGTTACTTCACCTACTGTGGCATTTCGTGACTTGTAATCGCAATTTTACGTACGGAAAGGAACGACGCTTCAATGATACTATAAATGAACTAAGGGTAGGTAAGGCGTGAATTACAAGTTAATGAACAGCAACACTGACAGCTCACCATACACTAGGTATTTACGCGTTAGAAAGCACTTGTGTATAAGTTTCTCAGCATTATTTTGAAAGAAGAATAAAGCCATTGATGCAGTGGTTTTCCGTACTTGGCTCTCCACATAACGAACTTCTACATCCAATTTTAGAATTCAAACACTTACACTCACGTATTAACGATACCTGCGTCTTTGTATACGTCAGTTACACGCGGAACTGCATCGGTTACATATACGTACATAATTAACTTGTGTACCACAGAGGAGTAATATGGGTTCAATAGAAGTAGGCATATACTCATCATTTACGTACATTATCTTTCATTGCTTAAGGAAAGATTCCCGACAGTAAGCTACACAGTGTATGTACTGGGATTAAAGTCAGCACGTGAAGTGTAACCAAGCGTGTTCAGAAAGTAACAGATTCTGTGAATTAAAATTAGGGGCAGCAGTGATTAATTGTAAGGGCACAGAAGTACTTCGATGGTTAACATTTCGCACGTGTTCTTGGAGGCACATTACGTGTACAGATATTACGTACGTTATTGAAATAATCCGTAAATGCAATGTTGTCAACCAGACTGACTAAGAATTTAAAGACTTCTTGGCCTTGTGTAAAACGAGCAAGGGGATCGAGATCATGAGTTGGGCTGCTCAGCTCCGTACTGGTGCAGAAACTAAAGACGACGGGTAAAAGGCGAGACAGAAGGCTACCGTCAACGATTCACTCGTTTCCAGAATTCGAATTTTTCCGAAGTCAGCGCCTTGCCAAAATGCCGACAAGGCAAGACTTTTCATGTGTTGGAACATGCGAGGTATTTGACCAAATGTGGCAGCTGCAAAAAACCGTGTAAGGGGTCTGGGAGGGGGGGGGGGGGGCTGAACGAGATTTTTGTACGCAGTCCACACAAGTCAACAGCACGCAGAAGCCACGAACTCTGAACACCGCAGCAAAGTGTGTGGAAGACAGTGCGTCGGCGGTTACACTCCAAACTGTACCGTCTGGATCCCTTACAACAATTAAAAGCGGACTGTTACGGCCGGCGCATTCAGATTTGCGTCAAATTGGAGGCATCAATTTAGGATGGACATTTCGCCCCCACGCTGATATTCAGCGACAAAGCAACTAACATTTTTCTGAAAAAGTTTATCCCCGCAATGTGAGCGAGTGGAGTACTGAAAAACCTCACGTAATTTCGGCGCATGAACGCGATTCGCCGAGGGTTAATGTATCCTGTGCAGTGTGACAGGCGAAGCTGAATGGGCCGTTTTAATACTGTGAGACAACTGTGGCGGATACATCTTATCTCGATATGTTGCAGTTGTTTCGACTACTCATTCCTTCAGGGACCATCGATGTTTGTTGCTACCTAAACGACGAAATTTCGCATCGCTGGATTGGTTGTAGGCGGTTAACGCAAGTACTGATCAGCTTGCAAAAGCTCTTAACAATGGATGTTTGAAAATCTGAAACTGGTCACGGGTTTGTGTAATTAAACTGTGTGTGTCGTAATTGCGGTTGTCTCCTATATTGAAGTCATAATGTTTATAATTCTACTACAGCCCTGTTTCTCTTAATATTTATTTTCGAAAATCTAGCGATTAAAATAGGGTTTCATTGCACTGTGGCTGACTCAAATGAACTTGAAATATTAGCAGAAGGCCACTCGATCACTGACTACACAAAGTAGAGGCCATAATGGATGTTACCGGGAACTCGCGCCACAGGTATGTATGCACGATGATCTGCAGAGCCATTTTGTTTCTGTTTAGACCACTCGGCCAATGGGCTTGCGAAAATTTGAAAGGGCGCGAAACACAGGAACGTAACAGTGAGACGCAGTACAAAAAACAGACAAAAAAACCGTGGACGGGAGAGCGCGGTCTGCACTCGTCCGGAGAGTGGTGGCTGCCGCGGGGCGCCGTGCTCACGTGTCGGGGGCGTGCGCGGCTGGCCGGCTGCACAGACGCCTCTTCGTGCAGAGGCTGCGTGCGTCTCTCGCACACGCAAAGTTGCCCAGGTGTAAACCTGCCTCCACACTAGGGACAAGCGGTGCCCAGCACTGAACCTGCCGATTCCAACTGTGCATCACCAAAACGGACATAGAACACTCTTCGAAAGCTAACATGCGTGAAATACGTGCCACACAAAAATTGTTACTGTAACATTTCATTTCTTTGGTTCCGCTGAGTGGCAACCATACTGTAACCTGACAACCTGTACCAGAACTCTGGCCAAGCAACGGATCACTTTTCCACCACAACACTTTACAGAAAATAATATAGCAGCCACGCGTTCTGTTTTATCCGTGAGTGTGTGCGACGTCACGCAGCACACCATTACGCCACGGGTCAATGTCGACGGCCGCTATCAGCAGCTGCGAGCTGCTCCAGTTTAGGCAGCCGCCTGTACTGGAAATACGGGTACTTGCAGAGCCTTGATGCTTTGAGAAAAGTGAAACACACGACGGAAGTCTGAGAAAACTGCAGATTTTTTTAACTGATTAACTACTGAATGGAACACCAAGGTGACAGCGAAATTTTCGCGAACCGATTTTTTTTTTCTCCGTCTGAGACATTCAAGTACCGGGTGCTCGTAAGTAAAATGCAGCTACTGTCCGAAGTCCACTGTGGTCTGTGAGTATGGTAAGGGAGCGAAACACTGTAGACATGCTAATGCGTTAACGCGAAACCAGTTGGCGCCGGAGGAAATCAATTCCAATGTTGGTTAGCAGGTGCGAATCTGTCACTGTGCAACACCTCGCGGAAGTCTCCGGTGCTCATACTGAACAAGTTCTCCAAGTGGCGGTTAATAATATCGACATTCTGCCTTTCTCACTTGTTTGTCCCTTCCTGTCCACATTCCGTTCCCAATCCATTAGATATGGGAACATTTCTTTCCAGTGTAAATCGGTTCCGCAAGGGCGCATTAGCATACCAAGTTTCGCCGCCATACAGCAGTCACAGCCCACGATGGAGCTCTGCGAGTGGCTCAACTTGAGACTGCAAGCAGCCAGTGGTAGAGCACGGTTACTGCTGCACGCAGGCTACCCTCAGCCACGTGTCAGGGCGACACCTCGCCACCGTCTCCACGTTGCGTCACGTTTACTGCCAGCCCAAGTATCATCTGAGACACCACAGTGTGAAAGTTTATGCAACATCACATTTCAGTTGTGGACAGAACACCTAATGCATTGAAAGCACCCGGAAACACTGTACACATTCCCAAGTCACGAGTGACCTTACTCCCTTATTGGATATCTATATGTGACCTAAAGAGCTGATTCCACACAATCGCGATTACATGGAGGCCTTTTTAGGAAACTTTTGGCTGCCGCTACTGTTCATCCGTGAACGCCACAGCTTTCTACAATTCAGCAAATCTGACCTCGCTACACACGATACGTTTTGGTCTTTAATACGGCGTGCATCAATTGCGTTGTGTATTTTGTGATTGGCGAGTATGAATACGAAAACCACCACACACAGTTCCACGTCACGAAAGTGAAGGGCATTTAGAGCACCGATTCCGGCTTACTTATTATACATAAAATTCGCGCAACTTTTATCAAATCATCGTGTCCCTCACGTGTGACGACAGTCACTTCTGTGACGTCACGCGTTCTTTGCTGGCAGTGGATGAGGGGAGCACACTGAACAGTCGTCGTGTTGATCTACCTGTTTGCCAAGGAAATTGTCAATTTTATGGTTTTGGTATTCAAATTTGCGTTTTACGGCGATGTGCAGTTTAACTGACATGGCATTTTTGAACTCTTCAAGACGGGTCGTCTTCAGTACTTTGTCACGCCGAAGTGTCTGTAAATGCGACGTCGGTGGCCACCCACGATTCCGAAACTGTGACTTACCGTCGATAACGGGTAAGGCTTCTGTAACGGTATCTGGCTAAACGAAATAATGTTTACTGTAGGTTTCTGTCAAACATAATTAGCAAATGCCCCCACAAATGTTATAATTTTGACGTGATTCAGCCCTCTGACGGAAACTAACAACAAATCTACCTCGACTCTCGCAATTGTTGCACTGGAAATGGCACAAATTAAATCTAGATTCTGCCCCCGTTACAGGCTGCCCATAGAAATCTACACTGCACTTTAATCGTGTCATTTCAACGTCAAATGAAGAAGCTGGTAAATGACGGCGTCAGAATCACCGACATTCATTCCTCCCTCACATAATATACGACTGAAGCGCAGGCCGCACAGAACACGGCGCGCCTCACAGATCGCTGACGCGTTGCTTTGTCGACACACCGGGCTCTCTCATCAGACAAATAGTAACACGAGAACAGCCCAACAAAGCGGTGCAGCGTTGTAGAGTGCTAAAAAAAATTTCATCAGCAAATCACAAACGAGGAGACGTGACAGAGCGATAAAAAATACGAAATGTTTATTTCGTGAAGTACAAACATTACGATAAATTCTCAAGAATATGCCAACTACTACGCAGATGATCGCCTGTTTGTAATGAGGGTGTTGGGGAAAGCTACAGATTGCTCGTTGACCATAACCTTAATTCCAGAACATTGTGGAAATACGCAAATGAACCCGAGTGCTGCGTCTCATCGCCACAAGCGTGTCGGCGTGACGCCACGATTTGTGATTCGCGAATGGATTTCAGGATCCGCAACGCCCGCGCAGGAAACAGCTTCCGACGTCTCATTACATTGCAGACGAGTTTACGTGTGTAACATCTGACGTTAAGCATGTAAGCGAGATAAAGTTTACAAACGGTTTGAAATTGTTCTTAATGTGTGTTCGAAAGCGAGTGCTCATTCTGAAATACTGGGTAAACACAGTCTGCTTAATTTGCGCCGCTTTTTAAAGAAAAGCCCGTTTATCGCGCGTCTAAATTTTTGACACGTCATGTCTACTGAAGTGTGGGCCGTAGGACGATGTAATTTTTGCAGATACCCTACGGGGTGTGGGGATACTGTCTGCAAACTGCGTCGCGAATAGGTAGGTACTGATAGACTACAACGATACGTCTGATGCCTAAGTTGACTCCATGAACAGCGACAACGTGGCCGGAGTAGGGGGGTAGCGGAAAAATCTCTTCAGTTTTTGTAGTCTTGCGAGCAGTTTCTTGGAAGTCAGTAATTGCCCTCATTCTGAAATACTGTCCGACTAACGTCCGCGTATTTCAGCGCCCTTAGTCACGTTACCTCGCGACGCGCAATGTTTCCAACTGCGGTACTCCTCTTACTGTGTGTCAACCGCAATTTAAGATTATACCTCTGAATGAGTACATCTTCACAACATTTTAGATGTCTGAATTCGGCCACATTACGCGAAACATTAAAAAATAAATTTCTGCCCCGCCTGCAAGCCACTACACGCCTTGTCGCACTAAAAACTCTCTTACTACAAAGTTCTGCGTTTGATGGTTTTCGTAAAATTGCGTCCTACGAACATAATCAAGAACGCGAGGTTTTCATTTTAAATGCCTGTTGTACGTGAATTCCGTGGAAATCTACACTGGCACATCGAAACACTAGCCGACTGAATGTGGCGTCATTTTCCATTCGTTCCAAGTTATTCTCGCTCAAGTTTTCACAGACTGGAGCAATACCACAAGTAACGACCTATAAAGTAGTGAACACTCAAAACGGTAATTTAACACACTGTTAGCCACCCCCTTTGTTCGTAGCGGTCGTAATTTTTCAAAGTAAGACGAAGTATTAGACAAGAGCAGTGAGTTACGCGACAAAAACCACACAAAAGCGTGCAGAACACCCGCCGCTCCCATAAATTCCTGCCTTACCTTTCTGTGGTATTCCCGTGGAGACACAAGATACACAAGCTCTGTCTGGGTAGGCAGGACAATGTCGCACGCTGCTTCCCTCCAGGCTGCTGCGTCACAACTGGACCGCACACACCGCCGGCTGCCCCACCCAGCGCTGACGTCACGGGGCGGCGTTGCCAGCTCGCGCGGCAGGCGAGGGAACGGCTGCAGCAGGGCGTCTACGTCTGTGTCGGCACTGCCGGACCGCCTGCGTCCCATCCACGCCACAGTCAGTTATCTCGAACCACGCTATACAGCTGGCAACACACACCCCCTTCGCCTGGCGCCCCAAAAACCGGATTTCGTAAACCGATTTCCCAGTACCGCTTTTGGTGAACGCAAAGTTGGAACAAAGACGCTGCATTTTGGTCACGGGATGAGGAGAGGTGTGAACACAACATCTTCCGTCATCGTGCTGAGTGCCAGTGACTTACGCGCGAGCTTCGCGATTCGTACCGATCATTTGCTACCCCAGAAACGACGGACGAGTGTGACAAGTTTTCGTTAAAGAAGGTTACAGGGATATCAATGCTGAGGTCATCGGTGCCTGGGCTCACGTACTACTATAACTTAAAACAAGTTACACTGAGCACGACACACATTTACCCTCAACGTGTGGACCAACTGAAATCATTGTGATTTCGTTGATACTGGCTACGGCAAAGTTCTAGGTAGTATTAAAACTAGATGGTTGTCATTGTTGCCAGGAGTTACAAAAGTTATTGATACGTATGAACCTTTGAAATCTTGTTTTCTATCTCAGAATAGGTGTCCCACGTTGCTGAAACAAATTTAAGAGAACCCACAGTCTCTTCTTTCGCTTCATTTCACACAATGCGCATTGAAAATGTTTTTAAATTCAATCCAAAAGTTGGAAATAACCACGGTTTCCGCTTGCTTCAAGAAATAATCAATACCATTTTAATTAACTTGGAAAAGGAAGGTACTTTCACTCGGTCAAAATACGAGCCTTTTACCAATTCTAAGACACTTCGACACTTTTGTGACTTCTTTGCAAAAGTAGAGTTCTCCACTTCAACCTCTGAAATCATTTAATTGGAGAACACAAAAAAAAAAAAATACTGTTTCTTGGGCTGAACTTTTAAATTTTCTGATAATTCTTAAGGCAGTAGACTCATGTGCAACATTTCAGACGAGATAGGATGCGTGAACAACATTGTATCCCAGAAACTTGAGGAATTGGAAAAAGCTAATTTGGAAAGAGTTAAGAGACTGTGTGATATATTCCACACACTTAAAAGTACAGGTACTTCATGAAAAATATAGACACGCTTGTGAGTTTTGCTCCTGCTGTACTATACACAAATATTGTTGTGGAAAGAATATTTTCAACTGTGAATTCGCTTTGGAGGGTGGAATGTGTAGTGCTAGAACCACTTCATTCCCCACAGGTGTTTGTCTCATATTTAAGGCCAAAAACGAACATAAAATTGTTTGTCAAGTACAGAGTAGAGTTGTTCTTATTCGGTAATTGTACTGTCTAATTATTGGATTTATAGTGAATTCTTGCAACGGGTCTTTGTCCTCAGAAGTTGACTGCCGAAAGTAGTTGCTCTCTGTCCCAGTGTACTTAAAAGCAGAATAAGCAAGCATTCTTCAAAACTATATAATGTATGGATGGTCAGTGTCTGCATCAAGTAAATCCTACCCCATATTTGGCAGACTGGGTTCCGCATTTGGAGGCTGCATTCGAGAGAGACGTACCATATGTTGAAGTTTAAGCACCATTTAATATTTTCGTGTGTTTTAATTCAGACATAAATGTCGAGTGGCTCTTTACATACCACCTCATAGAGCCACTCTGCTTCCTAGTCAAACTCCCTAAAATCATTGTTCTTATCTTCCCTTAATAGCGATCAATCAATAAAATTGTAATATGTTGTCTTGTGTATCCAGTACGAGGATATTTCATTCCTTAGATCATACAACAGCCTGACAGGTGGTGGTTTTCTCGGCTATTTTTCCAGTACTTCAACGAATTTCAGCCACAATCTAAGTTTGTGTGTCTGGTGCGTGCTCAATGAAACGAGAACGAAAATAACCTCTGTTTGCCTGGTGGCTGTTGGTATTTGAAGTCAGGAACAGGTTTCATTCGGAACACCAAATTTGCCATTAAATCTGAATTTTACGGACAACAGGTAGCCTTCATAATGGCGAGACCATTTTGCACAGGATTTCGGTCACCCCAGGGATCTTATGTTGATGCTGTGACATTGTTAGGGTGTACTAACATGTAAATTTTATTTTCTACAGATCTCACACAATTTCTTCATTGGGGTTGATCAGCGTTGTTGCTTGCTTTATGAAACAGTGTCGTCTTTGATGTCTGTTTTGAATTTTGTGTGAAGAGTGTTTATGGTACTTTGGGAGCTTTTCGTTGTAATCCTTTTGATTGGGGAGTTTTTTAAATGTAATTAATGCTCGCGTGACGATGATTTTGCGCTGGGAATTGCGTGTGAAGCTCATTCTCATTCTACTAGGTTGCTTGTGAATATTCTTGTTTAGCCAGTGTGATGAACTTGGTAAAAATTTAGCATATTATTTAAGTGACTGTTTCAGGTAGTGTTTTTTTTGTATAAGATTTTCATTTGCGTTATTTGAAAATAGTTACGTGTAGTCGCTCCAAAAGCAGTACGAGGAGAAAAGAAAAAAGGTGGTTAGGAGTCAGTAGACGGAATGCCCAAAAAAGAGACTGCGACGGTACAGAGACGTGTGGGAGATGGATTTTCCCCATTTTTAGCCACGAAAATGTGCAAAATGAAACAGTAGGTTCCTCCGATGCGAGGCAAATGAGTGAGCCAGACTTCAGTGGTGCAGCGGAGATGTTTAGATTTAGGACATGCACAGCTTGTTCCACTCACAGCTAGCAGTGTTTCGGGTCGAGTGCACAATTTACTAAGTGTGAGTGTGGGCGAGGCTGAAGCAACGATAAGTGAACAGAGGGCAGCAGAGCATGTAGCTCTGAGCAGAACATGACTGGCCAATTTGGCCACGCTGATAAAAAGAATAAGCACATAGCGAAGAGTTAAAGGCAGACTGCAGACTTGCTGGCGTCAAAGGAGGAGCTAAACTGAGATTTAGTTGCCGAATATGGCACCTTAACGACTACAGTAGAATCACTGAGCTCAGAAATGGATGATATGGAAGAAACGTTCAGAACTTAGCAATCAAAATCAAGGACGACACTGCGCAATTTGAAGAAGCTAAGGTCATCGGTCGCTAGACTTAAAACACTACTTAAACTAATGTAAACTAATTTATGCAAAGAACAACACACACACCCACGTCCGTGGGAGGACTCGAACCTCCGGCGGGTGGGGCCGCGCTATCCGTGACACTGCGCCTCAAACCTCGCGGCACTTGGAGAGGCAGGAAACAGGTTAAGTGGGATAGAAGGAGAACAGGAAAGAGTGAGCGGGAAAGGCTGGTTGCCAGGTGGCTAGAACAGGAGCATGGGGGATGTGACTGATGGTGATCATAGGGAATTCTTTAACCTACTAAAACAAATGCCCATGTTCACTGGCAACATACAGGGTGGCGCACGAAATGTGTTACCATTTTGTTTTTGAATATGAACTTTACTGTCAATACGATCTGAAAGGAACATATAGTATAATGAAGAGTCGTCCATGGAGATTTGTTCTAACTCAGCGCATACTCAATATGTCCATTTCGTTTCCGACCTTCCTTCAAACGAATACTGAAGTTAGTGATTACCCTACGGCACATGTCGTCCGTAATTTCACTGAAAGCTTGAAAAGTAAGTTTTCTGAGCTCCATTAAATCAAGTGGACGTTTCGGGGAAATTTTTTACTTTAGGAACCCCCAAAGAAAAGAGTCAATGGATTGAGGTCTGGACTATTGGAGTTTTTACACGAGCATTTCGACATGCGGATCATTTCACTCAGGTTTCTAGCTCGCTTCAATCACGGACAAAATTGGCTCCCCAATGGCGGACTTATTGACCATGTGCTCAGTTGGAAGAAATCTCCATGGACGGCTCTAGTATATGTTCCTTTCAGATGGTATTGACAAAGTTTATATTCAAAAACAAAATTGTAACATTTCGTGCGCCACCCTGTATGTACGCCAAGTACGGACATTATCGAGACACTTGGGAGCGAATAAACAGCAGTAAATTTGGAACTGGAAAGTACAGTTAAGGAAACGCTCGATGTTGCAAATACAGTACATGCACAGAAGCCTTAGGCAAACCATAACAAATACCTACAGGCAATCCACTTAAACTGGAATCATTAAAATTTTATAGGAATCCACAGTACTTGCGAGCTGAAATTAGAAACAGCATTAGGTAATTTTGAAAGAGAAAATGGGAGCTCAACTTGGGAATCGACCGAAGTACAAGTAGGAACAACTGTGGATGAATAGGCCGGCTCGAGAAAGTGCAGAAGAAATCTACAGCAGAATTCCTGTGCCTGTGATGAAACGAAAATTAAGATGGACTGCGATGAAAAAAGAAAAGAAAATGACAACGAGAATGGCCCGAAACTACGGAAGACGCTATGATAATACGATGCTGAACATCTACATTCGCATCTACATATACATCTATATGCTCTGCGAACGACCGCGGCAGAGAGTACGTCCCACAATGCCAGTTGTCAGGGTTTCTTCCTGTTCCATTCACGTATGGAGCGCGGGAAGAATGACTGAATGCCTCTGTACGGTTAGTACTTATTTTAATCTTATCCTCACGATCCCTATGTGAGCGGTACGTAGACGATTGTAAGTATATTCCTAGCATCACCATCTAAAGGCGGTTCTTGAAACTTTGTTAATACACTTTCTCGGGATAGTTTGGGCCTGTCTGATTCTGGAAGTTCAGTTACTTGCGTACTTCCGTTACACTCCTACGGGTCGAACAAATCAATGACAAATTCGTGCTGCCCTTCTCTGTATACGTTCAGTATCCC
Organism: Schistocerca americana; assembly: GCF_021461395.2. NCBI lineage: Eukaryota > Metazoa > Arthropoda > Insecta > Orthoptera > Acrididae > Schistocerca > Schistocerca americana. The sequence goes on along the minus strand of NC_060129.1, from coordinate 96,697,670 downwards.
TAGTTAGTCGTATCTGGTGCGGGTCCCACACACTTGAGCAATATTCTAGAACCGGTGGTACCAGTGGTTTGTAAGCAGAGTCGTTTGTAGGCTGACCGCTCTCCACCAGTAAAGTGAAGTCTGTCACCTGCTTTACCTACAACTAAGCGTATGTCTTCATTCCATCTCATACCAGGTACTTTTTATGTGTCGGCCGATTCCAACAGTGACTCCATGATATAGTCGTAGAATATTATTTTTTAGTTTTCTGGAGGCACAGTTTTACATTTATGAACATTTAAATCAAGTTGCCGTTTTTCCACCGCTCTGAATTCTTACCAAGATCTTACTGAATATTTATGCAGCTTCTTGCAGACAGTACATTACAGATAACTGGATCATCTGAAAAACTGTGAGGTTACTATTATTATTAATACACTACTGGCCATTAAAAATGCTACACCACGAAGATGACGTGCTACAGACGCGAAATTTAGCCGACAGGAAGATGCTGTGATATGCAAATGATTAGCTTTTCAGAGCATTCACACAAGGTTGGCGCCGGTGGCGACACCTACAACGTGCTGACATGAGGAAAGTTTCCAAACGATTTCTCATACACAAACAGCAGTTGACCGGCGTTGCCTGGTGAAACGTTGTTCTGATGCCTCGTGTTAGGAAGAGAAATGCGTACAATCACATTTCCGACTTTGATAAAGGTCGGATTGTAGCTTATCGCGATTGCGGTTTATCGTATCGCGACATTGCTGCTCGGTTGGTCGAGATCCAATGACTGTTAGCAGAAAATGGAGTCGGTGGGTTCAGGAGGGTAATACGGAACGCCGTACTGGATCTCAACGGCCTCGTATCACTAGCAGTCGAGATGACAGGCATCTTATCCGCATGGCTGTAACGGATCGTGCAGCCACGTCTCGATCCCTGAGTCAACAGATGGGGACGTCTGCAAGACAACAACCATCTGCACGAACAGTTCAACGACTTTTGCAGCAGCATGGACTATCAGCTCGAAGACAATGGCTGCGGTTACCCTTGATGCTGCATCACAGACTGGAGCGCCTGCGATGGTGTACTCAACGACGAACCTGGGTGCACGAATGGCAAAACATTTCTTCGCATGAATCCAGGTTCTGTCTATAGCATTATGACGGTCGCATCCGTTTTTGGCGACATCGCTGTGAACGCACATTGGAAGCGTGTATTCGTCATCGCCATATTGTCGTATCACCCGGCGTGATGGTATGGGGTGCCATCGGTTACACGTCTCGGTCACCTCTTTCGCATTGACGGCACTTTGAACAGTGGACGTTACATTTCAGATGTGTTATGACCCGTGGCTCTACCCTTCATTCGATCCCTGTGAAACCCTACATTTCAGCATGATACTGCACTACCGCATGTTGCAGTTCCTCTACGGCCTTTCTGCTTACAGAAAATGTTCGACTGCTGCACTGGCCAACACATTCTCCAGATCTGTCACCAATTCAAAACGTCTGGTCAGTGATGGTCGAGCAATTGGCTCGTCACAATACGCCAGTCACTGCTCTTGATGAACTGTGGTATCGTGTTGAAGCTGCATGGGCAGCTGTACCTGTACACGCCATCCAGCTCTGTTTGACGCAATGCCCAGGCGTATCAAAGCCGTTATTACGGCCAGAGGTGGTTGTTATGGGTACTGATTTCTCAGAATCTATGCACTCAAATTGCGTGAAAATATAAGCACATATCAGTTCTAGTATAATACATGTGTCCAATGAATAACCGTTTATCATCTGCATTTCTTCTTGGTGTAGCAATTTTAATGGCCAGTAGTGTATTTCGTCTTCCGTAGCGCTGTGGTGTGATCTTGCAGCTGTGTTGAGGGCAACCTACAGTTCACAGGAGTTTCTGCAAACGTGACGTTATTTTGACGCCATAAGCTTTGCATTCATGTGGACCGGGCTGTGGATAAGGGAGAGATTAAAATGTTGGCAAGAATTAGCTCCTAAACTTACTGAAAAAGTTGTGCCAACTGCTTTTACTAATACGCCTTCATCAACACCAAAAGTGAGACCACTTGCTGATTTACAAGCAAAAAGAATCTTAAGCCAGCCAGCACATATTCCAATAACCTGCTCATTCAAGCTTCTCAAGAAAATAAACTTATTTTTAAAACATCTGAAAACTGATGTGTGGAGTTGATCCGTAGTCAGAAAAAAAGGGGGGGCGGGGCAGCCATTCTAACAACTGAGGTAAACCATCAGCTCACTTGCCTTGTGTCCAGTAAGTAAAGCCTTTTCGAAACCTCAACACTGCTAGCATATCGAAAACACGTCACTAACATTTTGTGTAATAAAATCAAGAAAAGCGTAATGTAAGTGGTTGAAGAGGTACTTTAATGGGAGATTTTTGTTGGGAAAGAAGTGGCCTAGAAAAACTAGCCCGTAAATTGTATTTTGTACACTTCACATATGGCTACATTTTATGTATAGCAGAGACTACGTTACCTTTTTATTCTGTGGCAAATGTGTCGTTCAGTTCTATGCTTTTTATTTTGAACGGTAATTTGCTTTGCCAGATGATCAACGTGTGAATATTTATTCACATTTGCAAGCTTCACACTTAATATGTAGATTTGTAAATTATTGACAATGACAACCCAGACCTGAGACGCACACCTCCAGAGAAAGGGAACTACTGTATGTACACAATATCTAATATCTAAGAACTAACTGCAATTAACGTAATAAAGAAGTCCCAGAACCTTTACAAACTTGAAGGTGAGATGGTAGGACGCGAGTCACCTCCGTAGCTACCCTCTGCTCTGTTAACTCAACGCTTACAACCGTTGGAAGATCAGCCCCCGCACCGTAAACTGAATGTAATGAAGGCCTTAGCAGCCGATACGTCCTTATATGACGTCTGATTATAACACATCCGAAAGAAAGTGTCGTGTTTTAAAAATTCTCCCATGTACAGTTGCCTTGAAACGGTGCTGTTTCATAATACGGAATTTAGGACCTCCTATCCAGTAGAAGCCATGGCAAATGATTACGTTTTTTGATGCATAAATAATTATAACGGTCACGTGCAAATGTCAACTCACGGGGTAACAGTGTGACAAGTTTCTTTTTTTTAACCATTCTTCACGGCCCACATAAAGTCTGGTCTTCCGCCATTTCCTTTGTTTGTCTCCACAGGAACACAGCCGACCAAGCGAGCAGAACCGTTGTTCCAGCTCCAAGTACTGGAAACGCTGTCCAATGCTCCGTACTGCATGCCTGGACTGCACAATTGCGAAGGACGTTTCCGTTTTCCAATACCTATGTACCCTAAAACGTGTCACTGTTTCGTGGCGTGCAATTTAGTAAGTAAGGACTACGAAATGCACCACTTACGCTTCGCGGAAACTGAATGTAACCTGGCGTCTACTGCGACTGCTGTTTCCAACCAACCACAACACGACACAACTGACGTCTTGGGAGAATTCACTGACTTCCCGTTAATTGTAAATGACGGGAAAATTCTCCGTGCAACTTCGTATGCATTACGTAGCTAAAAATGAAATTTCCATGCCGATGACAAATTTATTACTGTCTGTTTATTTGCATACTGATGAGTGAACCATCATTTGAATTCTTTGTTCCATATAACACTTTACAGCTTTGGATCAGAAGATCACATGATCAGAAACACCTAAAGAGTGAACAGAAAGATGTTTTCCGACACAGACTGAACGCACATTTAACAGCGCATGACGATTCTTGCTGCACGAATTTCGTGAAAGGAAATACGGAGCAGTACTGTACGAGATGTGTCCATACTTGGAATAAGAAAATACCGCACCTGTTGCTACCGCTGCCCATCTTCTTTGACCGACGACGAAAACGCCGGATAAACCACTCACCAAAATGCAGTATGCGTAAAATACGTGTAGTAACAAGGACTATTTAGTTTGTTTCCATCACAGCACATTCATACACTTCACCAAATCACAAACTGCCCTTTCAGTCTCAGCTGCAGAATAGTGTCAGCACACCCTGCCTTCCAAGCAACAACGTGGAAGGGAAACAAAGGTCGGTGCTGTGTTCTGCCTCTGCACTGGGAGTAGAGAGAGTCACGTGACACTACGGCACAGGTCAAAGCCAGTGTGTGGCATCGGCAGGACACTCGGTGGGGAGTCTTGTTTTACGGTACTTGGTTGTGCCCTAGCAGTTTAAGATTTTCATTTGGAAGGCGTGATATATACGGCAAAGTGCGTTGAATGTAATGCAAATCTGGAAATCGCAATATACTCTGTTCATCACATTAAACTTCATGTAAACATTACACTATGTACTCTTCCGCGTTTGCTGGAAACTCATTGGATTTAGTTTCAGGTGGAGCAGATGCCAAGCGGTCACAAGTGCAATCAAGTACGATGATGAGGGTTCGTTTTATGCTGTGCATATCGACTTGTGCTGTAATACGGGGCAACAGCTTTACCGGCGCGTTTAGCTTTGACAGCACTGGCCGGGCAAGTGGTCCAGCTAACGTGCACTGAAGTGAGCAGTGGCAGTTCGGACGTAAACAGAGACGAGCAGAGGACAACACAGCTTTGGATGTGAATTTTTAAACAGAAGGAAATAATATATGGTAAAACTCGGGTGGTTTTCTCCTTAGGAGACCGGACGGAAAATGTAACATGTCATCGATATTAGCGAACATAGTATTTTAATTAAAAGCAGGAGTGATGAAAATTCGTGACTAACGAGGGTAATTTTTCTACATGAGCTGTGTGTGGCGTAAAAGCGCACTGTAGTAGCGCAATGTAGTAAAATACGTAAGCCACTGAAGGTATCGGAGTCAGCTGTCTGGTAATCTCTGAACTCCTACCACATCGGACACCGCTGAATACACTTCAGTACAACTACGTTGATAACGAGTCATCAGAGACAGAACCCCAAGCCAGAAAAATGTCCCCATTTCCTCCTCCTCCTCTTTCGTGACGTGCTGTTCTGCAGTTCGCCATCGTTTGGCAGCGACGTGTCACAAAGCTTCGCGCATTAATTGCAGTACGTTTGACAGCGTAATGTCTTGTTATTTCTCGCGAAAAATCCTTAACTTGGCTCCATATCAATTCTGTAGGGTTCAGACTGCAGTGTTACGAGCACAACTCTAAATATAATTCATTTGTACAGCGTGCTCGACGCCATCAAAATTGTCTTCCATCTTTCTGCGACATTTATCACTCTGGCTCATGTGAGACCACATCTGTCCTACAAAACAATGGGCATATTCAAACAGCACTTTTTAATTTTTCTCCAAAAAATTTAATCACGTAATGTTTTATCTTCAACCATCTTTTGCAATCTTTTATAATATATCTGTAATTAAGAACGTATACTTGCGATGAAAACCAGAAATTTTCGTGTGATATGTAATTGTAAACTACAAGATGTGCATTTTTCTTAAAATTGGTGCTGCACAAGTTAATTGCCATATATGACTCAAAACCGTATCAACCAAAACCACTAAAAATAAACGCAAAATATACCTATTTAAAACAGCAGATAAAAATTCGCTTGATGCCTTCCTAAGAGTGTCTCCATTCCTCCCAAGCTAATTATGTAAGTGTAGACCAGATACGGCTCAAATTCAAAGATACAGTATCGACAGCAATAGATCCATATCGTCTAAGTTAATAAGAGACGGGACTGATCCATCACGGTACACAAAACACATCAGAACACTGTTGCAGAAGCAACGAAAAAAGCATGCCAAATTCAGAAGAACGCAGAAGCCCCAAAACTGGCTAAGTTTCACGGAAGCTCGAAATTTAGTGCGGACGTCTATGCGAGATGCTTTTAATAGTTTCCACAATGAAATATTGTCTCAAAATATGGTAGAAAACCCAAAGAGAATATGGTCGTATGTAAAGTACACCAGTGGCAAAAAAACAGTCAACACCGTCACTGCGCGATAGCGATGGAGAAGTTACCGATGATGGTGCCTCTGAAAAACCACAGCAGCTGTTAGCAAGAGTGACATAAAAGTAGGTAGCTAAGGTGTTGCGACACAACTCAAATCACTTAAGAAAGGCAATTCTTCCGGTCCAGATGGTATACCAATCGGGTTCCTTTCAGAGTATGCAGATACAATACCGCCTTTCTTGGCAATCACGTACAACTGCTCACTTGACGAAAGGTCTGTTGCTAAAGACTGGAAAGTAGCACAGGTCACACCAATACTCAAGGAAGGAAATAGGAGTAATCCACTTAATTACAGACCCAAATCAATGACCTCAATTTGCAGGAGGATTCTGGAGCACATACTGTACTTTAACATTATGAATCACTTTGAAGAAAATGACTTATTGATACATAACCGACACGGATTCAGAAAATATCGTTCTTGTGCAACACAGCTAGCTATTTATTCCCATGTAGTAATGAGTGCTGTCCACAAGGGATCTCAGATCGATTCGATATTCCTAGATTTCCATAAGGTTTTCGATACCGTTCCTCACAAGCGACTATTAATCAAATTGCGTGCATATGGAGTATCGTCTCAGTTGTGTGATTGGATTCGTCATTTCCTCTCAGAGAGGGGTCACAGTTCTTACTGATAGACGGTAAATCATCGACTAGAACAGAAGTGATATCAGCCGTTCCGCAAGGTAGTGTCACAGGCCCTCTGCTGTTCCTGATTTACCTAAATGATCTAGGAGATATCTGGGCAGCCCCCTTGGATTGTTTGCAGATGACGCTGTAATTTACAGTCTAGTAAAGTCATCAGACGATCAGTTCCAACTACAAAATGACCTTGAGAGAATTTCTGTATGGTGCGAAAAGTGGCAGTTGGTACTAACAAGGGAACCTCCCCATCGCACCCCCCTCAGATTTAGTTATAAGTTGGCACAGTGGATAGGCCTTGAAAAACTGAACACAGATCAATTGAGAAAACACGAAGAAGTTGTGTGGAACTGTGAAAAAATAAGCAAAATATACAAACTGAGTAGTTCATGGGAAGATATACAACATCAAGGACACTAGGAACGCAGGAGCGCCGTGGTCTCGTGGTAACGTGGGCAGCTGCGGAATGAAACGTCCCTGGTTCAAATCTTCCGTCGAGTGAAAAATTTTAACTTTTTATTTTCGGTTTATGTGACAAACTCTTATATTTTCATCACTTTTTTGGGAGTGGTTATCACATCCACAAGAAAACCTAAATCGGGCAAGGTAGAAGAATCTTTTTACCCATTCGCCAAGTGTACAAGTTAGGTGGGTCGAAAACATATTCCTGTCATGTGACGCACATGCCGTCACCAGTGTCGTATAGAATATATCAGATGTGTTTTCCTGTGGAGGAATCGGTTGACCTATGACCTTGCCATCAAATGTTTTCGGTTCCCATTGGAGAGGCACGCCCTTTCGTCTACTAATCGCACGGTTTTGCGATGCGGTCGCAAAACACAGACACTAAACTTATTACAGTGAACAGAGATGTCAATGAACGAACGGACAGATAATAACTATGCAAAAATAAAGAAAGTAACATTTTCACTCGAGAGAAGACTTTAACCAAGGACCTCTCGTTCAGCAGCTGCTCACGCTACCACGGGACCACAGCGCTCCTGAGCTCATGTTCTCCATGATGTTTCCTATGTGGTCCATGGACTACTCAGTTTGTACATTTTGCTTATTTTTTCACAGTTCCACACAACTTCTTCCTGTTTTCTCGATCTGTGTTCAGTTTGTCAAGGCCTATCCACTGTGCCAACTTATAACTAAATCTGAGGGGGGTGCGATGGGGAGGTTCCCTTGTAAGCAAAGAAAAGTGCGAGGTCATCCACATGGGTACTAAAAGAAATCCGAGTAATTTTGGGTATACGATAAATCGCACAAATCTTAGGGCTGTCAATTCGACTAAATACCTAGGAATTACAATTACGAGCAACTTAAATTGGAAAGATCACACAGAAAATATTGTGGGGAAGGCGAAACAAAGACTGCGCTTTGTTGGCAGAACACTAAAGAGAAAGCCTACATCACCCTTGTCCATCCTCTGCTGGAATATTGCTGCGCGGTATGGGATCCTTACCAGGTAGGATTGACGGAGGACATCGAAAAAGTTCAAGGAAGGGCAGCCCATTTCGTGTTATCGCGAAACAGGGGTGAGAGTGTAACTGATATGATACGCGAGTTGGGCTGAGAGTCACTGAATCAAAGGCAGTCTTGATTGAGGAGAGATCTATTTACGAAACTTCAATCTCCAACTTTCTCTCCCGAATGTGTAAATATTTTGTCGACACCCAACTACGTAGGGAGAAATGATCATGATGATAAAATAAGAGAAATCAGAGCTCGAACGGAAAGATATAGGTGTTCCTTTTTCCCACGCGCCATTCGAGAGTGGAATGGTATAGTATTAGTATGAAAATGGTTCGATAAACCCTCTGCCAGGCACTTAAGTGTGAATTGCAAAGTAACCATATAGATGTATATGTACATGTGATGAGTTTCATATTTAAATGCTTTAGGTATTCAAACCGAACAAAGAAAATTTCGCACCACGTGGAGTGTAGAACCACCGCCCGCCGGCACACACGATGGTCAGTCTACGACCCTGTCTATCACGCCACGCATACAGTCAACACCTCCCTTATTTCTGATACATAGTCCTACTCGAAAAGAAGTCAAAAGCTGATTTTTGTCTGTAATCTTGTGAAGAACATGAACTCCTTGTTTCTCGCCATTAACGGTGTTCCACGTGCGTGTTTCACTACGAAGCAGGAAGCAGTGTCGTCCATTTTCGCGGTACGTATGAACAGCGAGACAATCAGAGCACACGTACTGGTTACAGAGACTGTTCCCCCCCCCCCATGAACCATGGACCTTGCCGTTGGTGGGGAGGCTTGCGTGCCTCAGCGATACAGATAGCCGTACCGTAGGTGCAACCACAACGGAGGGGTATCTGTTGAGAGGCCAGACAAACGTGTGGTTCCTGAAGAGGGGCAGCAGCCTTTTCAGTAGTTGCAAGGGCAACAGTCTGGATGATTGACTGATCTGGCCTTGTAGCAATAACCAAAACGGCCTTGCTGTGCTGGTACTGCGAACGGCTGAAAGCAAGGGGAAACTACAGCCGTAATTTTTCCCGAGGGCATGCAGCTTTACTGTATGATTACATGATGATGGCGTCCTCTTGGGTAAAATATTCCGGAGGTAAAATAGTCCCCCATTCGGATCTCCGGGCGGGGACTACTCAAGAGGATGTCGTTATCAGAAGAAAGAAAACTGGTGTTCTACGGATCGGAGCGTGGAATGTCAGATCCCTTAATCGGGCAGGTAGGTTAGAAAATTTAAAAAGGGAAATGGATAGGTTGAAGTTAGATATAGTGGGAATTAGTGAAGTTCGGTGGCAGGAGGAACAAGACTTCTGGTCAGGTGACTACAGGGTTATAAACACAAAATCAAATAGGGGGAATGCAGGAGTAGGTTTAATAATGAATAGGAAAATAGGAATGCGGGTAAGCTACTACAAACAGCATAGTGAACGCATTATTGTGGCCAAGATAGATACGAAGCCCACACCTACTACAGTAGTACAAGTTTATATGCCAACTAGCTCTGCAGATGACGAAGAAATTGAAGAAATGTATGATGAAATAAAAGAAATTATTCAGATTGTGAAGGGAGACGAAAATTTAATAGTCATGGGTGACTGGAATTCGAGTGTAGGAAAAGGGAGAGAAGGAAACATAGTAGGTGAATATGGATTGGGGGACAGAAATGAAAGAGGAAGCCGCCTGGTAGAATTTTGCACAGAGCACAACATAATCATAACTAACACTTGGTTTAAGAATCATGAAAGAAGGTTGTATACATGGAAGAACCCTGGAGATACTAAAAGGTATCAGATAGATTATATAATGGTAAGACAGAGATTTAGGAACCAGGTTTTAAATTGTAAGACATTTCCAGGGGCAGATGTGGACTCTGACCACAATCTATTGGTTATGACCTGTAGATTAAAACTGAAGAAACTGCAAAAAGGTGGGAATTTAAGGAGATGGGACCTGGATAAACTAAAAGAACCTGAGGTTGTACAGAGATTCAGGGAGAGCATAAGGGAGCAATTGACAGGAATGGGGGAAATAAATACAGTAGAAGAAGAATGGGTAGCTTTGAGGGATGAAGTAGTGAAGGCAGCAGAGGATCAAGTAGGTAAAAGGACGAGGGCTAGTAGAAATCCTTGGGTAACAGAAGAAATATTGAATTTAATTGATGAAAGGAGAAAATATAAAAATGCAGTAAGTGAAACAGGCAAAAAGGAATACAAACGTCTCAAAAATGAGATCGACAGGAAGTGCAAAATGGCTAAGCAGGGATGGCTAGAGGACAAATGTAAGGATGTAGAGGCCTATCTCACTAGGGGTAAGATAGATACCGCCTACAGGAAAATTAAAGAGACCTTTGGAGATAAGAGAACGACTTGTATGAATATCAAGAGCTCAGATGGAAACCCAGTGCTAAGCAAAGAAGGGAAAGCAGAAAGGTGGAAGGAGTATATAGAGGGTCTATACAAGGGCGATGTACTTGAGGACAATATTATGGAAATGGAAGAGGATATAGATGAAGATGAAATGGGAGATACGATACTGCGTGAAGAGTTTGACAGAGCACTGAAAGACCTGAGTCGAAACAAGGCCCCCGGAGTAGACAATATTCCATTGGAACTACTGACGGCCGTGGGAGAGCCAGTCCTGACAAAACTCTACCATCTGGTGAGCAAGATGTATGAAACAGGCGAAATACCCTCAGACTTCAAGAAGAATATAATAATTCCAATCCCAAAGAAAGCAGGTGTTGACAGATGTGAAAATTACCGAACTATCAGCTTAATAAGTCACAGCTGCAAAATACTAACACGAATTCTTTACAGACGAATGGAAAAACTAGTAGAAGCCAACCTCGGGGAAGATCAGTTTGGATTCCGTAGAAACACTGGAACACGTGAGGCAATACTGACCTTACGACTTATCTTAGAAGAAAGATTAAGGAAAGGCAAACCTACGTTTCTAGCATTTGTAGACTTAGAGAAAGCTTTTGACAATGTTGACTGGAATACTCTCTTTCAAATTCTAAAGGTGGCAGGGGTAAAATACAGGGAGCGAAAGGCTATTTACAATTTGTACAGAAACCAGATGGCAGTTATAAGAGTCGAGGGACATGAAAGGGAAGCAGTGGTTGGGAAGGGAGTAAGACAGGGTTGTAGCCTGTCCCCGATGTTGTTCAATCTGTATATTGAGCAAGCAGTAAAGGAAACAAAAGAAAAATTCGGAGTAGGTATTAAAATTCATGGAGAAGAAATAAAAACTTTGAGGTTCGCCGATGACATTGTAATTCTGTCAGAGACAGCAAAGGACTTGGAAGAGCAGTTGAATGGAATGGACAGTGTCTTGAAAGGAGGATATAAGATGAACATCAACAAAAGCAAAACAAGGATAATGGAATGAAGTCTAATTAAGTCGGGTGATGCTGAGGGAATTAGATTAGGAAATGAGGCACTTAAAGTAGTAAAGGAGTTTTGCTATTTGGGGAGCAAAATAACTGATGATGGTCGAAGTAGAGAGGATATAAAATGTAGACTGGCAATGGCAAGGAAAGCGTTTCTGAAGAAGAGAAATTTGTTAACATCCAGTATTGATTTAAGTGTCAGGAAGTCATTTCTGAAAGTATTCGTATGGAGTGTAGCCATGTATGGGAGTGAAACATGGACGATAAATAGTTTAGACAAGAAGAGAATAGAAGCTTTCGAAATGTGGTGCTACAGAAGAATGCTGAAGATTAGATGGGTAGATCACGTAACTAATGAGGAAGTATTGAATAGGATTGGGGAGAAGAGAAGTTTGTGGCACAACTTGACCAGAAGAAGGGATCGGTTGGTAGGGCATGTTCTGAGGCATCAAGGGATCACCAATTTAGTATTGGAGGGCAGCGTGGAGGGTAAAAATCGTAGAGGGAGACCACGAGATGAATACACTAAGCAGATTCAAAAGGATGTAGGTTGCAGTAGGTACTGGGAGATGAAAAAGCTTGCACAGGATAGAGTAGCATGGAGAGCTGCATCAAACCAGTCTCAGGACTGAAGACCACAACAACAACAACATGAACAGCGAGACAATCAGAGCACACGTACTGGTTACAGAGACTGTGACTGTACACAATTTAAGATAAAAGTTACGTAGGTAAAGTACGATTAAGATAGACGTTGATGGCTGTTAATACGTCAGAATGTCTGAAAGGTTCTTCCACACTGACATAGTAATAAGGTATCGAACACTTAAGTTGGACCTACTTCCAAGGGCGGAGCACCACCAGTGGTAAGAGAGCTACGGCTGCTGGCCAGTCACCGCGCTTGCGTTTGTTTACATCTGGTTTGCTCTTATGATGAAGTACATGCTACATACGAACCCCGTAGCCCCACCCTTTATTTCGCATTCACGTTCATTGTCCTACCCGTCTCACAGCCATACCACCTTACTCCACACCAACCTAGACCTCTCGCTGTGCTACGGAGTACTGAAAGCTTGTTCCCAACAGATAAGTAGGAGTCTCAGCCAGATATGTATTTTTCCTCATAGACTGAAATACGCTGTTGTTCAAAAACTGCGTAAAAATGAGGGGTCGACAGAAGCGTCCGATCTCACGCGTCGGCTTTGACCCGTGACGTAAGGGTGTTGTGTGTGACGTCACGACGGCGCGGAGTTTGGTTTGTGAGTGTGGCGTGTTTGTAGATGTCGTCGTGTTGTGGTTTGTTGTGCTCTCTGGTGGCATGTTCAGGGTTTTCGTTCGTGTGGTGTAATGGGCTCAGTTTGCTTTTACTCATTATCCAGAATTGTTAGTGTGTCAGCTGTGTTTGTAGTGGAATTCGTTTCAGTGAGTTAAAGATTTTGTGTGAAGGTTAATTTAGTGTTCGCTGTACATCGTATGGTAATTTTAGTAAAATTAATCGGTTGTTTTTGTTCAGGAATGGATATGACGGATAAAATTAACAGTGCGCAGGTCAAGGGAGGTGTTCGATCCCAATGTGTGGCTGTGTATGTTGGTATTGGTATCGGGAGATGTTTTTCGAGCTATATAGGCCAAGGAAAGGGTTTGATCCTAATTTATGGGATCGGGAGCTGCTGTTGAGCTACATAGGTCAAGGGAAGTGTCCGATTCCAGATCATATTGTGTTTAGTGGTATTTGGGGAGTTTTGTGATGTCTGTTTTTTTCGTCGTTTTGTGTTTTGTATGGGGGTGGGCGTCCAAATTAGTTTATATTTAGTTTGCCCCCACCCAAAAACACCCCATTTCCCGCACTTGTCCCGTTAGTGTCATTAGGCTTTTTGTGGAAAGTGTGTGTGTTTGTTTTTCGATGTATTTTCGCCCTCATAATGTGTACGTAACGACTTTATATGCGCCATATTGGAATCGTGGTTTACGGTCGTTCCCGCCATATTTGGGACGTCAAAGCAGATGGGCGGGATCGGACGCTTCCGTATTTCCAAAATGGGGATAGGTCTGATGCTAACAACTACCAGCCAGTCTCACTTCTGATAGATTTATTCAAAAGTCTTGAAAAAGTAATGTATTCAGGAGTAGCATCACGTACCTGTAAAAATGAAGTACTAACAAAATGTCAGTTTGGTTTTCAGAAAGGCTTTTCAAGAGAAAATGCTATAAATATGCTTTCACTGATCAAATATTAAATGCACTGAATAACCAAACATCACCCATTAGGATATTTTGTCACCTCTCAAAGGCTTTTGATGGTGTGAATCACGAATTTCTTCTGCACAAGCTTAAGTACTGTGGCATGAGTGGGACAGTGCACAAATGGTTTAATTCATATTTAACTGGAAGAATGCAGAAGGCTGAAATTAGCACTACAGATTGTCTGCAAAAATGGTGTCCCAGACAGTTCAGTCTTGGGTCCCTTACTGTTCTCGATATATATTAATGACTCGCCACTCTATATTCATGAAGATGCAAAGCTAGTTCTTTTTGCTAATAATACAAGTACAGTAATCACAGTCAAGGAAATTGTAAATGTCTTTGACAAAATTATTAAGTGGTCCTCTGCAAATGGACACTCATTAAATTTTGAGAAAAAACAGTGTATGCAATTCTGTGCAGTAAATGGCGTAACACCATTGATAAATATAGGCTATGAACGCAAGTCTGTTGCTAAGGCAGGGTATTCAAAATTTCTGGATGTGTACACTGATGAGAAATTGAATTTGAAGAAACATCAATTATCTGTTGAAATGATTAGGTTGAGCTACTTATGCTACTGGGGTTATTGCAAAATATTGGCGATGAACATCATTAAATTAGCCTACTACACCTATTTTCATTCACTGCTTCACATGGTATCCTATTTGGGGGCAATTCGTCACTAAGAGGAAAAGTATTCATAGCATCAGGCTAACAGCTGGAGCCCACCGAAGAACATCTTGTGGACATTTATTTAATGAACTTGAGATATTCACAGTACCTTCGATGTACATATATTCATTTATGACATTTGTCAATGACCCACCCCAGTTCAAAAACAACAGCAAAGTGCATAGCTACAACACTAGAAGAAATGATGATGTTCACTACTCTGGATTAAATCTCACTTTGTCACAAAAAGGTGTGAATTATGCTGCCACAAAAATATTTGGTCATTTGCCAAATAGCATTAAAAATCCGGCAGATATCTAAACAACATTTAAAAGAAAATAAAAGTATTCCTGAATGACAGCTCCTACTGAATAGATGAATCTTTAGACATGAAGTATTAACTATAAAAATATTTACTATTTTGTATAAAGAAAACTTATGTTAAAGTGACACATCCCACATCATTACGAAATGTATTAATGTTCTATGCAACAAGAATCAATGTATGTATGTGTGTATGTATGCACGTATGTATGTATGCAGACCAATTTGTCAACACAACCCATATTTCAGGGAGGTGAGGAGGTGGCTATCATATCAGCCCTTCTTTGTGGAAGTTTGTCTACAACCACCTGCATTGCTATATTTCATTTACTTCCACAAAAGACGATGAAATTACTCTTAACGTATTAATGTCAAGAGATCCGCTTGCTGTGATATAAACTGTGTATTCCTTTCTCTACGCAACAGCAACACAGATGTAACAATGCGTTCTTCTTAAAGCCACAACAGTTTAATAATTCTTTATTTGTCGTAATAAAGTATTACTCAGGAGCACCCGTTTGGTTTGACAAGAACATGTATGTGAATCTTCAGTTTCTCCCAGCTTATTTTTTGATGGAACAGTCCACAGGTGAACTGCCTGTTCGTAGTGTCCGGCGTGCACGCTATGAACCGAAAGTACAGCTATAGACTGTTCCATCAAGAATATACATAATAGTTGAGTTCTGCAGCGAGATTTGTAACTGATACTCTGTATTTTGATATCGTTCTGAGCAATGACAAACACTTGTCAGAAAGTATTTTGAGGATGGCTGTTACTGCAAAAATGTTTGAGTACTGGTCCTTTACGTGGGATACTGCTTCACTCGTCCAGATACCCCCTTATCAGAAAACCGACTACTTTTTTGGTAAGTGTACGGCACAGTCACTGCCTGGAGATGCACGATTATTAACAGAAGTGAAGACTAAGCCCCTAACGCCGGGAATTTTGACAACTTTTCTAGCAAGAGGATCAATTTTAGGTCAACGTAAGAATTCATTCATTTCTGCACTTACACATATAGAACAAAGACGAAATGGAGGGTAACATTATCTGTCTTACTGACTACCCAACAGACTACCTTGTCACCAAAAACATTTCTCTAGAAAAGTGAAGATATCGAAATTCAATGGAACAGCGTTCTGTATTAAAAAACATTTGCGTGACCTAACGTGCTGACGATTGCTAATGCAGGACTGGGGGAAAGACGCTAACAGATTAGTTGTACTAAATTCGGCAGTTTTCGTGGAGCTGACTGCTTCGGGAAATACCGGATTCAATTCTCCACTATCGAACTGTCAAAATGCGTCTAGCTTTGTTTGATTTCAAGCCATTAGGAATAGGATCAGACTGTCCCAAGGTCTACGCACTATCCTGAAGTAAAGTAATTGTTTAGTTCCTCAATAGTCGAAGTTGCCATAGCATCTTATCTACTTGCAGAAGCAGTGTTCCGTCATTCTGTTCTGTTATTCCTAACACGCACAATAATTCTTTTATGGATCACATGTGTACAAAAACGAACCTGTATTTCGGGGGAAAAAATTCAACAAAATGGCGCGAATACGAGTACAAATCTCGTCCGAGCCTATGCTTTTCACTCATGCCTAAAGTCCGTAGAACAGCAGAATTAATAGGAATGTCGGTAGGACTTCAAAATAACAAGATTTGTAATACGAAATTCGTTAGTATTTTGAGAGCCTAATAAACGAACGCGATTTGCTTTATACGCGATAGTCTCCATAGTGAACCTAAATGAAACCTTACAGCTACCATGACTTTGCAAAAATAAACCAAAAGAAAACAAAGAAAATAATTCAACACTACAGGAACGCATGAAAACAGTCGTCCTTACCTTATTAAGGGTGTGGGTGTAGCAGAAGAAATTCTCGGCGCAGAAACAGCAGCACGAAATTCCAAAGCAGAACGTCTCACTGGACACGACTCGCTACAAATGCGACAGACGCCTGAAGCGGCAGGGCTGTGGCACGCAGTCAGTGCTGCCAACGGCTGCGAGGCCGGCAGGTACCAACTGCAGTCTGCTACGGGGGCCTCACACAGCGGGCAACGCTTCCAGGGGCCCCGCGCAGAACATGCGAGTGTAATACGAAGACTGTCGTCCTAATTTTGTTATTGCGGACAAGCAGAAAAAAATAAAGTAACATGTTTGTGAAAGTACTTTTCACGTAATGTAATACAATTCTACGCTCACTGTGACACTGCTGTGGCCACTGGAGTACCTCTCAGAAAATTATGCCCGCACCGGAGTCCAGGGAACCAGGGTTATTGTGATACCGACGCGCTACAGTACTGTTTATTGTCAACACATGGCTGTTGCCCATGCATATATTCGGTTCATTGCTTCTCAGCCCCTGTCCGCACCATTTCTAGTCATTGCTGTGGATAACAATCAAGCATTACGCTCCACCCGTCAGCAGGTTGTTTCCCACAGAATGATTTTTTTATTGTCGTCAGTTTAAACATATGCCTGCACTACTTCGCCACTTCACGTGTTGTGTGTGCACTGTGTGTCAAGATACAGTGTTTTTCCCTGTCCTGTGGAGTTCAAAGAGCCAAAAGGGAAACCTTTCATGAAAGGGACAGATTTAAAAGATACGATTCATGTATTCAAAAGATCAAGAAAAAGCTACAACTGAACAGTTTTTGAACTCACAAAAAGGCGCTTCCGGAAAATTTCTCCGACCAACAACGTCAGACAGTGAGAGTTTAGCGTGCTTAAAAGGCCATGCCCCTAACGGCAGCCTCTCATCGTGTGGTGCTTCAGATGCAGCTGAACACAAGCACTGGAACACGGACCTCCCGCTGTCCCACATGCGGGTAGGCCTACTGCTAGCAGTTGTGAAGCAATCACGAGTTTGGACCCAGGCACTTGGCCTAATAGGTTTACATCCACAATGATAAATGAAATTTTACATAAAGGACCTACTATAATTGTAAGTTTTGAGTATCCTTTAAACGAGAATGAAAGAAAATTTTCAACTCATTTTTAATATAAGAAGTTTACCAAATTGAGAAAAACAATGATCGTAAATGGCTTATGTATTCGAAACTTACCGACAACTTTCTTTGTTTTTATTGTAAACATATTCGATCTCCTTCAAACTAGACTTGGTCAATGTTTCTATGCTTCGATACAGTGTATCGATACGTGGAACTGTTTCAGTGTTTCCGAACGGCTGTGGTTCACTGTTTCGAAACAGTGGTGTTGCATTCCGCCACTGTCTCGGATAACCGGACCAGATTCGATCTCGAGCCAGACACAGAAACTGTATCGTTGTTTCAAAATAAGGCTGTTTCAGTCCACCTGTGCTTGGAACGGACTAATTGTATCGAAACAGTGGTGTTTCATTCCGCTCTGTGTCGGACGAGATTCCGGTTCGGCACAGGTACTGAAACACAACACACCACTTCATGAAACACTTCCAAGAGTGTCGAAATCTTTTTGACAGCAAATAGCATGAAGCTTAAGATATCCGAAAATAAAGCTTCGTTTCTAGCTGACTCTCGTATTCCGAAATGGCGTAACATCTGCTTTATAAACACTAACAAAACAATAAAACAACGCATACTATTCACATTCAAAATAATAAATATGTGAAAATCATTCAGTTAAATTACACTTTTTTTTATAACAAACGCTTCTCTGTTCATGTACAGTAATCATATTAAGAAACGCAAGTAAGACTACAACATTTTGAATAAAAAAAAAAGGCGTAGAGTGACAGTTATTAGACATATACATAAATTTGATGTAGGTATAATTGCAAGCAATCTGTTTCACGTATCACTTACAGTTTAATGGTGAACTGGAAGGGCTGGGGAGCATATTGTATTTATAGTAACGGTTCGAATCACCTTGAAAGAAAATTTTTTTCTGTTATATCTTGTTATTTATTCTAATTATTTGGCGTTATTTGTGAGTTTATAGTCACTGTGCCTATTACCCACAATGATTCCCTTTGTGTGCATGGAAATTAGCAGGATGGGTATATTACCCACACTAAAGGAATGTGGGAATCCCAGTAGCATATCCGTTGTTTCTGCAGTTTGCTCCCACCTCCAGTTCCGTTCGTGGTGGTTCTTGTATCTTCAGCTATGGCTGTCCTCAGCCATTTGAAAACCATGAAAGTCACACGACACGAAAGCAGCGCATTTGCTACAGGAAACACGAAACTGCCAAGACGCCCAAGTGATAGTTACATACTTCCTGCGATATGATTAGCGCTCTCGCACCTCATTTGTGTTTATATGTACATACTTATACAGTAGACATTCAAGATGATAAAATGTGTAGGTTTATTAGATTACAAAACACAAACTGTTTCACTGTTTCGAAACAGCGTATCGAAACATTACATTGTACTGTTTCATTTCTTTCGAAACAGTTATGTGTTTCTGTTTGCCCATCTCTACTTCAAACAAGATATCAGGCGATGGACTCCGTGGCTGGGTTCATTTAGAAAATCGGATTGAAGAGCATGAACAATAATTTAACAACATAAACAGTACAAGAAAGTGGACAGAATGCGAGGTAATTTGAAACAACAAAGTGGTATTGATCATACTTACTTTGAACTACTGGAAAGAGAGAAGGAACATTAGCGTCAGATTCTAAACTGAATTATACTCACCATCAGATACCTAGTTCAACGTAATATAGCCTTAAAGGGAGGCAGTGTCAAGCTCTATCAAGAAAATAATGGTAGTTTTCTTGGTTTGATGGAAATGACAGCAGAATTTGACCCTGTTTTGCAGGAACATTAGAGTTGGGTAAAGGCTCAAGTAAGTCATGACCATTTTCTTGGAAAAAACATTCAAAATGAACTCATAAATTTGCTTCCCAACAAAGTAAAAAACAGCATTGTTAATTCTGTAATCGAAAGTAAATATTTTTCTGACATGCTTGATTGTACTCCTGATACATGCCACAAGGAACAAATGACATTGATTCTTAGGTCTGTAAATTTATCAGAAGACGCAAGGACTGTAGAAGAACACTTCCTCGACTTTCTGAACGTCACTTCAACAACAGGAGAAAGTTTGACTGGAACCGTTTTGTCGGAACTAGATAAACTAGGACTCGATATCCATGATTGCAGCAGCCAACGTTATCGATTATAAAAGGTTATCGAAGTGGTGTTCAAGCCAGAATATCAAGGTGCAAACCAAGAGCATTTTATACGCCATGTGACAGCCACAGTCTTGTGTTATTAGATGCGGCGAAATCTACTGCAAAAGCAGTCACATTTTCTGGTGTAATTTAAAGAATATACATTATTTTCAGTGCATCCACTCAGAGATGGGAAATCTTATTGCGCAGGGCGCCAACTTTAAGAGCGATGAATCTTTCAGATTCAAAGTAGGGTGTAGAGTGTCAAAGCTGTTAAAGTGCCAGACGAGAGAAGTCAGAGGCGCCCTTCCTGAGGTGAGCGACGCCGCTGTTGAATCGAAAACAAAGAGCGGAGCTCACTCGCTTGCTGTGGACGATTTGAAAAGCTTCGAGTTTATTGTAGGCGTTGTCGTATAGTACGGCCTTCCCTTTGCCATTAGCGCAGCAATTAAGGCAGTTCAAGCAGCAAACGTTGACGTGAAAGTAGCAACTAAATCTCTCGAAAGTCTAATTACGTTTATTGGGATTTCCGCGAAGGAGTTTTCGTTAATGTGCAGTTAACAGCGAAAGAGATAACTGAAACTTCGCAGACTTGACCAAAATTTGGAGAAAGGAGAACTGGCAAGAAGGCGAAGCAATTTGATTTTGAAGGTGACGACATGGTTTGCAGAGCTCAACCGTCAGAGGAGACATATAGGAGCGATTTTTTCTACCCTGTCGTTGAGACAGTGTTTGAAAGAGAGATTTAGTCAAATGCTAAGTATTCCGGAGTACTCGACTGTTTGTTTTCTCTACACAGTTTAAAATACATACAGGACGAAGAATTGAAAATGCTGTCTACAAACCTTGAGTGTAAACATAAATTGTGAATGTTCGAAAGACATTGTTGCTTCAGCTGTCTTGACAGAAATTAATGTGCTCAGAGAAATGGCGCCCGATGACGTGAAAACTCCTACGTTAATACTGAAATACTCGAATGATTCTGCAAACCCGCTTCACGGGATTTACATCGCCCACAGTATTTTGCCAGCCGTGCCAGGAACTGTCGCCTCCGCTGAAACAAGCTTTCCACGTTCAGATCTCGTCAAGAATTATTTCCGAAGCAGCATGTCGGCCATGTCCTCAATAGAACACGGCGCGGTTCGAAAACTGAGTTCTGAAGATACTATTCATGAATTTGCTCTTCAAATAGCGAGGAAAAGATGTTTTGTGTATACCCTTTGTGTTTATAACCTACAACTCAGTTAATTTCTTGTGAACACAGAGCACAGTCGAGTGATGAAAACATTGAAGCAAAATTTGTGAACCTTACCTGATTTTGAATTTCATTGAATTGGAAGGATTCCCGTAGCAGTCTTATTATTAACATTTTTGTAATAACTATAACTATTAAGATTTCTTCTCCAACTAACTATTTTCCTACAACGACAGTAGATCCCCTGCGGTAACAGTCTACTGAAGCACTGGTACTACCTTAATGACGGAAGTTAGAATTCTTTTGAACGTCACGGAGATATGTGAGCTGTGTTGGTGGAGGGGCTGAGAGGTTGGGGGGGAGGGTGTGGGAGACCCCCCGCAGAACTTGGGCACACGTCCCCACGCCGGCTGAGCCCTGCTCACCCACTGCTGGCTCTGGAATTTCCTGTAAGTAGGCTTTCACGCAAACACTACTTTGCCTATTCGCACTACCCTTCTCTGTACGCGTTCAATATTCCCTGTTATTTCTTTTTGTAATGGGTCCCACACACCCGAGCGATAGTCTAGGACGGACCACACGAGTGTTTCGTAAGCTGTCTCCCTTGTAGACTCACCGCATTCATCCAGTGATCTCGTCCACTCTGCCATCTAGTTTACCTACAACTGAGACTATGTGATACTTCCATTTTATATCACCTCAGTGTGCCACACCCAGGTCTTTTTATAAGTTGACTCATTCCAAAAGTGACTCACTAATATACAACAACCTTTGAATACGACGTTTCAGCGAGTTTTTAAGTGTACAATTTTGTACGTAATTTCTCTGCCAAACAGACTGAAGTGGATGGCAGGGTGTTCGTCTAGCCACCATCACACGATTTGCCTTACATTTCTTCCCGCTTACAGTAATTTGTCGAAGCCTCTTTTACTTTGAAATCATGTGAACATATGAATAAATATTTGTACAGCTTCTTTCAGACACTCCTTCATTATAGAGAATGTATCATCTGCACAAACTGTAACCTTACTGTTAACATTGCCTCCAAGGTCATTAGCATACGACGTGGACAGCAGTGCATGCAACACACGTCCCTGAGGCGTGTCTCAAGCTACTCCCACACCTGTTGGTAAGTCTCCTTCCGAGATAACATGCTGCGTCCTCCAGATACCTAGACAGATAGACAGGCAGATGGACAGAGACGGGGAAAGCGGGGGGAGGGAGGGAGAGAGGCAGAGCTGGAGACAGAAGCGCCTCATTCGCGTGCAGCGGGCGGCCTCCGCCTCTCCCCCCTCGTGGTGAATGTCGCGGCAGTCCGACACACACACTGCCGACACTCCTTCCCGCTCTCTATACACCCCTGACAGCAGCGCTCCAAGCGGACACTAAGCTATAGTTCTGAATGCGATATACGAGGAATGCGAATAGCATCATTTATATTCATTTGTAACACAGTTTTTCAACAGGGAACGTCTGTAATGCTGTAAAAATCTGCAGTAACTAAAACATTACACCTCATTTTTTTTGTTGAATTTCCTAAGGACCGTGGGAGGTATGAAGTGGTACATTTCGCGACTTTTTACTTACGATTCTCTTGTAAGTAACATATATTTAATGAAGGATGTCGTTTTCTTACAAGGGAATCAAAAAGGCTAGTAAACAGCGGAAGACTTGACCTTCAGCAGAAAGACGTCGTATATTTATTCGACGACGTGAAGTTTTGTTCACAACACCTCCAGTCGGATCAATGAACGCGAGACATGGGAAACTTCTATGGAATGCAGTATCTGCGTTACGTAAGGTACCAAATAAGCCAACACAACTGTTGATGAAATGAAAAACACACAAATGTGGTAATAAGACATCAAAAACAATGAAACTTTTTCCAACACGGATCACACCAATTCCACAATTGTTGCTACATCTCTGCCAAAAACGGGAAGAATCTTACAACAGATTCGGGCTTGAAGCAAAAACAATCACATTGAAAGAAATATTCGTCTATTAGAACATCGATAGAAGTGTGAGAATCTGTGAATCATTACGCTGCATACAAAATTGTTACGTGTCAAAGAGACTGTCCATCATGACAGGAACAGAGAGCAAACGAGATATATTTTCTCATGCTTCAAATATGTGTTTACGTTCTCTTCCTTTAAGAGGAGCAAGCTGCAGTTATACAAATTATTGCTTCACGAGTAAATTGTAGGTTACGTCACAGAATCACCTCGGTCGGCGCTTTGGCGCGAGTTTTTCAAGCTGGGCGACTGTTATTAGAAAATAGTTTCCAGCTTTCCACAATAACGATATTTTTATAAAAATTAATATAATTTGTGTTTGTTTCGATATTCTGGAGTATAATATTGGTGGAATCAGTGTATGTGCAGCTTTGTCGAACAAATTTATTACAAATTAGATTTTGAATGATACTGTTCAAAGCATCGTGTTCCACAAACCCCAACTTCGCACTCTACACAAAACACACGTGCTTTTCTTCTCGCTTTTTTCCAATTGGCAACACCCACGGCATTTTCGCGTCGGCGCCTGCTTTTACGCGAAAGACTGTGTGTGTTATTCTGGAAGATGTCGTCCCACCAGACGTGTCGGCACCGACGCCTGTCAAGGTTCCATGCTGAGAGGATCAGCTGACATCGATACTGCCTCTTTCTGTGAGGTTCATTTGAAACTCAAGTCTTCCGCATTTTACCACCAAGTCGGTTGTACAACAGGTACGGATTCAGAGCTGCTACGTCCATGAAATGGCCAAATCACTGCATATATATTTTGGAAGACGTTTGCTCGTGGTCGAATAACTGGTCCCGTATTGGTCAGCTGAATCAACGCCAGCCGTTCTGCCCCTGCATTCCAGGATCACTCCAGGTTTCCACTGCACTTTTATCTCCTCAGTCTGCCGCAGCTCGCCGCTGTAAACACAGGGAAGCGTGTACACGTCTCTGCTGTCTCGCCACCGCACTGCCATCACCTTCCCTCTGTAAGAGGTCTTACATTTACCTCTCTCGAGTTTTGCCTCGTTCAGAGCTGTCAGCACTTCCTTGCCGTTAATACTAACAGTTCCAATGCAGCCACTGCTTTTAGAAACGAGAAAATGGAACCGCTCATTAATAATATAGAACCTGTCGGTAGACAAAGTATATCCATTGTTAAAACATCGGTGAAGCAAAGACTTTAGACACTAGAGGATATTCACTATATTGTGGCTTAAACACAATGTCTTTTCCACTGCAAGTTACAAAGTGTCACAAAGAAACGCTACCTGCTTTACACAAGCGAAACTATTTAATATCAAAGCGAGATTGATAGACGTCCCGCCCTTTCCACAATTAACAGCGATTTCTGATGGCATAACTCATGTCCGGGAGTAAAAGGCCTCCTCAAATGTTTTCTATAGATGATAAATGACAGATCTGTATCCACACAATTCAGCGGGAATACCAGAGTCATTTTGAATAAACACTCTTGTCATTAAAATGAAGGAACCTCAAATAGTACATTTCAAAATTCAGTCTTTAAATAATCCCTGAGAGGAATAAGATATCGAATAAAGATTACAATTCCCCAATACTTTTTTCTACCCATTTGCGAACACACGATCGCTGTTTTAATGTGTCCTGCGTGTGCGTTTATGAACTGTTCATCACATTTGTTCGTGTCGCTCGCCATCTTTGTTAGCAAGCTCCCATAAAAAAGTGACTGTGGAGGATCTCCAACGAAATTCTTACATCTAGATTTCGTGTCGAACGGAATTTTCTCCTACCTACACTGCAATTAGCGGATCACGAAATTGCCGAACCGGAACCATTGTAATCAGTTATCACTTCTTGTCTGACGTCCCCTTCACATCTTGACGTTTCTGAGTCATTGTCATTGGGTATCATCATCGCTCTCTTCACCACTATTCGACACTCCGTACCGTTTATTTATTTACTTCTTCACTCATCACTCTTCTGACTGGTTTGACGCGGTCCGCCACGAATTCCCCTCCTGTGCCAACTTCTCCACCTCAGAGTAGCGCAGGAAACCCAGGTGCTCAACTGTTTGCTGGGTGTACTCCAGTCTCTGTTTTCCTCTACAGTTTCTACCCTCTACAGCTCCCTCTAGTACTGTGCGAGTTAACCCGTCATGTCTTTACAGCTGTCCTACCATCCTGTCCCTTCTTGTTGTCATTGTTTTCTCCATATATTCCTTTCCTCGCCAACTCTGCTGAGAACCTCCTCATTCCTTACCTTATCAGTCCACCTAATTATCAATATTCTCCTGTAGCACCACGTCTTACATGCTTCTATTCTCTTCTGTTCTGGGTTTCAGACAGTCCGTGTCTCACGGTCATATAAAACTGTGCTCCAAACGTAAACCCTATGAAATTTCTTCCTCAAATTAAGGCCTATTTTTCATACTAGTAGACAAGCCAACATCTCTTTTTCTCAACACATACTGATCGTACGGGGGTAAATGAGGTATCGTTAGAAAGTTTTTTAACTGGCTTCTGTCATTCCATATTAGTATTGCACTAAAATTTTGCTACTTGCGGAAAATTTAGCTTAAAGGAGACTTTCAACTGTGACACGCAAAAGGGTATGGCGAGCGTCATACCTATAGTCTACGAAGTTATTAAACAGGAATAACAGTCTCCCTCTTCATACCACCATGCTACAAAAATAATTTTATTTGTTGTAAAGCACTTATTAACTGGACAGTTTGTATACAGCACAGTAACAGATAATGTCTGTGGCCACTGCAGTTATCCGCTATATCTGCCATTGTACAAGTTGACTTTCCTAATCGAGTATACCTTCTGAAACGACAGACATATCTGCCATTGCCACCTTCAATTCTGATTTACCTAGAGCCACCATGATCTAACGTGCTCACCGTAACTGAAAATGTCTCTCGAGAGGAAGTTACAGGTTACGTGGATGCACTGACAGACAGTCCCTGACCTCTGCCACTCGTACAAACCGGGACAAACAGTCCAAATGCAAAACACATTTCTGGAAACATGAACTTATCATACATAATCCTCGATTATTATTTCATGTCGTTCGGTTAGTTTTTAAAAATGTTTCCTCTTGTTCCCGCAACTACCCTTACACCAATGACTAAACTTATTCGAAAAACTGACATTATTTAAAACTGTAACAGCGAGCGTGTTTCGCACAGGTCCCGTGGTTATGTTGTGTATTCCATCGTCTTTGACATGGATAAGTAGGGGATTTTCCACTCGATTCCATATAGGTTTCCCAAGCTTTAGGGGACCTTTATAGTAATTCCAAAGTGCTTGAGATTTTAACGGGGCTGAATTATAAAGTTTTTGTACGAGTTACTTTCAGGTATCGTCTTAGTTACAACCCTTTTAGCTATTTGGTGTAATGTCTCTGACCTTTCTCCCGCCTTTCTTCACTTCCTTTTGATGGCACTATTCTTTATCAGACGATTCAGGTACGGTTTACATTGATCAAACAGAAACGGTAAAAATGTAATGTGTACTCAGGACTAACTGCCTTTTCTAATACCTAGGGTCGTGGACATCTTCACTTGACAGGTACGCCTTTGGTGCATGAGAACTACCAAGTGTGGTACCGACGTCGCAACACAGAAAAAACCCAAAATCGTGACTGGCGATGTCCTTACTGGAGCTGGAAATTTAGCGTGGAATTCTACGCGAGATTAATCTAATAGTTCCCACAAAGAAAGTGTGTCTCGAAAACTGGCAGAAAATCAGGTCGTAGTAAAAGTACACCAGTGCAAAGACACAGCCACCACCCGCACTCTGCGATAAGAATTCTGATGTTTCCTATGACAGTCACTAAAAGCGGTTTCCCAAATTCAGCGAAGATGATGAAGTAAATATTCCAGAATTAGAGTCAATGAGAAACTTTTAAGTCCAGATCCTCAGAGGAGTTAAGCAGTTTAAATCACTTAATGACGGCAGGTCCTCAGGTCCAGATTGTACACCAGTTAGTTTCCAGATGTAACAGTCCCGTACTTAGCAATCGTATACAATCGCTTGCTCGACGAGAGACCCGTACCTAAAGGCCGAAAAGTGGCACACGTCACACCAGTACCAAGAAGGGGAACAGCAATAATCCACTGAATTACGGACCCATATCACTGACGTCAATTTGCTATAGGATTCTGGAACACACACTATGTTTGTAATCAAACTGCACGCCTACGGAGTACCGTCCAAGTTGAGCGACTGGATTCGTGATTTCCTGTCAGAAAGGTCACAGTTCGCAGTAAATGACGAGACGTCATCGACTAAAACAGGTGTCCTACCTGGCGTTACCCAAGAATGTGTTACAGCGCCCACTGTTGTCGTTAATCTACATCAGGGGTGTCCAGCGCACAGCGCACGAGCCGCATGTAGCCCAAAGCAAGTATAAATGCTGCCCAAGAATTCAACACCTCTCACGCTATCGGAAAAAATCAATTTGTGTGAAGTTACGATAAACAAAAGTTTTCAATTTGAAACTCTCGCCACTCGCAGCTGCAAAGTACAAAATATCTGTCTGATGCGAGAAACGGCAGTTGACACGATCCACACGAGTACTAAAAGGAATCCGGTAGTTTTCTGTTAGACGATAACTCACACAAATCTGAAGGACGTCAATTCTCCTAAATACCTAGAGATTACAATTACGAACAACTTAAACTAGAACGATCACATCGATAATGTTGCGGGGAAGGCTAACTGAAGTCGGCGTTTATTGGCAGAACACTTACAAGATGCAGCAGGTCTTGTGAAGCGAGTGCCTACACGAAACTCGTCCGTTCTCTTCTGGAGTGTTGCTGTGCAGTATAGGACCCTTACCAGATAGGACTGACGGAAGACACCGAAAAGTTTGAGAGAAGGGCAGCTCATTTCGTGTTATCGCGATGTAGGGCCAGAGTGACACGGATATGATAGGCGAAAATATTTTGGTGACGCCCACCTACACAGGGAGAAATGATCACCGTGTTAAACTAAGAGACCACACACCACATTTAAGTGGCCGTTTTATCCACGTGGTGTTCGAGAAAGGCACGGTGCAGACAGAGTGCGGAGGCAGTCCGGCGAGTCCTCTGCCAGGCACTTAAGTGCGAATAGCAGAGCAGTCGTGTGGACGGAGGTGTGTATGTAGGTGGGACAGGGGTAACCAGGAAATGAAAAAAAAACAGTTAGAAGACATTGGTTAAATGCCATTAAAACATGTTAAATTTATTTTCATGGCAACACACAAATTGTAAGTTATTTTCAGTTAAATTTTGCCAAGATACGGAAGAAGCACAATGGCTTTTATACGGTGAAATAACCGGTGGATTTAATTTTAGACGTATTCGTATATTGTTTGTGCTCATCAGGACCACACAGGTGTGTGGCCGAAGACGAACAAAAGGAAGTAATATCACAAGAAGGACTCACCATTTCGAAACAAAGGTGTTCAATTTCTTTCCGTATCCTCTTCCTATCTGACATCGTTGAAGCTCCAACAACAAATTAAACAACAATTTTGTTCAACAGTTCTATTTTACCCACCCTCTGCAAGACAACTATCTTGCTGACCGTGGACATAAGCACGTTCCTTCTCTCTGATGTCCCTCTATACTCGCAACAGATGTGCCAATAGAGGAAACTACACAACTCTATGTTGACCTTGCACACCAGGGGGGAATGTTTTATCCTGGCTGGCGTAGCCAAGCATCTTAGTGACTCTGAAGGAATGTCATGTACTCCGCAGATCTTGGGTTTTTTGGTTGTCTTTTGTATCGTGAGGATTTGAAAGCAAAGTGCATAATACGTGTTAGTGATTAAATGACAGAGGCCGCAGCCTTCCGGCGCCAGAGTCACTTTGCCTCCAATCACCGAAGGATCGCTCACATGTGGAGCTGTAGACAGTCGCCCACAAAGCGAGTGAAGCCACCTGTAGCACACTGATCATTCATCCCAAGATACACAGTGATACAGCTGAGCACCACAAGTCACATTTCTGGACTTGTTTAAGATACTGTAATACGATTTGCCCCATATTAAATACTGTGAGAAAGGCTTCAGTGAACGACGTATAGTCTGTTTTCATAGTTACATCAATCGCAGGGATATCGGTATCAATTTAGCTTTTTGCAATAGGACTGTTGTAGTTTCTGCTGTTAGTATCGTAGTTCTGAAAGAGACCAAGTCTACAGCATTTCGCTCTTCAAAATCTAGTTAGTACTTTCGGAGTAATTACAGTATTTGTAATTTAGGGTTAACCAGAGGCATTAAGTAAGTAATGCAGCACATTTGTTTTCCTCCACCAGTTTTGCTTGAAAGAAATGAGGAATATGTTTCAGAAAGTAGCAACGATCTGGATTGGCTGATGTGGGAGACAAGATCATGGCACGATGTGACCAATCAGCAAAGCCAATTCCTCGGCGTCCCCTAGACACAAGTTCCATGAGCGCTCGTCTGCAGCAGTATCCTTGACTCTATTGACATTTTATTGTAGTTAACTGTTTTGTCATTCTCTACGTTTCAGAGTTAAATGGAATAACATTTTATTAATCACTTTCAGATAAAACATAAAATTACTTTCCCTGTCTAAATAAACATTAATTTTCTTTCTTTTTGTTGCAAGTTATTAACTGAAAAATACTAGGCTATACTTTCTCTTTACTTTCTTTGAACTTTGTTTTTACCAATATTCCCAAGGAGGTTTATATAGGTCGTTGAATATTGCAGCCTTTTACTTTATTGAGTTTTGGATTTGCTTCATTATGAAAAGATATATTCGAGATATTAGTCTGCTTTGAAAGATGCCTTTAAATATTTTTCATGAAGTAGTTTGGGGATAAGGCACAAGTTGGGTACTGACATTTTCAATTTAAAAACAGCTATTTCTTTAATTCCTGCAATTGATTGGTTTACAGGTACAAGTTAGCATTTTACTTTACGAGTGCTGGTTCTCTACCCAATACCCCTCTAAGCGGAAAAATAATAAGTAATAAAAAATACCTGAGTGTCACCGCCACTTTTCAACGATATGAACTTTAAATAATAAAAAAAGAGCTGAGCCACTTCAGAGGTAGACCTCCATGACCCACTAATATTTAAAACTCAAAAAGCAACACTCGATGATCTCTTTTAGAGAGAATTTCGGTGTTCTCTAACAAACAGTTCTTGATTTGTCATTTAGGGACAAGGTGAAAAGCTATCAAATTCTCAATAAACTTCCGATTGTTTCTCAACAAATAACTGTCATGTAGGACACCCGTTCTCTTTAATATAGCCTGCACACTCCATGCATCCAACGAGATTTCCGGAATTTACTATACTACAACGCTCACGCCGAAGTCACATAAGAAATACTAATCAAATATCATTAAGTAACTATTCCTCCATGCTATGGTAGGCTACACGTATACAACCACAATAATTCAATGCAACGCTACTATCCCTTAGTGCATGCTTTAATCCCCAACCACAAAGTAACTAAACGACTTCTCTCAAACACGTCACTTCACACATACCATCCAACGGAAAACCACCCAAACATAGTGAAATACAGTTCGCTTACAAACACGTGGCTATTAAGCAGTACAATGCACCATTAATCGCAAATAGGAGAAACCAGTCAGACACTCCAATAAATTCGAGCTTTTCCTATACCTGGCATGTCTGCTCTACCAAAATTGGAGAAATAATCATTTTCTACACAAGATGATAATTTTCTCAAAATATCTTTCTAAACTAGAACTGCTTTGAATACACTTGAGTTCTATCCCATTGCAGACTAATTCAAGTATCTCAGTTACATTGGAACAGTGGAGTGTGACTGGCATTGCAGGATAGGGATATGTAAGAAGAGGACAAAACAGGGGTAGATGGAAACTTCGATGTGAGAGACACTGCACGGTGTAGGAAATTTACAACAAGAAGAAGAACTGCTAACTCTGTATATAAAGAGAGAGGAAAATTTAATACTCATGGTAGACTGGAATGTGGTTGTAGGAGAAGGAACAGAAGAAAGGCTAACAAGAGAATATGGACTTGGTAGTATGATTGAGAGAGGAGAATGACTAATTGAGTCCAGCAATAAATTTCAGCTAGTAACAGAGAAAACCGTGTTCAAGAACCACAGGAGGAACGGTTATACTTCAAAATGGCAGGGAGATACAGGAAAGATCCCAGGTAGATTACACAATGAAATCAAATATTGGATTGTAATGCATACCCAAAAACAGATATAGACTCATATCACAATTTAGTTAACATGAAGAGCAGTTGTACGGACACAATTTATAAATAAATAAAGTTCACTTAGGAATGTAGCAAATAGGAAGTGCAAGGAAGCTAAGGCAAAATGGCTACATGAAAAATGTTAAGAAATGAGAAAAGACATGTTTGTCAGAAGGACTCATTCAGCATATAGAAAAATCTAATTAACCAAAATTAAAAGCAAGGGTTGTAACATTAAGAGTGATTAATTGTCATTTATCATCCCTTTTAAATTCACAAGATGACAATATTTACCTGGGGGATCTCTAATTTGTACTGTTAGCAATTTCTACTGTTGGCAATTGCACATCATCAACGTTAAAACACACATCCTTCCAGCCTGACTTAGACCTTGGGCTTTGCTACACGTTAGTCAGTCATCACGACTTAGACTTCAGGGCAGTATGGGGAGACAGCCCAATAAAACACTCTGGTAAGTATTTATCAGTAAATACACAAAAAAGAAATTTCCGTATCTCACAGCTAAAACAAAAGGAGAACAGAATTTTCATTATTTACTCACTGCATATTTCACAATTATTTATCATCCCTTTGTAATTCACAAGATGACAATATTTACCTTGGGGATCTGTAACAACTACTGTTCGCAATGGCACATTATCAGTGTTAAACATATAACGCTTCAGCCTGGCATTATCCTTGGGCCTTGCTACAGATTAGTCTGTCATAACAACTTGAAGTTCAGGCCAGGAAGAACAGACAGACCAATAAAACACTCTGACAAGTATTTATCAGTAAGCACACAACAAAACACTTTACATTCTGACAGCTTAAACAAAAGGAGAACAGAATTTTCATTATTTACTCATAGTGTATTTCACATTTATTTGTCATTCCTTTTTAATTCACAAGACAACAATATTTAGTTGGGATATCAGTTATTTCTACTGCTGCCAATTGAACTTCATCAACATTAAAACACACAACCTTCCACCCTGACCTACCAACCTGACCTAGACCTATGGCTTCTCGGGGATCTGCAAATTCTACTGTTGACAATTGCACATTATCAATGTTAAAACACACAATCTTCCAGCCTGACATAGACCTTGGTCTTTGCTACAGGTTATTCTGTCATCACAACCTCAACTTCAGGGCAGGGCTGACAGACAGACCAATAAAATACACTGTCAAGTATTTATCAGTAAATACACAACAAAAAAATTTGCGCATCTGACAGCTAAATTCTGTAAATTCTACTGCTGGCAACTACACTTCATCAACATTAAAACAAACTACCTTCCAGCCTGACCTAGACCTTGAGCTTTGCTACAGGTTAGTCTGTAATCACAACCCAAACTTCAGAGCAGGATGGACAGACTGACCAATAAAACACTCTGACAAATATTTATCAGTAAATGTACAGAAAAATGGTGCGTATCTGACTGATAAAACAAAAGGGGAACAGAATTTTCTTTTTTTACTCACAGTGTATTTCACGTTTATTTAATATTACTTTTTAATTCACAAGATGACAATTTTTACCTGGGGGTCTTTAAATTCTACTATTGACAATTGCACATCACCAATGTTAAAACACACAAACTTCCACTCTGACCTAGACCTACAGGTTATTCTGTCAACACGGCCTAAAATTCAGGGCACGATGGACAGACAGACCAATAAAACACTCAGACAAGTATTTATCAGTAAATACACAACAAAAAATTTATGTATGTGACAGCTGAAACAAAAGGAGAACAGAATCTTCATTGTTTACTCACAGTTCAGTTCACATTTATTTATCAGCACTTTTTAATTCCCAAGACGACAATATTTAGTTGGGAGATCAGTAATTACTACTAACGGCATCTCCAATTCATCAACATTAAAACACACAATGTTCACACCTGACCATGACATTGGGCTTTGATACAGATTGGTCTGTCATCACCATCTAAACTTCAGGGCAGGGTGGTCAGACAGACCAATAAAACACTCTGACACGTTTTTGTAAGTGGAAATACAACAAAAAATTTCCGTATCTCACAGCTAAAACAAAAGGAGAAGCGAATTATCATTATTTACTCACAGTATATTTCACATATTTTTAACATCACTTTATAATTCCCAAGATGACAATAGTTAGTTGGGAGATCAGTAATTTCTACTGCTGGCAACTGCACTTCATCAACATTAAAACACACAACCTTCCAGCACGGATTAGACATTGGGCTCTGCTTCAGGTTAGTCTGTCATCACCTCCTAATCTTCAGAGCAGGATGGAGAGACAGACCAATAAAACATTCTGAGAAGTATTTAGTACTAAGTGCACAACAAATAAATTTGCATATCTGCCAGCTAAAACAAAAGGAGAACAGAATTTCATTATTTACTCACAGAGAATTTCACATTTATTTATCATTCTTTTTCGTTCATAACACAACAAGATTTGCCTGGGGGATCTGTAATTTCTACTGCTGACAATTGCATATCATCAGCGTTAAAACACGCAAGCTTCGAGCCTGACTTAGACATCGAAGTTTGCTATTGGTGATTCTGTCATCAGAGCCTTAACTTCAGGCAGGATGAACAGACAGACCAATTAAGCACTCTGACAAGTATCTATCAGTAAATGCACATCCGAAAAATTTACGTATCTGACAGAAAACCAAAAGGAGAACACAATTTTCTTTATTTACCCACAGTAAATTTCACATTTACTTATCATACCTTTTTAATTCACAAGATGACAATGTTTAATTGTGGAATCTGTAATTTCTACTTTTGACAACTGCACATCATCAATATTAAAATACACAAACTTTCGTCCTCACCTCCGCCTATAGCTACGCTACTCGTCAGTCCCACATCATAACGAACATTTCAACGCAAAATGGACAAAAATGCCAATAAAACCCACTGACATGTATTTATCAGTAAATGCACAACAAATGCACAACATTTAAATCAAAAGGAGAACAGAATTTTCATTATTTACTCACAGTGCATTTCACATTTATTTTCATCCCATTAAAATACACAACACAACAACTTTTAAATAGGAGATCATCAATTTCTACTGTTGCAAATTGCACTTTACTAGCATTAAAACACACAACATTCAAGCATGAACTAGACATTTGGATTTGCTACAGGTTTGTCTGTCATCACCAGCTAAATTTTAGGGCACGATGGACAGACAGACCAAAAAAAAACACTGTTACAATTATTTATCAGTAAATGCGCAACAGCAAAATTTATGTATCTGACAGCTGAAACAAAAAGAGAACTGCTATTTCATTATTTACTCACAGTGAAATTCACATTTATTAATCATCCCATTTTAATCCACAAGACGACAATATTTGCCTGGGTTATCTATAATTTCTATTGTTGGTAATAGCACAACATCAACGGTAAAACACACAACCTTCCAGCCTGACATAAATCTTGGGTTCTGCTGTAGGTTAATCTGTTATCACCAGCAAATTTTTATGGCACAATGTACAGACAGACCAATAAAACATTGTGGCAATTATTTATCAGTAAATGCACAACAAAAAAATTTATGTATCTGACAGCTACAACAAAAAGAGAACAGATAATTCATTATTTACTCACAGTGAAATTCACATTTATTAATCACCCCATACTTATACACAAGATGACAATATTTGCATAGGTTATCTATCATTTCTATTGTTGGTAATAGCACAACGTCAATGTTAAAACACACAACTTCCCAGCCTGACATAAATCTTGGATTTTGCTACAGATTAGTCTGTCATCACCAGCTAAATTTTAGACCACAATGGACAGACAGACCAAAAAAAAACACTGTTACAATTAAATATCAGTAAATGGCAATAACAAAATTTATGTATCCGTCAGCTAAAGCAAAAAGAGAACATAAATTTCATTATTTACTCACAGTGAAATTCACATTTATTAAACATCAAGTTTTAATCCAAAAGACGACAGTTGTTGCCTGGATTATCTGTAATTTATACTGTTGGCAATAGCACAACATCAATGTTAAAACACACCACATCCCAGCCTGAACTAGGCCTTGGGTTTTGCTACAGGTTAATCTGTTATCACCGACTATATTTTAGGGCACAATGGACAGACAGCCCAATGAAACACTCTGACACTTATTTATCGGTAAATGCACAACAACAAAATTTACGTGTGTGACAGCTAAATCAAAAGGAGACAGATTTTTCATTATTTACTCATAGTGTATTTCACATTTATTTATCATCCCTTTTCCATTCACTAGACGACATTATTCACATAGGTTATCTGTAATTTCTACTGTTGGCAATAGCACATCAGTGTTAAAACACGCAACCTCCCAGCCTGACCTCGACCTTTGGCGTTGTTACAGATTAGTCTGTCACAACCAGCTTAATTTTAAGGCACGATCGACAGACAGACCCATGAAACACTCTTACAGTTATTTGCCTTTCAATGCACAACAAAAAAATTTACCTATGTGTCAGCTAAAACAAAAAGAGAACAGAAAATTCATTATTTACTCACAGTGACATTCACATTAATTAACCTTTGCACTTTAATTCACAAGTCGACAATATAGTCCTAGGTTATCTTAAATTTCTACCATTGGCAATAGCTCAAAAGCAATGTTAAAACACATAACCTCCCTGCCTGATCTAGACCTTGGACTCTGATACAGCTTAGTCTGTCATCACCAGTTAAATTTTAGGGCACGATGGACAGACAGACAAAAAAAACACTGTTACAATTACTTATCAGTAAATGCACAACAGCAATATTTACGTATTTGACAGCTAAAACAAAAGGAGAACTGATATTTCATTCTTTACTCACAGTGAAATTCCAAATTATAAATCATCCCATTTTGATCCACAAGACAACAATATTTGCCTGCGTTATCTGCAATTTCTACTGTTGCCAATAGCACAACATCATGTTATAACACGCTATGTGCAGCCTGACCTAGACCTTGGGCTTTGTTACAGGTTAGTCTGTTATCACCTCCTAATCTTTAGAGTAGATAAAGAGAGACAGTCAAATAAAGCATGCTGAGAAGTATTTATTAGTAAGTGCACAGCAATAAGATTTACGTATTTGACAGCTAACACAAAAGAAGACCCGAATTTTCATAATTTACTCACACTGTATTTCACATTTATTTATCATCACCATTCCATTGTCTAGACGACAATATTTACCTGGAGGATTTGTAATTTCTACTGTTCACAATAGCACATGTCCAATTTTAAAACGCACATCCTCCCAGCCTGACCTAGACCTTGAGCTCTGCTACAGCTTAGTCTGTCATCACCAGCCAAATATTAGGGCATGATGGACGGAGAGACCAATAAAACGACTTGACAATCATTTGCCAATAAATGCACATCAAAATAATTTATGTATGTGACAGGGAAGACGAAAGGAGGATACATTTTTCATTATTTACTCTCAGTGTGTTTCACATTTATTTATCATCCATCCTCCATTCATTAGACGACAAAATGCACCTGGAGGATCTGTAATTTGTACTGTTGGCTACAGCACAACACCAATGTTAAAACACCCAACATCCCAGCCTGACCTAGACCTTGGTTTGTGCTACAGGTTAATCTGTTATCACCAACTATACTTTTGGGCATGATGGACAGACAGACCAATAAAACACTCTGACAATTATTTATCGATAATGCACAACAACAAAAATTATGTGTGTGACAGCTAAATCAAAAGGAGACAGATTTTTCATTATTTACTCATAGTGTATTTCACATTTCTTTATCATTCCTTTTCCATTCACTAGGTGACAATATTTACCTGGGTTATCTGTAATTTCCACTGTTGGCAATAGCACAACATCAGTGTTGAACACACAACTTCCCAGCCTGATCTAGACCTTGGGCAGCACTACAGCTTAGTCTGTCTTCACCAGCTAAATTTTAGGGCACGATGGACAGACATACCAATAAATCACTGTGACAATTATTTATCAGTAAATGCAAAATAAAAAATGTTACATATGTGACTGCTAAAACAAAAGGAGAAGAGAAATTTCAATATGTACTCACAGTGGAAATCACATTTATTAAACATCCCATTTTTATACTCAAGTCGACAATATTGTCATGGGTTATCGTTAATTTCTACTGTTGGCAATAACACAAAAGCAATGTTAAAACACAACCTCCCACCCTGACCTAGACCTTGGGCTCTGCTACAGATTTGTCTGTCATCAGCAGCTAATTTGTTGGGTATGATGGACAGAAAGACCAAAAAATACTGTTACAACTATTTATCAGTAAACGGACAAAAAAAATTTATGTATCTGACAGCTACAACAAAAAGAGAACAGGAATTTCATTATTTACTCACAGTGAAAATCACATTTATTAATCATATCAGTTTTATACACAAGTTGTCAATATTGTCCTGCGTTATCTTTAATTTCTACTATTGGCAATAGCACAACATGTATGTTAAAACACGCAACCTCCCAGCGTGACATAGACATTGGGCTTAGCTACAGCTTAAACTGTCATCACCAGTTAAATTTTAGGGCACATTTGACAGACGCACCAAAAAAAAAAAAACACTGTGACAATTATTGATCAGTAAATGCACAACTAAGAAATTTACGTATCTGACAGCTAAAACGAAAACAGAACAAAAATTTCATTATATACTCACTGTGAAATTCACATTTATTAATCATCCCATTTTAATCCACAAGATGACAATATTTACTTCGGTTATGTGCAATTTCTACTGTTGCCAATAGCACAACATCAATGTTATAACACACAACCTCCAGCCTGACCTAGACCTTGGGTTTTGTTACAGGTTAGTCTGTTATCACATCCCAATCTTTAGAGTAAGAGACAGACAAATAAAACACTCTGTGAAATATTTATTAGTAAGCGCACAGCAAAAAGATTTACGTATTTGACAGGTAAAAGAAAAGGAGACCCAAATTTTCATTATTTGCTCACACTGTATTTTACATTTATTTATCATCACCATTCCATTCTCTAGACGACAATATTTACCTGGAGCATTTGTAATTTCTACTGTTCGCACTTGCACATCATCTACGTTAAAACACAAAGCCTCAGAGCCTGATGTAAACCTTGGGCATTTCTACAGCTTAGTCTGTCATTCCCAGCTAAATTTTAGGGCATGATGAAAGACACACCAATAAAACACTGTGACAATTATTTATCTGTAGGTGCACAAGAGACAAATTTATGTATCTGACAGCTAAAACAAAAAGAGAACAGATATTTCATTGTTTACTCACAGTGAAAATAACATTTACTAACCATCCCATTTTATTCCACAAAACAACAATATTTACCCGGGCGATCTTTAATTTCTACCGTTGGCAATAGCCCAACGTCAAACTTAAACACACAACCTCCCACTGTGACCTAGACCTTGGGCTGCGCTACAATTTAGTTTGTCATCACCAGCTACATTTTAGCGCACGATGGACAGACAGACCAATAAAACACTGTGATAATTATTCATCAGTAAATGCACAACAAAATAATTTAGGTATCTGACAGCTAAAATAAAATGACAACAAACATTTCAATAATAACTCACAGTGAAATTCACATTTATTAATCATCCCATTTTAATCCCCAAGATGACAATATTTATCTGGCTTATCTGCAATTACTACTGTTGCCAATAGCACAATATCAATGTTATAACACACAACCTCCAGCCTGACCTATACTTTGGGTTTTGTTACAGGTTAGTCTGTTATCACATCCTAATCTTTAGAGTAGGATACAGAAAGAGACAAATAAAGCATGCTGTGAAGCATTTATTAGTAGGTGCACAGAAAAATATTTACGTATTTGACAGCTAAAAGAAAAGGATACCCGAATTTACATTATTTGGTCACCCTATATTTTACATTTATTTATCATCACCATTCCATTCTCTAGATGACAATATTTACCTGAGAGGATTTGTAATTTCTACTGTTCGCAATTGCAGATCATCTATGTTAAAACACATAGCCTCAGAGCCTGATATAAACTTTGAGCACTGCTACAGCTTTGTCTGTCATCACCAGCAAAATTTTAGGGCATGATGAAAGACACACGAATTAAACACTGTGACAATTATTTATCAATAGGTGCACAACAGAAAAATTTACGCATCTGACAGCTAAAACAAAAAGAGAACAAAGAATTCAATACTTACTCACGGTGAAATTCACATTAATTTATCATCCCATTTTAATCCAGAAGATGACACTATTTACCTGTCTTATCTATAATTTCTACTGTTGGTAGTAGCACAACACCAATGTTAAAACACACAATGTCTCAGCCTGGCGGAGACCTTGGGCATTGCTATAGCTTAGTCCGTCATCACCAGTTAAATTTTTGGGCACGATGGACAGACAGACCAAAATATCACTCTGACAAGTATTATTCAGTAAATGCACAGCAAAAAATTTACGAATATCACAGCTACAACAAAAAGTGATCATAAATTTCATCATTTACTCACAATGAAATTCACATTTATTACTCATTCCATTTCAATCCACAAGATGACAATATTTACCTGTGTTATCTATAATTCCTACTGTTGGCAGTAGCACAGCACCAATGTTAAAACACACAACGTTTCAGCCTGGCGGAGACCTTGGTCATTGCTACAGATTTGTCTGTCATCACCAGCTAAATTTTAGGGCACAATGGAGAGACAGACCAATAAAATACTGTGACAAATATTTATCAGTAAATGCAGAACAAAAAATTTACGTATCCCGCGAGCTAAAACAAAAAGAGAACAAAAAATTCAATATTACTCAAAGTGAAATTCACATTTATTTATCATTCCATTTCAATCTACAAGATGACAATATTTACCTGTGTTATCTATAATTTCTACTGTTGGCAGTAGCACAACACCAATGTTAAAACACACAACGTCTCAGCCTGGCGGAGACCTTGGGCATTGCTACAGATTTGTCTGTCATCCACACCTAAATTTTAGGGAACAATGGACAGAGAGAACAATAAAATACTGTGACAAATATTTATTAGTAAATGCAGAACATAAAAACTTACGTATCCGACAGCAACAACAAAAAGACAACAAAAAATTCAATACTTACTCACAGTGAAATTCACATTTACTTATCATCCCATTTTAATCCACAAGATGACAATATTTACCTGTCTTATCTATAATTTCTACTGTTAGCAGTAGCACAACACCAATGTTAAAACACACGTCTCTGCCTGGCGGAGAACCTTGGGCATTGCTACAGCTTAGTCTGTCATCATCAGTTAAATTTTAGGGCACAATAGACAGACAGACCAAAAAATCACTCTGACAATTATTATTCTGTAAATGCACAGCAAAAAATTTACGAATATCACAGCTACAACAAAAAGTGATCAGACATTTCATCATTTACTCACAATGAAATTCACATTTATTAATCATCCCATTTCAATCCACAAGATGAAAATATTTACCTGTGTTATCTATATTTTCTACTGTTGGCAGTAGCACAACACCAATGTTAAAACACACAACGTCCTAGCCTGGCGGAGACCTTGGGCATTGCTACAGTTTTCTCTGTCATCACCAGATAAATTTTAGGGCACAATGGACAGACAGACCAATGAAATACTGTGACAAATAATAATCTGTAAATGCAGAACAAAAAAATTTATGTATCTGACAGCTAAAACAAAAAGAGAGCAAAAAATTAAATACTTACTCACAGTGAAATTCACATTTATTTATCATCCCATTTCAATCCACAAGATGACAATATTTACCTGTGTTATCTATAATTGCTAATGTTGGCAGTAGCACAACACCAATGTTAAAACACACAACGTCTCAGCCTGGCGGAGAGCTTGGGCATTGCTACAGCTTAGTCTGTCATCACCAGTTAAATTTTAAGGCACGATGAACAGACAGACCAAAAAATCACTCTGACAACTATTATTCTGTAAATGCACAGCAAAAAATTTACGAATATCACAGCTACAACAAAAAGTGATCAGAAATTTCATCATTTACTCACAATGAAATTCACATTTAATAATCATCCCATTTCAATCCACAAGATGAAAATATTTACCTGTGTTATCTATATTTTCTACTGTTGGCAGTAGCACAACACCAATATTAAAACACACAACGTCCTAGCCTGGCGGAGACCTTGGGCATTGCTACAGTTTTCTCTGTCATCACCAGATAAATTTTAGGGCACAATGGACAGACAAACCAATGAAATACTGTGACAAATAATAATCTGTAAATGCAGAACAAAAAAATTTATGTATCTGACAGCTAAAACAAAAAGAGAGCAAAAAATTAAATACTTACTCACAGTGAAATTCACATTTATTTATCATCCCATTTCAATCCACAAGATGACAATATTTACCTGTGTTATCTATAATTGCTAATGTTGGCAGTAGCACAACACCAATGTTAAAACACACAACGTCTCAGCCTGGCGGAGAGCTTGGGCATTGCTACAGCTTAGTCTGTCATCACCAGTTAAATTTTAAGGCACGATGAACAGACAGACCAAAAAATCACTCTGACAACTATTATTCTGTAAATGCACAGCAAAAAATTTACGAATATCACAGCTACAACAAAAAGTGATCAGAAATTTCATCATTTACTCACAATGAAATTCACATTTAATAATCATCCCATTTCAATCCACAAGATGAAAATATTTACCTGTGTTATCTATATTTTCTACTGTTGGCAGTAGCACAACACCAATATTAAAACACACAACGTCCTAGCCTGGCGGAGACCTTGGGCATTGCTACAGTTTTCTCTGTCATCACCAGATAAATTTTAGGGCACAATGGACAGACAAACCAATGAAATACTGTGACAAATAATAATCTGTAAATGCAGAACAAAAAAATTTATGTATCTGACAGCTAAAACAAAAAGAGAGCAAAAAATTAAATACTTACTCACAGTGAAATTCACATTTATTTATCATCCCATTTCAATCCACAAGATGACAATATTTACCTGTGTTATCTATAATTGCTAATGTTGGCAGTAGCACAACACCAATGTTAAAACACACAACGTCTCAGCCTGGCGGAGAGCTTGGGCATTGCTACAGCTTAGTCTGTCATCACCAGTTAAATTTTAAGGCACGATGAACAGACAGACCAAAAAATCACTCTGACAACTATTATTCTGTAAATGCACAGCAAAAAATTTACGAATATCACAGCTACAACAAAAAGTGATCAGAAATTTCATCATTTACTCACAATGAAATTCACATTTAATAATCATCCCATTTCAATCCACAAGATGAAAATATTTACCTGTGTTATCTATATTTTCTACTGTTGGCAGTAGCACAACACCAATATTAAAACACACAACGTCCTAGCCTGGCGGAGACCTTGGGCATTGCTACAGTTTTCTCTGTCATCACCAGATAAATTTTAGGGCACAATGGACAGACAAACCAATGAAATACTGTGACAAATAATAATCTGTAAATGCAGAACAAAAAAATTTATGTATCTGACAGCTAAAACAAAAAGAGAGCAAAAAATTAAATACTTACTCACAGTGAAATTCACATTTATTTATCATCCCATTTCAATCCACAAGATGACAATATTTACCTGTGTTATCT
Organism: Schistocerca americana; assembly: GCF_021461395.2. Classification (NCBI taxonomy): domain Eukaryota; kingdom Metazoa; phylum Arthropoda; class Insecta; order Orthoptera; family Acrididae; genus Schistocerca; species Schistocerca americana. The sequence goes on along the minus strand of NC_060129.1, from coordinate 96,654,718 downwards.
ATAATTGCTAATGTTGGCAGTAGCACAACACCAATGTTAAAACACACAACGTCTCAGCCTGGCGGAGAGCTTGGGCATTGCTACAGCTTAGTCTGTCATCACCAGTTAAATTTTAAGGCACGATGAACAGACAGACCAAAAAATCACTCTTATAATTATTATTCAGTAAATGCACAGCAAAAAATTTACGAATATCACAGCTACAACAAAAAGTGATCAGAAATTTCATCATTTACTCAAAATGAAATTCACATTTATTACACATCCCATTTCGATTCACAAGATGACAATATTTACCTGTGTTATCTATAATTTCTACTGTTGGCAATACCCCAACGTCAAACTCAAACACACAACCGCCGAGTCGGACCTAGACCTCGGGCATTGCTACAGATTTGTCTGTCATCACCAGTGAAATTTTAGCGAACAATGGAAAGACAGACCAAAAAAGTACTGTGACAAATATTTATTAGTAAATGCAGAACAAAAAAATTTACATATCCGACAGCTACAACAGAAAAGAGAACAAAAAATTCAATACTTACATTGAAATTCACATTTATTTATCATCCCAATTCAATCCACAAGATGATAATATTTACCTGTGTTATCTATAAATTCTACTGTTGGCAGTACCACAACACCAATGTTAAAACACGCAACGTCTCAGCCTGGTGGAGACCTTGGGCATTGCTACAGATTTGTCTGTCATCACCAGCAAAATTTTAGGGCACAATGGACAGACAGACCAATAAAACACTGTGACAAATAATAATCAGTAAATGCACAACAAAAACATTTACATACTGACAGCTAAAACAAAAAGAGAACAATAAATTCAATACTAACTCACAGTGAAATTCACATTTATTTATCATCCCATTTTAATCCACAAGCTGAAAGAAATTACCTGTGTTATCTATAATTTCTACTGTTGGCAATAGCCCAACGTCAAACTTAAACACACAACAGCCGAGTCTGACCTAGACCTTGGATATTGCTACAGCTTAGTCTGTCATCACCAGTTAAATTTTAGGGCACGATGGACAGACAAACCAAAAAATCACTGTGACAATTATTATTCAGTAACTGTACAACAAAAAATTTATGAATATCACAGCTACAACAAAAAGTGATCAGAAATTTCATCATTTACTCACAATGAAATTAACATTTATTAATCATCCCATTTCAATCCACAAGATGACAATATTTACCTGTGTTATCTATAATTCCTACTGTTGGCAGTAGCACAGCACCAATGTTAAAACACACAACGTTTCAGCCTGGCGGAGACCTTGGTCATTGCTACAGATTTGTCTGTCATCACCAGCTAAATTTTAGGGCACAATGGACAGACAGACCAATAAAATACTGTGACAAATTTTTATCAGTAAATGCAGAACAAAAAAATTTACTTATCTGACAGTTAAAACAAAAAGAGAACAAAAAACTCAATACTTACTCACAGTGAAATTCACGTTTATTTACCATCCCATTTCAATCCACAAGATGACAATAATTACCTGTGTTATCTAAAATTTCTACTGTTGGCCGTAGCACAACACCAATGTTAATACACACAATGTTTCAACCTGGCGGAGACCTTGGGCATTGCTACAGATTTGTCTGTCATCACCAGCTAAATTTTAGGGCACAATGGACAGACAGAACAACAAAATACTGTGACAAATATTTATCAGTAAATGCAGAACAAAAAAATTGACGTATCTGACAGCTAAAATAAAAAGAGAACAAAAAATTCAATACTTACTCACAGTGAAATTCACATTTACTTATCATCCCATTTTAATCCACAAATTGACAATATTTACCTGTGTTACCTAAAATTTCTACTGTTGGCATTAACCCAACGTCAAACTAAAACTCACAACCGCCGGTGTGACATAGACCTTGAGCATACCTACAGCGTTGTCTGTCATCACCAGTTAAATTTTAGGGAACAATGGACAGACAGACCAATAAAATACTGTGACAAATATTTATCAGTAAATACACAACAAAAAAATTTACGTATCCGACAGCTGCAACAAAAAGAGAACAAAAAATTCAATATTTACACACATTGAAATTCACATTTATTTATCAAACCATTTTGATCCACAAGATGACAGTATTTACCTGTGTTATCTATAATTTCTACTGTTCGCAGTAGCACAACACCAATGTTAAAACACACAATGTCTCAGCCTGGCGGAGTCCTTGGGCATTGCTACAGATTTGTCTGTCACCACCAGCTAAATTTTAGGGAACAATGGCAGACAGACCATTAAAATACTGTGACAAATATTTATCAGTAAATGCAGAACAAAAAAATTGATGTATCTGACAGCTAAAACAAAAGAGAACAAAAAATTCAATACCTACTCACAGTGAAATTCACATTTATTTATCATCCCATTTTAATCCATAAAATGACAATAATTACCTCCGTTATCTATAATTTCTACTGTTGGCAATACCCCAACGTCAAACTCAAACACACCACCGCCGAGTCTGTCCTAGACCTTGGGCATTGCTACAGCTTAGTCTGTCATCACCAGTTAAATTTTAGGGCACGATGGACAGACAGACCAGAAAACCACTGTGACAATAACTATTCAGTAAATGCACCACAAAAAATTTACAAATATCACAGCTACAACAAAAAGTCATCAGAAATTTCATCGTTTACACACAATGAAATTCACATTTATTACTCATCCCATTTCAATCCACAAGATGACAATATTTACCTGTGCTATCTATAATTTCTACTGTTGGCAGTAGCACAACACCAATGTTAAAACACACAACGTCTCAGCCTGGCCGATACCTTGGGCATTGCTACAGATTTCTCTGTCATAACCAGATAAATTTTAGGGAACAATGGACAGACAGACCAATAAAATACTGTGACAAATATTTATTAGCAAATGCAGAACAAAAAAATTTACTTATCTGAGAACTAAAAAAAAAGAGAACAAAAAATTCAATACTTACTCACAGTGAAATTAACGTTTATTTACCATCCCATTTCTATCCACAAGATGACAATAATTACCTGTGTTATCTAAAATTTCTACTGTTGGCAGTAGCACAACACCAAGGTTAAAACACACAATGACTCAGCCTGGCGGAGACCTTGGGCATTCCTACAGTTTAGTCTGTCATCACCAGTTAAATTTTAGGGCACGATGGACAGACAGACCAAAAAATCACTCTGACAATTATTATTCAGTAAATGCTTAACAAAAAATTTACAAAAATCACAGCTACAACAAAAAGTGATCAGAAATTTCATCATTTACTCACAATGAAATTCACATTAATTAATCATACCGTTTCAATCCACAAGACGACAATATTTGCCTCTGTTATCCGTAATTTCTACTGTTGGCAGTAAGCCAACACCAATGTTACAACACATAATGTCTCAGCCTGGCGGAGACCTTGGGCATTGCTACAGATTTGTCTGTCACGACCAGCTAAATTTTAGGGCACAATGGACAGACAGACCAATAAAATACTCTGACAAATATTTATCAGTAAATGCACAACAAAAAAATTTACATATCTGACAGCAAAAACAAAAAGAGAACAAAAAATTCAATACTTACTCACAGTGAAATTCACATTTATTTGTCATCTCATTTTAATCCACAAGATGACAATACTTACCTGTGTTATCTGTAATTTCTACTGTTGGCAATACCCCAACGTCAAACTCAAACACACAACCACCGTGTCTGACCTAGACATTGGGCATTGCTACAGATTTGTCTGTCATCACCAGTTAAATTTTGGGGAACAATGGACAGACAGACCAATAAAATACTGTGACAAATATTTATTAGTAAATGCAGAACAAAAAAATTTACGTATCCGACAGCTACAACAAAAAAGAGAACAAAAAATTCAATACTCACATTGAAATTCACATTTATTTATCATCCCGTTTTATTCCAAAAGATGACAATATTTACCTGTTATCAATAAATTCTACTGTTAGCAGTACCACAACACCAATGTTAAAACCCGCAACGTCTGAGCCTGGCGGAGACCTTGGGCATTGCTACAGATTTATCTGTCATCACCAGCAAAATTTTAGGCACAATGGACAGACAGACCAATAAAATACTGTGACAAATATTTATCAGTTAATGCAGAACAAAAATTTATGTATCTGACTGCTACAACAAAATGAGAACAAAAAAATCAATACTTACTCACAGTGAAATTCACATTTATTTATCATCCAAATTTAATCCACAAGATGACAATATTTACCTGTGTTACCTATATTTTCTACTGTTGGCATTAGCCCAACGTCAAACATAAACACACAACCGCTGTGTCTGACATAGACCTTGGGCATACCTACAGCGTGGTCTGTCATAACCAGTTCAATTTTAGGGAACAATGGACAGACAGACCAATAAAATACTGTGACAAATATTTATCAGTAATTACACAACAAAAAAAATTACGTATCCAACAGCTACAACAAAAAGAGAACAAAAAAATTCAATATTTACACACAGTGAAATTCACATTTATTTATCATCCCATCTTGATCCACAAGATGACAGTATTTACCTGTGTTATCTATCATTTCTACTGTTGGCAGTAACACAACACCACTGTTAAAACACAAAACGCCTCAGCCTGGCGGAGAAGTTGGGCATTGCCAAAGATTTGTCTGTCGTCACCAGCTAAATTTTAGGGCACGATGAACAGGCAGACTAAAAAACCACTGTGACAATAATTATTCAGTAAATGCACAACAAAAAATTTACAAATATCACAGCTACAACAAAAAGTGATCACATGTTTCATCATTTACTCACAATGAAATTCACATTTATTAATCATCCCATTTCAATCCACAAGATGTCAATATTTACATGTGTTATCTATAATTGCTACTGTTGGCAGGAACACAACACCAATGTTAAAACACACAACGTTTCAACCTGGCGGAGACCTTGGGCATAGCTACAGATTTGTCTGTCTTCACCAGCTACATTTTAGGGCACAATGGACAGACAGACGAACAAAATACTGTGACAAATATTTATCAGTAAATGCAGAACAAAAAAATTGACATATCTGACAGATAAAACAAAAAGAGAACAAAAAATTCAATACTTACTCACACTGAAACTCACATTTATTTATCATCCCAATTTAATCCACAAGATGACAATATTTACCTGTGTTACCTATATTTTCTACTGTTGGCATTAGCCCAACGTCAAACTTAAACACACAACCACCGTGTCTGACATAGACCTTGGGCATTGCTACAGCTTAGTCTGTCATCACCAGTTAAATTTTAAGGCACGATGGACAGACAGACCAATAAAATACTGTGACAAATATTTAACAGTAAATATACAACAAAAAAATTTACGTATCCGACAGCTACAACAAAAAGAGAACAAAAAATTCAGTACTTACTCACAGTGAAATTCACATTTATTTATCATCCCATTTAAATCCACAAGATGACAATATTTACCTGTGTTATCTATAATGTCTATTGTTGGCAGTAGCACAACACCAATGTTAAAACACACAATGTCTCAGCCTGGCGGAGACCTTGGGCATTGCTGCAGATTTGTCAGTCATCACCAGTTGAATTTTAGGGCACGATGGACAGACAGACCAAAAAATTAATGTGACATTTATTATTCAGTAAATGCACAACACAAAATTTACGAATATCACAGCTACAACAAAAAGTGAACGGAAATTTCATCATTCACTCACAATGAAATTCGCATTTATTACTCATCCCATTTCAATCCACAAGGTCACATTATTTACATGTGTTATCTATAACTTCTACTGTTGACAGTAGCACAACTCCAATGTTAAAACACAAAATGTCCTAGCCTGGCGGAGACCTTGGGCCTTGCTACAGATTTGTCAGTCATCACCAGCTAAATTTTAGGGAACAATGGACAGACAGACCAATAAAATACTGTGACAAATATTTATCAGTAAATGCAGAAAAAAAAATTTACGTATCCGACAGCTACAACAAAAAGAGAACAAAAAAATCAATACTTACTCACAATGAAATTCACGTTTATTTATCATACCATTTCTATCCACAAGATGACAATATTTACCTGTGTTATCTAAAATTTCTACTGTCGGCAGTAGCACAACACCAATGTTGAAACACACAATGTCTCAGCCTGGCGGAGACGTTGAGCATTGCTACAGATGTGTCTGTTATCACCAGATAAATTTTTGGGGCACAATGGACAGACAGACCAATAAAATACTGTGGCAAATATTTATCAGTAAATGCAGAACAAAAAAATTTACGTACCTGACACCTAAAACAAAAAGAGAACAAAAAATACAATACTTACTCACAGTGAAATTCACATTCATTTATCATCCCATTTCAATCCACAAGATGACAATATTTACCTGAGTTACCTATAATTTCTGCCGTTGGCAATAGCACAATGTCAAACTTAAGCACAAAACCGCCGAGTCTGACGTAGACCTTGGGCCTTGCTACAGCTTTGTCTGTCATCACCAGTTAAATTTTACGGAACAATGGACAGACAGACCAATAAAATACTGTGGCAAATATTTATCAGTAAATGCACAACAAAAAAATTTACGTATCCGTCAGCTACAACAAAAAGAGAACAATAAATTCAATACTTACTCACAGTTAAATCTACATTTATTTATCATCCCATTTTATTCCACAAGATGACAATATTTACCTGTGTTATCTGTAATTTCTACTGATGGCAGTAACACAACACCAATGTTAAAACACACAACGCCTCAGCCTGGCGGAGACGTTGGGCATTGCTACAGATGTGTTTCTCACCGCCAGCTAAATTTTAGGGCACAATGGCAGACAGGCCAATAAAATACTGTATTCAAGAGGGAAGCTTAACAAGTTAAGTAAGTCAATAATGCGTCCTTATGTAAGCAATTTTTCATCATTGATTGACAGAGTTGTTGGATGTCTCCCTGAGGAACATCATGCCATATTTTGTCCAACTGCTGTGGTAGTTCGTCAAAATCCCGACCTGGTAGGACGTCCCTGCCTATATTGCTCCAATTATTCTCAATTGGGAAAAAGTCTGGCAACCTTCCTGGCCACGGTAGGGTTTGGCAAGTCTAAAAAGAAATAGTAGAAACTCTCCCCATATGCGAGAGGGCATTATTTTGGAAAAAAAGTTAGCCAAGAATGGCTTACTTTAAAGGCAGCAAAACGGGGTGTAGAACAGCATAGACGAACTGCTGTGCTGTAAGGGTACCACAGATTAAAACCAAACAAATCCTGCTGTGAAAAAAAATGACACCCCACACCATCACTCGAGGTTGTCAGACAATATGGAGGACGACAGTAAGATTGGTATACCACGACCATCTGGGGCATCTCCAGATGCGACTTCGGCCAGGAATCTCATTGACTGGAACAGTCTTCTATGATGAGCCTCGCTTCTAATTGAGCCCCAAGTCCAGCAAAGATGTGTCTGGAAACGCCTTGGAGACTGGGGAGGGGGGGGGGGGGGGGTTCCAACCTGACTGTCGCCCGCCATGAAGCCCAACAACCGAGAGTGATGGTCTGGGGTGCCGTTCACTTTCATAGCAGGACCACTTTAGTAGTCACCCACACAGCAGAGCGATACATCATCTATATTCCACGTCCAGTTTTGTTGCCCTTCATGGCAAACCATACTGACATTACAAATCAGCAAGGTAATGCCCGCCCACACACACAACGAGTGTTTCTATTGCTTGTCAAACATACCTTGACTAGGAAGGGCGCCAAACCTCTCCCAACGGACAACGTTTGGGGCATAGTGGGCAGGGCCCTCAAACCATCTCGGGGTTTTCATGACTTAACCAGCCAGCTGGTCATGATTTCGAACGATGTCCCTCAGGAGGACATTCAACAGCTCTGCCAATAGATGCGAAGCCGAATAACAGAGGCGGACCAAGGCGTTACTGACTTCGCTCAATTTGTGAGGCTGCGGAATAAATCATCCAGGTTTCTGAAACTGTATTCATTACAACATTACAGGAAACACACTCAGCACAGTTACAACGGAGTTCTATATGTAAAACTGGAAGGAAGAGCTCATCAGCCCAGCAAGAAAAATCACTATCGTTGGTTTTGTTATATTGATGATACTCATACTTCGTTATATAGCCTCATGGGCAAAAAGAATTTCTAAACTTTCCGAATGATATTAGTTATAATATAAAATCCAGTATAGAAAAAGAGAAAGAAGTTGAAATATTTTAAAATGTACGGCTACTTAGAAAATCCACAGATGTTAGGCACAGAAGGTCTGCAAAAACCTCACTCACACATGTGGATACATTCACAAAAATTCCAGTCATTGTCCCTAACTGAAAAGAGCAGTAATGAGAACATTGGTGGGCTTGGCTTAAATAATATGTCACCAGAGTAGTTGGAGGAACGCTCCGACCATTTAAACACTACTTTCAGAATAAATGATTAATCTGAGAAAGAGATAAATAGGGCAATAAGTCCATAAAGATATGGAGCTTCTCATGAAGAAGAAACAAAGATTTACTCTCATTCGTAAAAGCAGTCATGGTTCACATGATCAGAGTACGAGGAATACATAGTATTGATGCAGTGTTTATACCAGTTACGAAGGAGCGTGAATGTTTCGAACACTGTAAAGAATGTACTGCCAGCACTTGCCACAGGAGGAATATATAAATTGTCTTGCACACACAGTGAAGCACACATGTGTAGTACAAACAGAAGTACTCATTTCTTGTTTAGGGAACAGAAGAGCAGTTGTCATTTGCGAAATAGCAATAAATCGGCAGTCGCAGAACATCCACTCGGACCAGGGAAACTAAAAATTCGTCTCTGCAATACAGAACCAATATTACTGTGCTTGAATTAACAGAGAGGGCATTCAAATATCAAAGCACGAAAGCAACTTTAACGGAAAGAAGAATGAGTGAAATTAGACGAGCTGCTGGCCTCAGTGCTGAATACAGAAACCAGCGCCAGGTGTTCCCCAGCAGAAGCTCGACAACACACGCACTCGTGACTCTGCGCTCTTATGCAGCCGTCTGATGACATCACAGCCCGACTGTGGCAGGGATCCGAACAAACAGTTCAGCTTGTAGAGTTTTTAGAAGTTTCAAACTGCTGCCTGAGCCTTTTTAGCCTCTGAAGATGTCTCCAGCATTTGGAGACGAGACGTTAGAAACCTTTCCTTTTTTTTTTTTTTGAGCCATCTGTCTTCTCATTGGTTTGATGTGGTCCACTACAAATTCCTCTCCTATGACAACCTCTTCACCTCAGAGCAGCACTTGCGACCTACGTCCTCAATTATTTGCTGGATGTATTCTCCAATTTCATACCATGGAAGTCATTCCCTGATGTCTTAGCAGACGTCTTATCATCGTGTCCCTTCCACATATTCCTTTCCTCTTCCATTCTGCGCAGAACCTCCTCATTCCTTACTTTGTAAGTTGACCTAATTTTCAGCATTCGTCTGTAGTACATCATCTCAAATGCTTCGATTCTCTCCTTTTCCGGTTTTCCCACAGTCCATGTTTCACTAGCATTCAAGATTCTGCTCCAAACGTACATTCTCAGAAAATTCTTCCTAAAATTAAGGCCTATCTTTGATACTAATAGACTTCGCTTGGTCAGGAATGCTTTTTCACCGGTGCTAAGCTGCTTTTGATGTCCTCCTTGCTCCATCTGTCATTGGTTATTTTGCTGCCTAGGTAGTAGAATTCCTTGATTTGATATACTTCGTGACACTTAATCCTGATGTTATGTTTATCTCTGTTCTCATTTCTGCTACTTCCATTTCCTTACATCTTTCTTCGATTTATACTCAACCCATATTTTGTACTCATTAGACTGTCCATTCCATTCAGCCCATCACGTAATTCTTCTTCACTTAGGTTAGTTAGGTTTAAGTAGTTCTAAGTTCTAGGGGACTGATGACCACAGATGTTAAGTCCCATAGTGCTCAGAGCCATTTGAACCTTTCCTACACATCCTGTCTATTTCATGCCTCAGGACTTGCATTTTTGTATTCCTGAATTTCCCTGAACATTTTTGAACTTCCTTCTTTCATCATGGGTAATAAAAGAAATACTTCAGTTATTTTTTTTATTTCCCATGGTTTCTTCGCAGTTACTTTCTTTGTACCTATGTTTTTCTTTTCAGAGATATCCATTCCTCTTCAAGTGGATTGCCTACTGGGATATTCCTTGTTGCTGTATCCATAGCCTTGCAGATCTTCAAGAGTATCTCGTCATTCCTTAGTACTTCTGTAACTGACACATTTGCGTATCGATTCATTCTGAATTATCTCTTAAACTTCAACGTACTGTTTATCATTACTACATTGTGATATGAGTCTATATCTGCTCCTGCGTATGCCTTACAATCAACTATATCTTTTCGGAATCTCTGTCGGACCATGATGTAATCTAACTGTAGTTCCCCATATCACCCAGCCTTTTCCAATTATACATACCCCTCTTGCGAGTAAGAGTATTCGCTATTACTAGCCGAAATTTATTACAGAACTGAGTCTTTCTTCTCTCTATTCCCTATCCCAACCCCATATTCTCCAGTAACCATTTCTTCCACGTTTTCCCATACAACTGCATTCCAGTGTCCCATGAGTAATGGAGTTTCATCTCCCTTTACGTCCAGTATTATCCTTTCAATACCGTCATATACTTTTTTCTTTCTCTTCATCTTAAGCTTCCGACGTCGGCATGTAGTATCTGAACTATCGTTGTGGGTGTTGGTTTGCTGTCGATTGTGATAAGCGTAACTGTATCACTGAACTGTTCACTGTAACACACTCGCTGCTCTACCTTCCTAAAGAATCCTATTCCCATTATACTGTTTCGTGCTACTGTTGATATTACCATAATAGAAGCCCAAAATATGACAGTCCCGCCCCACAGCAGAACCCATGGATAGAGACCTGCACCGGTGCCTGGTCACCTACACAGCCTTGACGACGATCCCCAGTCGACGTTCGAAACCTGTGCTCGCCGGTGAACACAAGCCCACTCCACTGATCCAGATTCCGTTTCACGTGTCCCCTTAGCCAATTTCTTCACACTCCAAGGTCCCAGGTAGTTTTTTATTGTTGTTCGTAGTGGTCGCCCACTGACCACATTCATCGTGTGAAACTGACTACTTACTGATTGTGTCGACGAGCCTCCGAGTTGACACCAAACTGAGGGAGTACTTTTACAGATAGAGACTCCAGCAAAACACAAGCGGAACTGAGCCCACAGAGTTCTACCTCCATGATACAGAGGCACACAGGCAGTCATATGTGCCCCTGGATAGGACCAAAATTTCCTGCTGCTACTTCCTTAATTACCTTGGTGCCTCCCTCTTCCTGTCACTGTCATTTATGCAGCACTGCACGGACCTGTGAAAGTCGTTTGGTTCTATTCTAAATCAACTGCACCACATTCCTGCAAAAAACTGGGGAGCAAATGCAGACAAAAAGACAACGCTGCAATTTGTCTTCGTTATTGAGCTGTCGCATATTGTGCTAAAGCGTTAAGGAGCCATGTTGACTATTAATGACATTGCTACAACAGCTCCCACTTAGGAGTTGCATGTTCTGTCAGATTTTGTCCCTAGTAATCTCACAATCAAGGATGCAAAGGTACTAATTCCTAAGACAGGGTGCAATAAGTATTCAGTCCAACTGAGTAAGGTAGCGCAGTATGGTCTTTCTTGTCACGAAAGACCAAGATTGAAACTCATCCAAACGGCACAGGAGAGACATGGCAGCGTCTTGAAAACGTGGTATTACAGTGGAAGTGCTGCTCGTGACTATGGCGCCAAGGAGCAGACGGTGAGCCATGTTGTGGGGGAGCGCCCACTCCATGCCTTTGAAGGTGGTCTGCCGTGCTTGTCCAATCATAGTTCTGGCTGCATGTTTGTATGTGAATTCTTGTATTTCATCAGAAATGATCAGTTCGCCAGAATATGTTATCAGACTCGCATACCAGCCGTAATGTACGCCATAATTCCTGACACCTCGATTCGTCTCTAATGGGTTGGCAACCTCTATCAATGGGAAACGTAAAATCTGGAGAGGGGCAAGTTCAGTTTAGTTTTCACTATTCTAGTCTACAAACTACAGTCAAGTTTCAGAATATCATCTGTCACATAAGCTGACTCCATTTTATTTTGAAAGGTTGAACAACATGGAATGGAACGTGACAACGCTGCAAACGGATGATCTGTGGCATCATATCCTGTCCCAGTCAGTGCATGCTGTTCGACGCATCGAAAGAGCCACGGTCGGCAGGATGAATTGTGAGGGGCGGCGTCATGTTCAGTTAGTGTGGTTGGATAAACCTGGTGAGTATATTATTTGGAAACTTCGTTATTGCTAAATAAAGCGTAATGTGCTCATTTAGGTTTTCTATAAAAAGTCTCGTCGAAGTAAATCAACACATGGTGATGGAGCTGCACCACATTTGAAAGTTCTGTCCTAATTTAAGTGCATAGAAATAAAAACATAAGCACTAAATAATAATCACACTGAAGAAAAGAAACAGTTGTATAATCACAACCGATTTCATCTAACAAGAGAAGATCACCAACCTGGTCTGATATACAAAACGCACACTTGCAAGGTGTGAGCCCCAGCTGTCTATGTCGCGCGGAGATTTGGACCACGATTATGACTGTACGCAGTTAAGACCTTCTGAACACATAGCTTTTTAACGCCCGTGTACCACTTGTTTCTGGCACGCTCCGCTGCGTTCGCCCATTGTCGGAGCTCGAACTACTGTGCGGTACGGTGAGTAAGAGGTTCGCGTTTATAGTGCCGGTGAACCGACAAGCGACAGTGTGGCACCTCCAGGAGCAGTATACAGTGACGGTCAAATTGCCACGTTTAAACGTCAAAGCTCGCGACAGTTGTGACCGGTAAGCGTCGTTATATGTGGCTATTCGACTAACTCTTACACGAGGCAAAAGAAGCTCTATGAGCGGTTCTTTGTGCTACTATTTGTACCTTGCGATTTAGTTGCGGCAGTCATACAGAAAACCCGTTAAATGGAGAGAAGAATAGTTGATTGACGTTATGCTATTCTTTATGAGACGATGGTGGTGACAATGATGACGATACCCTTTCACCACGATCATTTTCGCCAAACAACTTCATTGGCACAATGCGACGGAGACGTAAAATCACGAACTGACTGTTTAGGAAGCTTGCTTTGAAGAGGTAATATTGTCAGATTTCACCTTGCCTCTGTCCGTAACAGAGATCTGTGTGTGTGTGTGTGTGTGTGTGTGTGTGTGTGTGTGTGTGTGTGTGTGTGTGTGTGCGTGTGTTTTATGAAAAACTGCTGCAGAATATGTCCTAAAATATTGCTAAACAGTGTTGACCATATATGCGCATGGCATTGAAATACTATCTGCTCATATTGCTTACCCGTTTTTCACGTTAAATAACGTGTGTTCTACTTGAAGAACAAAGTTTCGAAACACATGGGGCAGACGTGACCGGCTCCACACACGTCTTCCCACACTTGCGACATGAAGCGGGTCTGAGGGCTCTGGACGTCACCCCGCTGCACAGTACTCTGCACTCGTGCATCAGGCAGCTGCAGTGGGGCGGAGCCAGTGGCAGGCAACCTGCACCAACAGAACTTTAAAAACTCTGCATTCAAGACGTCTGAAATGAGTATTATCTTAAGTATGGTCATTTATTTTAAGAGAGGACGGGTGTTTGGTATCTAGGGTTGAGATCTTGTAAGTGTACGTTTTTCTCCTTACAAATCAAGGTCGAGTTGGTTATCTTTATGTGGAGGGTTACAAGTAATAAACATGAAGGTTGAGGACAGATTTCATTCGATGTCAGGTAAGGAGAGATCATGCTGACACAGCAGTAGAGCACACCGCCTCTAGCCTTGACAAGGGCCTGAGTTGGCCGACAAAGAGAGTCCACGAGTCTCTCCAGTTGTGTCGTGTTCAGCTGACGTCACTCAACAGGTCCCGTAGAGCCGCCAGATCGCAGGGACGTTGAGACCGCCGCTGTCCACACGCTGGAGCCAGACATTTGCTGTGAGGCTGAGACCGGATGGCTTAGCGGGCATGTCGGGATGCGGCAGGACGGCTGAGTGGTCGTCCAGCCAGGAGTGTGTCCACGCGGTCTGTGAACACGGCTGCTGTCTTGGGAGCGTCCCCAGGATACTCAGCATGAAGGTAGCGCACAGATCCCGATTAAAAAATCACTATGCGATGTGATGCGATCTAGACTGCTCGCTCACTGAACTTCAGCACAGATCTCTGACACGTGACGTTTTAAGACTCCTGTTCATTGTCGTTGCGATAAAAGTGACAATGCAGGAAGGTACTGTAACTTTTCCGAAATTTTTAGACCTTTAACGCCGTACGCTGCAGAGCGTACGGGGGTCCACTACACGATGCCAACCCCAGCAGAACAGGCACTAAGAGTCACAAGAAACGACAGAGCCCGTGTCCTTAGAAATAGTGTAAAGTGCGTTATAAAAAGAAGCGGAATTTGGCACATTGTGTACATTTATTTACTTCTTTATGCGTTTATTCCACCTGATAAAATTAAGGCATTCGTGCACTCTCTTATATATAACCTGACATCTCAATGAGTCAACATTACGACATGCGAAGTACACGGGCAGCACACGGTAGTGATAATTATACTACTTCTGCTAATAACAACAACAACAACAATGGAGACACATAAGAACACACGTTTCTCTTGATGGGACATGCACAACTGTTGATACACATCCCAGTGATAAAATCAACTGCTGATGTATAATGTTGCAGCTGTAGCAGGTATTATCACTGATGACAGAAATTAAAGTATGGGGTTTCATAAATTCCACATGTTATGCTTTATATCAGAAGACACATACTACAAAATTGTAGCTCTGCATCTTTAAGTTGACTTAGATGTAAAACAGTGTAACTGTTTCAAACTGTGGATGCATTACTTTTACATGTTTGTTCGCCTTTCTTTTAACAAACTACATAATGATAAAAATATCAAAACTATACGTACTGCAATTACATAACATTATTGCTTCAGTACAAACAGTCGTGATTGCACACGAGGTTTGGCCTTGGAGCGGAGTGAAAGAGAGGGGAGTCCTTTTCTCTCTCCCTCTGTCGCTCTTTGTTTTAACTCGCAACCGTCGGTAGCTATCGAAAACTCTCGCTTCCCCACGGGAGGTATGCTTCGAAAAGTATCGAGGCACAGGAAAGTTCCATCTGAGGTTACGTCCTGGCGAGACTCTTGTTAATACTCGTACATCTGTATTTATGGGAAGAATTGTCCGATTATCTATGTCTAGAAGTCAAAATCTATCGTTTTGTAAATCCTGCTCGTAGATTGTGTGGCACACCTAGGGCCAGATATAAGCTCAGATGTCAACTGAATTGCGATGAAGAGTGGATTGAAGTTTAAGAGAATGGTCTGGAACAACAAAATGCGAAAAGGAGTGGGACACTAAAGTGCAAAGCAATCACGAACTTCATTTGAATTTCTCTTGGTCTGTAGATATTACGTTGATGAATACCACACAGGCAGTTCATTTGAACAGAAATGGACACCTATGAAAAGGGCATCGTAGAAATTGGACAAACAAAGATAGATATAAGGAGCTAACGGAAAAGAAACCTTGGGAAACAGAAAAAAAACACAGCAATTGATCAGCAAATCATTGGCGATAGTGTCAACCAAGAATTATTGAAGTTGGCGTCTAGAATGTACGAGAATGGTGGATACACCATTAGACACAACCATGAAGATAAGAGCGGAAACTTGCAGGCCTATCGCACAACTAGCATAACACCTCATGTATGGAATTTGTCGACAGGACTAATATATACAGAGGAATGGAAAAGATAATAGAGGATATGATAGATGACGATCATTTTGACTGTCAGAAGGCTAATAGCATGAGAGGGCGGTACGTCTGATATTGTGACTGATAAGAGAAATAAAACTTGGAAAATAAAATGGCCACATTGATAGACCCTATAGACCTAGAAAAAGCATCCGGAAATGTAAACTTCTGCAAGATGTTCGAA
Source organism: Schistocerca americana (assembly GCF_021461395.2). NCBI lineage: Eukaryota > Metazoa > Arthropoda > Insecta > Orthoptera > Acrididae > Schistocerca > Schistocerca americana. The sequence continues at coordinate 96,638,580 of NC_060129.1, read as the reverse complement.
ATATTGAGAAAAATGGGAGTAAGTTGCAAAGAAATACGGGTGATACGTACAAGAACCAAGAGGAAACAACATGGTTGCATGACCAAGAACAAAATACTGTCCCATCTTCCTACCAAAGCGTTTGGTATGTTCCATTCTTCACCGATTCTGCTGAGAACCTCATCATTTTTTCTTTTATCAGTCCATCTAATTTTCGGCATTCTTCTCTAGCACCACATCTCAAACGCTTCGATTCTCTTCCGTCCCGGTTTTGACATTGTCCATGTTTCACTTTCACAGAATACTGTGCTCAAAACTTAAGGGCTAGATTTTGGGAAAGTCACCCAGAACTGTGGGTCAGGGGAAACTTACTGTACGAGATGAGAAGGGAAGACTAATTGTTAAAGTACTGCATCGGACGAGATTTGAAAACCTAACAGCTTAAGACAAGGTGATATGCACGACAGAGGTTCCTGCTAAAACATTGATCACAAGTTATTAAGAGTGAAAAGGTAAGCACATTGTACATAACAGAGGTGGGATGGGGCGGTGAAAAATAGATGGGAATGACAATGAAAGATGCAGGAAACTGAAACGGAGTGAAGCAAAGAGTAGTTACAGTGATAGAAAGCTGGATGGCGAGAACCAAGGACACGTTGTAGAGTTAGTTCTCACCTACGGAGTCCTGAGATATTGGTGTCTGGGGGAGGAATCCAGGTGGTGAAACAGGCGCTGGTGTCACGAATGTCACGTTGTAGACCATGCTCTGCAACAGGATATTGTGAGTTACCAGTATATACCCTCAGCCTATGCCCATTCATCCGTGATGGTAGTCATGCCTATGTAGAAGGCTAAATAGTGTTTACGCAGTAGCTGGAATATGACTTGTATCTTTTCGCAGCTGGCTCTCCCTTTGATAGAATATGTTTTGCCAGTTACAGGGCTATTATAGGAGGACACACTCTTGTTAACTCGAGATCAATGTTTTAGCAGTAATCTCTGTCTTGTATATTACCCTATCTTCCACCTTTAAGCTCCCTGAATGCGGTCCCCAACATTCCTTCTAACCTTGTACTGTAAGTCTCCTCTGACCCGCAGTTCTGGGTGACTTTCCCAAACTCTAACCCTTTTCCCCCTTTTCCTAGACCTGTCCAGTCCTTTTCCTTAACCCTTCTTTCTTCTGTTTCAACCCTTTTACCTGCAGAAGGAGCCACTGGCTCCGAAAGCTTGCCAATCACAACAGTTTCTATGTGTGTTCTGCCGCTGCTTCGTGAGTCGATTCTTTTATCTATCCTATTAAATAATTTTATCAATGATTGTTTGATTTCGTTGTTACAAAACTGACAGTTGATGTTAGTTGACTTCGTTTGGCCGTGAACATCCACTTTGAATGTTCGTCTCTACTCTTTATGTTCTCTTTCATTTTTCCATTATGAGTTAGTTTGTCCTTGGTTAAAATGGCTCTGAGCACTACAGGACTCAACTTCTGAGGTCATCAGTGTCCTAGAACTTAGAACTACTTAAACCTAACTAACCTAAGGACATGCCCGAGGCAGGATTCGAACCTGCGACCGTAGCAGTCTCGCGGTTCCAGACTGCACCGCCTAGAACCGCACGGCCACTTCAGCCGGCTACTTTGTCCTCAAGGTAGCAGAATTCTTTCAGTTCGTCTTGATCCTCGTCTACAATTCTTACAAGTTGAACACTGATCTGATTTCTGCTAGACACTATTAATTTAATCTTTCTTTGGTTTAGTCTTAATTCATAGAGTCTACCCATTAGATTGTTCATTCTACTCAACATCTCCTACTGTTACCTCTGACTTCCATTGAGAACAGCAATGACATCAGCTATTCCTGTCACTGATAACCTTTCAACATGAATTTTAATTCCATTTCTGAACCCCATTTTTAATTCCGTCATTGCTTCTTCGATGTACAGATTGAATCGTAGGGGCGATTAGATGTATGTCTTTTACCTTTCCTAATCTAATCTGTTTGTTACTGGTCTTCCTACTTTATCCTCTTGTTTGATGTACAAATTGCACGTAACCCTTCTTTCCCTAGAGGTTACACCCATTTTCCTTAGAGTTTCGGAAATCCTGCAACATTTTAAATTATCGTACGATTTTTGTCTAACTACAAATCCTACGGACATGCCCGATTTTCCTTAAGTCTCGCTTTAATCATCAATCGCCAACTGATAAGTTCTTCGCTGATGCCTTTATCTTTCCTAAAACAAAATTGATCGTCATCTAGCACTTCCTCAATCTACTTTCTCCTCTTATACACATATTCTTGTCAGCAATTTGATTGTGAGAGCTCTTTAGGTAATTGTGCGGATGTCCTCGCACTTATGTGCCCTTGAACATACAGAACTATGTGAATGATATTTTCAAGAGATACTAATTGTTTATCTGGAGAACCAATTTGAATTATAATTTGGCTTCCAAATTTTCGACATTCCTAAGAACTCTTCCATATGCCTTCCACATCATTTGATCGCGAATCTTCCTAACACCTGTTTGTTTCTGTGGGCTGCAGAGCTAGGCATCTCGACGACCGCTGCTTCCCGTGAAGTCTCACGAGGCCACCTGAGGACAGAGCAGCGTCGACCTGACCCCCACAGGCAAAAGCGACTCCCGCCGCTGAACACCACAGACCGCCCTACACTATGCTGCGTGTGGTGTGGTGTCAGTGGTAGCCACAGATCTCAACCCAGGTCACATCGGTCTGTCTGTGATGGCTGGTGAACTTCTCAGCACTCTGTTGTCTCCACCCCAACCCGTGGCTATACATTCTGCAGTCGTTGCCCTACAGCCAGATGCCAGTGTAATGTGTCGGTACGATGCTCTCAAGTCCATCATGCCGATGATTCGTTTTTTTTACAAAGTCATTAAGATGCACTTTCTTTGGACTTTCTCTTTTGCGATTTGCGCTGAGTAATTCCAATAGCATTAGGAACAGAACAAACATCGTGTACACACATCATTCTCCATCTGTAGCAATGTCTTTTTTGTACTGAAAATAGGCTCGCATAAGAACGAAATGCCAAAAATCTGGCACAGGCATAAAAATAATGCAGTATTTTTCTTAAAGACGTTGTGTCTGCCATTAACTGTAACATTATTTGTTTTCACGACTACATTTTCGATCCTATGCCCTTTATACAGTATACAGCAATAACCGAAAAGTGAAGTGCAGATGGCATGTATAGAACGCCACTATTCTCCCATACATGAGGCAGTTATATTACAAAAAATGCTAAAAACAGCACATCACTTGCTTCGGGCCACTGAAGGTGTCAAAATTTACAAATCTTCTGACGTGTGTATATCTCACTGTTGTCTCTGTATGTTGAGTCTCCTAACTGCGAGTGTACATCAACTTTAGATGAGCGTAAGGATCATACTTATGGCATAAGGTAAATTTATTGTTCCTGATGTTAACTTCACTAACATGAATCTCCTCAAATCACTGTTCATGTTGTTTCTACGACAACTGAGGCGGTTGGTGGGGAACATATTCACATGTCGTTTCTTCTTTGCCCTTAGCAGTGATTGTACATGCCACAGTAAACGTTTTATACCAGAGTATCTTAATATCGTGTTTACATTTGTTAACAAAATTTGGCATTCTGTTTCTGATACAAGCATTTGGTGTAAAGAAATAAGATAAGACATTTCTTTATTGTGATAGTGCGTAATTGTACGTATGGTATCCATCGTCAAAGGCTTACAGTAGCTTGGCTGCTCATAAAACATGGCAGTAATAATCATATATATATATATATATATATATATATATATATATATATATATATATATATAATTTTACATGTGTATTCTTTTTACCACATTAACATCACAAAAGTATAAATCGCATTCACAACAACTTTCGTACATGAATTGATCCGGTGGACAAATAAAAAGAAAAAGGAGTACAAAACGTGAGATAAAAACATGTGATGGGATACTTGTCACAAATTACAGAACATTATGTGTATAATCATGTAATTGTAAAATGTACTGTTAATATGTAAGGTACTGTACCAGTACAAATGTAGTCATACATTTCCATGGTCCTTAGAACGTTTAGGCCGAGAATGGCTTTTTCAGCTACACTTGCAAAACACCTTATTCATTTTTTTACTGAATTATTCAAATATATTACTTACATTAAAATAAATACACCCTAATTATAAAAACGTGTATGAGTGGACATAGTTCTTCCTCATTTCCATACATATCATACAACTCACGGGGAACATCGTAAAGGCTACTCATATTATAAAACCAGCATAGACACGATCCTGTGCAAACCGTTACGTCCTATGCTTGTCAGTAAGTCAAAGTCAAATAGCCAAACTATGCATTCTCATTTATGTTACTTTCTATTATTAGCACGTAAAACTGACTGGAATTTATCTCGAGGTCTCTTATTTCTTAAATCTGTCTTATTGTTGGGCAAGCTGTGTGGGTGATTTTTGAAATAGTTGTATATTTCCACTTCTTCAGGTGTTTTGATACTTCTACCATTAGGTTAATTTTTATTACTGGATCTACGTTAGGTGATGGTACTCCTCTCTCTTTGCTTGATGTGCTCTTTAAATTTGTCGCTGGAATATGAGCTTTGTAACGTCCGGTCAAGATGTCCGTGCTGTAACTCATATGATTACTGACATTGTATATTGATCTAGTTTCAAAAGGTAAATGCTACCTGCATACACTGTGTGGGGGCAGAAAGTGAAAGCTGTGCTTCTACAGAAATCTGATCCACTGGCTTGTTCACCAGTCCATCGTCTCCCGTCTTGTGCAGAACTGCAGGCCCAGGCGGCTGTTTTCCGGGAACGACTCTCCAGCTACTGGCGGGACTTGGCGCAGCTGCTCTCACTCGGTGCGACGCACGCCTCACAGCTGTTGGTTCCCCTCGCATTCGAACGTATGGTAAGTGGAGTTTTTTCCTCCTCTTATAATCTGTATTATACGTACAGGGGGTCAGAAAATGACACACACCACCTGGTCAGTTCTTGGAGACTGTTTCCCAGTTTACCATCTTCACACTGTAGCTATCTTTGGCTCTCCATTTCTAATACTAACCATCTGGAAGAGTTCTGCACCAACCTCTACTTCTGTGAGCCTTGTGGAGCTATGATACAGGGAGGCTAAGCTCGGAATAGCTGGAGATCGTAGAAAATCGTCTGTATCTTTCTTTTCTCGTATTTGCTAGCTACTTCTTTAACACATTCAGATAACTTTGCATCCAATCCTGTTTTACAAGCTGAAGCATGTTAGCTTCATACTTGGTGGAGAGTGGTCTAGAGTCTCAGTGTCGCATTTCAAGTCTCCATCAGCATCTTTTCTTCCTAAGAATCTCTACTCCATATGGAAGGCCTATAAAATTACTTCTCTCAACATGGAGGTTCGTCAGCTTCAAATCTCGTAATGAACCCGTATACGTACCACATAATTTATACAGTTCGTTACAACTGCTCAAACTCTTCCCACCTTAAAATTCACGTGACCATTTCCCACGACTCCATGACAAGACGATAGCGCAGCTGACACTTGTGGCTCGACGCCATTGGTGGCCCCCTGTGCTCACCACTGCCAGCCAGCACTGTCCGTGTGACACGGCAATGTCCGAGCCGCCGCAGCCACAGAGGACGCGCGTCAATAACGAAAACCTGCAGTTGGGGTCCACCAGTTAGCGCGTGTTGCGTCTGCGAGTGGCTTTGTTAAAGGCACTATGCTACTACAGTCACAAGCGGAATATCAGGTGAATGCGTCAAGGCCAATGAAAATCTGTGCCAGACTAACCTGAAACCGGATGCTGCTTTCTGAGAGCATTCATCTCAGTCGTTAGCCTTTCTGCACGTGTCTCGTGGCCTAACTCGAACCATTATCGAGTCTGAATTCTCTGTCTATGATTTATGAACACTACCACCAGTGATTTTCCCACTACCGAGAATAACAGTTATGTGGTCTCAACACATACACTGGACTCGCATTCGGGAGGACGACGGTTCAATCCCGTGTCCGGCCATTCTGATTTAGGGCACGGCCGACTTCCTTCCCCATCCTTCCCTAATCCGATGAGACCGATGACCTCGCTGTCTGGTCTCCTTCCCCAAACAACCCAACCTTAACACATAGAATGGCCACTGTGCATTATGACTGTTTGGATTGTGACAGTAGTATACATGGAAAGCAAAAGGACGCAGTATGATCTGTGTCTTTGTGTAACTTTTTGTGACGTATGTAGCAACGTGCCAATCCCTAAAGTATCGTGTGAGCCTCATTTTGGATCCTTTGAGAAGAGAATTAGGGGATACCTGTTTTAGTGACCTGAGAAGGTTCTGGGTAGATTAAATCTTTTTTCTATAAATATTACGGATGTTTGCGGGATGGTAATTTCAACGATTGATGGTAGCGGGTTCCGTATTTAAGAATGGTTTCTGCCGACATCGTATCATGTCCTGTCATTGCATCTTGTTTTCGTTACCATAATCCAAGCATTTCACTGCAGCAAAGGCAATTTACCTGATACGTATCCAATATTTTGTAGAGTTAGTACCTCACAGCTTCCGAGAATGTTTAAAGGACGACTTCTTTATTACATTTGCGGTGCAGCTACGCTTCGTTGATCATACACTGCACGTGCTTAGGAAAAATGTAATTGCGAAAAGTTATTCCGTGAAACCAATGTTGTACAGATAGTTCCGATTTAAAGACACACTTTGCTTTCTGAATGAAACTTAAGTCTTCAGACAGCTGCAGCAGTCTTGAGGTATTCGTATTCGAGATAATTCCTCTCGTGGTTCTTCACTACAGCCCTGCAGAGTAGTACGGCAAAGCGTGCTGTGGCCCAGGTAGCGACGCAGCTTACGATTTTGACCCTGTGCCCCTGGTAACTGGGCTCTCACATAATACTGTGTACAAATATGTATGTATGTATGTATGTTCAGAATAGTTCAAATGGCTCTGAGCACTAAACTTCTGAGGTCATCAGTCCCCTAGAACTTAGAACTACTTAAACCTAACTAACCTAAGGACATCACACTCATCCATGCCAGAGGCAGGATTCGAACCTGCGACCGTAGCAGTCGCGCGGTTCCAGACTGAAGCGCTTAGAACTGCTCGGCCACACCAGCCGGCATAGATTAGGTCTAGATGGCAGAAAGCGCAATGGCGCCATGGCAAGGACGACGGATTCAACGTATTGGAAGGTGCCGATTCAAAAGTGTGCACCACCTTCCAATTCACTGCTCCTGCACAACGAGGGAAATTCTGAATTTTATTTTTCGTTTTCTATACTGCTTATCGACGTACGGGTAAGAGCCGACTGCAGCCACGTGTCACCACTGCAGTGAGTATGGGTTTGTCCGTACGCCGGGCCACCTACTGTGTGGACTCGGCCCGTGTCGCTCGCTGGCCTCCCTCGCCCTGTGTTGTTGTGACGCCCACAGCCGGGCTGTCGGAAGTGGGAAGCGGCTCAGACCACAAATGGGATGTTAGCTGTCCGCTGACCGCTAACCGCACGCTGTCACAGCGAGGACGTGACGCACGTTCCACACACACACACACACACACGTAAACGCGTGCAGTATTCCTGGCGCACATCCGCAAAGCTCTACTTACGCAAATACGAATTGGAGGCGATAAATCGCGATCCCGCCTAGAACCGGTCGGCCATGTATGTATGTACGTAAATTTAAAAAATATTGTATTCGAAAAGGATTTCTTTTTTCTCTGGCTCCTGCCATCAATATAAAACTGATAAAGGAGGTATTTCATTCAAAAAATATGAAAAAGAAGAACAACTGTATTGTGAAAACAACTGAAAGCTTTTTAATTTCCATTTTTTCTCGTATTTGGTATATAAGTAACAGTTTTGTTATTTCGTAATTGATTCATTACAATATACACATTCTTTTGTGAATAAGGTAATTTTTTAATTTCCAATGTCTATTAAACACTTATTAGTAACTCAGAGAGAGACAGAGACAGAGACAGAGAGAGAGAGAGAGAGAGAGAGAGAGAGAGAAGTTTTCAGTGTGTACATACTTAGAACAGCAAAAGCAATGGCAGCTCAAAAACAATATATACACACACACACACACACACACACACACACACACACACACACACACGCACCATAAACATATAAAATACTTTCTTTACACGGATGCATATTGTACATGTTCCACACGAAATATATGTCTCTCTCTCTCTCTCTCTCTCTTTCTCTCTCTCTCTCTCTCTCACACACACACACGCACACACACATGGACGCACGCAGTGTGCAATGAAACATTCATAATCTCAAACATGCAGTCAGAACTGTGACAAACAGCTCATCAAACTATTCCACACACACCCAGTCAAGTGGAACACCTTTTTACCTTTTCACTAACAAATAAACCCACCCAGACACATCAGTAAATAGTCTGGGTGCAGCAGATTTCCACACCTATGCCCCCCGATGAACCACTTGTGATCGTGATCGGACACCCCTGCTTCCAGCTGGAATTGCAGTATATACCTCAGTATATAACCTCGGTCGAAAGGTCTCCTGATAAGCATTTGTGGCGCATCGCCAATGCCCTAGAGGAGGCACCTGTTGAAGTCCCTCAACGTGAAAGTCTTTCAGGCTGTGCAAATCACCGTGTTTGTCATGCAGACTTGTGGGATAGTCCAGCTCTACCTCTAGGACATATCCCTCAACAGCATCAGCAGCCACATATTTGATCTCTTTCCTCAGTCTGGTGATTTCCCCTTTGGACATCGATGAGAGCCCTTGAAAAGGGAGACTTTGTTGCATGGTTTGCCTGTAGAGACAGTTTACATCCAGGTAAAGGATAAAACTGAAATCGTCAGACAACCTGTACTCCCCCTCGATTATTTGCAAGTTATTTGCCTTGGCATACCTGCGCACACATTGGCAAAGTCACTCGTGGACCGCATGTTCCAGGAAGACATGCATCTCAACGTTGGTCAAGAAGTGGCTGCTGGCTTGTGTCTTTCTTAACATGGTATCCCACGAAATCTCAGCCATATGCTACAAAACTTCTCGAAGATGTTGCCGGTCAGATGTACATTCGTGTTCATCATTTTACATGTTCTGATAAATCAAAGATGCCGAAGTCCTGCTGTTCATTCACCAATTGCCCGTTCTTTCCATTCATTATGGAAATGCCTCTTAGTTTACTAGAGAATCCAGATATTCGTATGGAAAGACCCCTTCTCCGTCACAAGTTGAAACTCTTGAAACTCAACATCATCGAGATAAGTGGCTCCCTTTGCTAAGAATATCTCCAGGACGCGTTGGTTCAGCAAATTTCTGAAGCGACGTGAGCATGAAGCGTTGTGAATCCAGGATGTGGTGTGATCCTCTTTGAAGCGGCATGTATTTGTCAACGGTGTCAGCAATGACACTGATCTTATCATCCTACAACCCAGACTCGTCAAAGTGCTGAACTAGAAAGTGGGCATCATGCTCAATGAAATTGTGGAAAAGATGGCTGTGTGCTGTGGTAGTTAGTACTTGAAGTTACACGGGTTATCAGCTGCACTCTGGGACTTCCCCGTTACGTGGCAACTGTCTCTACAGGGAGCTTCCTCACCTCTGTCCAGTCACAGTCCCCAGATATAACGATCAGCTGCCTGCTTGTACAGTGCATCATGCTCCTTCACATTGGTCATGAGGACGTTTTCACTATAAATGTTATAAACATCCTATACAAGACTTTCAAGCTCAGTGAGCAACCATCTCGCACGATTCCCTTGACATAAGATTTTAATTTTAGAGTTATACGTGCACAGAACTTGATGGGTAGCCACATGTCACAATCATCATTTTGTGGCAGTGATACGGGAGGCAGAGGCACCACGTTCACACTGTACCACAGGAGCTAGGAGGCGCTCTAAATCGACGTAAATAACGAAGGGACAGAAGTGTTGGTGAGAGACATTCTTAAACTTCTAGAACCGTTTATCCTTGATAAGCATTTCCACACATATTGTTTCCTGGCTCTAGCAGTCAATCAGGTCTTTCAAGATACACGCTCTTGGTAAACGAGACATCCACAGCAAAAATGTCTTGCACCTTTTCTGTTTTCATTTCAGAGGAACCTAGGTGGGACATGCATTTGATCCAGACGCTGTGTTGCTTATCGCCTTCAGAGATTAGTAGCAGGTCTACACTTTTTGGATGTTTCTCAGCTAATATGGACAAGAAGAAGGGACCACCTAATTTACGCTTGACTTCTTTGTCGATGTGCCACACAGTGTGTTAATGTTTGTCTTCTCCTTATGGCTTTCGAACATCCGGCCATATACGAGAAATTAGATCGTCAGTGGATATCTGGTGTTTGTTGTGTATCTGTATGCCCTATATTTTTTGGTTAATTTCTATCACTAGTGAGAAGCAACCATGGAAAACAATTTAAATTCCTCTCGTCATGATTCTGGGCATTAGGACATGCTTTTGGTTAGCAGTATATACTTTTGAAGAGAGTTGTAACTGGACCCCACAATAAATTGATCAAAATCTTATGAACATAAATCAAGGCAGAGCATACAGCTGAGTGTCTTACGGGACTCCCTTTCCTGCACCTCAGAAAAGTGACTCAGTATGACCACTCTGGTATCGACTCATCCCATGATGTCACGACAGCTCTCCCCCTAACTTGGACAATGCTCTTCCCCTCAACAACATGTCGAACTCCTAATAACTCTGCACACAAGAAGGAGAAAGAGACGCAGTTGATAAGTATCTAAGGAAGGAGAAATAAAAATGCGTATTCGTACAATAATAATAATAATAAATTCTGAGTACTTACAGGCAAAACTGTTGTTGTGTTCATTACTGGAATACACTTCCAGCAACTCATCATCAGTGGGCATGTTTGTCATTCAGGGCATATCCCACATGGGTACTAGAGGAGCTGTATGACGTCGGTAGGTGAATGTGTCTGAAAGAATATGGACAAACCCAAACGAAAACACAGGTGCAAAAGAACTAGTAGCTGGTAGTTGTGTCAGAACACCGATATTCGCATTGAGAACATCTACAAATTAGAGCATCTCAAAAATAACAAACAAACCATTTAATACTGTAGAATAAGCGATATATGCCTCTGAACAAACGAAGTCGTTCCCCAGAGATCATCATCATCGTCATCATCATTATCAGCTGCTGGGTTCAGATCCCACAGCGAGTAACGCCTGCTCACACCTAGAAAAGAAGAAGTGGAACCCATAAGAATCACTTACACTACTAGCCATTAAAATTGCTACACCAAGAAGAAATGCAGATGATAAACAGGTATTCATTGGACAAATATATTATTCTAGAACTGACAGTGATTACATTTTCATGGAATTTCGGTGCGTAGATCCTGAGAAATCAGTACCCAGAACAACCACCTCTGGCCGTAATAACGGCCTTCATACGTTCTGGGCATTGAGTCAAACAGAGCTTTGATGGCGTGTACAGGTACAGCTGCCCATGCAGCCTCAACAATATACGACTGTTAATCAAGAGTAGTGACTGGCGTATTGTGAAGAGCCAGTTGCTCGGCCACCATTGACCAGACGTTTTCGATTGGTAGGAGATCTGGAGAATGTGCTGGCCAGGGCAGCAGTCGAACATTTTCTGTATCCAGAAAGGCCTGTATCCAGGACCTGCAACATGCGGTCAGGAATTGTCCTGCTGAAATGTAGGATTTCGCAGGAATCGAATGAAGGTAGAGCCACGGGTCGTAAGACATCTGCAATGTAACGTCCACTGTTCAAAGTGCCGTCATTGCGAACAAGAGGTGACCGAGACGTGTAACCAATGGCACCCCATACCATCACGCCGGGTGATACGCCAGTATGGCGATGACGAATACGCGCTTCCAATGTGCGTTCACCACGATGTCGCCAAACACGAATGCGACCATCATGATGCTGTAAGCAGAACCTGGATTCATCCGAAAAAATGACGTTTTGCCATTTGTGGACCCAGGTTCGTCGTTGACTACACCATAGCAGGCGCTCCTGTCTGTGATGCAGCGTCAAGAGTAACCGCAGCCACGGTCTCAGAGCTGATAGTCCATGCTGCTGCAAACGTCATCGAACTGTTCGTGCAGATGATTGTTGTCTTGCAAACGTCCCCATCTGGACATGGCTGCACGATCCATTACAGCCATGCGGATAAGATGCCTGTCATCTCGACTGCTAGTGATACGAGGCCGTTGGGATCCAGCACGGCGTTCCGTAGTACCTTCCTGAACCCAACGTTTCAATAGTCTGCTAACAGTCATTGGATCTCGACCAAAGCGAGCAGCAATGTCGCGATACGATAAACCGCAATCGCGATAGGCTACAATCGGACCATAATCAAAGTCGGAAACGTGATGGTGCGCATTTCTCCTCCTTACACGAGGCATCACAACAACGTTTCACCAGGCAACGCCGGTCAACTGCTGTTTGCGTATGAGAAATCGGTTGGAAACTTTCCTCATGTCAGCACGTTGTAGGTGTCGCCACCGGCGCCAACATTCTGTGAATGCTCTGAAAAGCTAATCATTTGCAATTCATCACGCTTCTTCTCTCCCCACTAACATTACTTACACATAGCGCAATGCGACACTGCCCAGCGTGTTGGTACACATTTGAACACGCCTCTCTCAACTTGCAACTGCTCTCATTACTTACCAAGCGTGGACGCAAGGCAGCACAAACGGGTTTATTTCTCGTAAGAAAAGAACATCCACATATTAAACGAGTGGGATTGTGCTGTGAGAGAAATGCGCGAAATGGAATATGCTGGCTGCAAGTAGCTGCTGATCGGGTACGTTTTGAGCGACACATTGCAGAAACTTGGGAAATCATCTCGACAGTTCTCCAAAAAGAGTGTAGATGTCACCTGGTAAATAAATACAGGTCACAAAAGAACTGTAAAAAATGAGCTCGGGAGTATCTAAACAAGTACAAAACTTTTATTAAGAAAATAATATTTGCACATATCTGCAACACAAGTAAATCCGTTTTTATCTCCACCACCGTACACTTGCCTAAGGTGTCTGACTGACATACAGTTGAATGATTCCAAATTCAGGATGGCAGTGTTCTTGAAAATATCCCACATTCATACCACCACCTCACGACCTTTGACTGCACGACGCTCTCTCTGTGATCACAGAGTGATGTCAGCATATCCTCATAGGTAATTCCTGTATCGTGGCGGCTACTGCGATAGTGGAATCGAGTCAATCACGCTACTGTCTTCCAAGACATGTCACACTTCGTTTTTCTGAGCAGCTCGGCAGAAGTGACATCTGTGTAGAAACTTGTCGAAACACAGACTGAGTCGATGCGTGTGACAACAGCTACATCTTTAATCATCTTTAAACATGAAGCGGCCGCACTCGTCGTGGAGGCCTCGCCCGTGAGCAACAATGTTGTACCAGGAGGCGGGCAGCTTGGACCCTGGCAAGCAGGTCTTCAGCTGTATGTACAGCTGTTTTGTACATAACCTCAGAGAATGAAGTCGAGGGTTGTAAGATCCAGCGATCGGAATGGCCATCAGAGAAGACCCCCCTTTCCAGTCCTACAATGAGCGTGAGTATTCTTCAGGTGCTTGGTGCTTGCAAACATTAACATCAAAGTGGAATGGTCTTGGATAATGCCCTAAAATACCTTGACTGAGAATCTTTGCTCTTGGCCTCCGATATGGGTGGCGTGGGTGTTGTCCTCATTCTAGATCTGCCTGTTTGGCTTTTGAAAACAACATCACGGATGAATGAGGCCTCATCCACAGACAATACAAACTGTATGAAATTGGACAGTACAGCGCCGTGAACGATACTGGATTGACACAAGCAGACACAGGGCTCAAAATCCGTTCGTCCCAGTGCTTGCACATTTCATCTTTGATTACTCATTGTGCACTGTATACACCAACACACCTCACCATGAACACGACACAAGCTATCTAATGCAATGGACAGCTGACAGCAGGGTCAGTGGTGTGCTTGCGGCACAGGTTAATGCGCCACTGCGATGCTTGAGTGCTACGAGCCTAGTTGTGCACAGTAGGTCCGTTTGGTGGTCAGGTGTGTACACTGTTTATCAGCTGCTACTGTTCGAGTGCACAACGGACACCCGAGATCTTTGCAAGGGTGTGAAGAACTGCAGGCATCATTGCAATACATGCATTCATTCAGACTGACAGTCGTTGCTTTCAAGAATTGCTATGAGCTACATTGTTGTTAGGTGGTGTATGCTGTGTATGCCCTTAACACAATAAATATGCACTTTCGAGTATTGGTTCCCTACCTCAATATAATCTATTGCGGAACCACTGTCACCTGTTTCAGTGTGACCCAAAAGGATTGGGGACCCCACGTACAGAGGACAAGAGTAGTTCCGTCCCACTTCCCTCAGACACTCCCGACGGCACCCATATCTGTGATGAGCACTCACCTTCCAGAACAACATACTGTATGATGCTAGGGTAGATAGAAGAAAGGAAAACAGAATGGGCAAGTGCGAGAGGGACTCACGCACTAAGGGTTCTGTACAAGCTCCCCATCCTGGGAATCGAGATTCCCAATGATTTTTGCCTGTTATCGACACTTTGTAACTTTACTGGCAAGATACTGGCCCCAGGAATACCAAGATCGATTCAGAAATTCTACTTTATTTCCTCAGCCCAAACAAACAAAAACAAGCAAGCAGAGGACTTTAGTTTACATATGTAGGGAGAGAAGATTTAATAACACATTTCTGTTTACGTACTAAATCATGAATACAACATACATTTTATGTTTGGATGCAGTAATGTTCGTATGTTATACTTTCAACAGGTCATGAATACAATGTATGTCCAAATCGAAAACGACATTTTTATGTGATATAATTAAAAGTTAACAAGTTTCAGATTTTTTGCTTTATTTGTACCGGAAAACTTAGTTGTTGCCAAATCTCGTGATTCCAAGTCAATGGAGGGCACCCTATAGGTTTCGATGAGTGAGTTTTCGATTATAAAACACGAGACAGAAACGGCCGTCCGTATCTGTTGACTGGAGTGAGTTATAAGCTTACAGTTTTTACGCCGCCAAGGGTCAATATACCTTTGTATGTGACATAATTTGAACATGATACCCAGAACGTATCCAGAGAAAAAGATTCCTAACAGATGGACAGACAAATAGACAAACTGATAAAAAATAATACGAAAAATATTTTCTAGAGTTATATACTTACCAATTACGGATTTTAAGATTTTTTTCCTTTATTTGCACTGTGAAATCTGGCTTCTTCCTAAATGTCATGATTCTAAATCAACAGGGAGCACCTTATAGATTTTTGTGAATGATTTTTCAAGTATGAAAATATGTAATTTAAATGGCCATATCTTTATTGCAGTGACTTAGAAGCCTACAATTTGTACAACGCCAAAGGAACATAGACGTTGATACGTGACACAAATGTGAACTTCGTACCCGAAAATGGTCCAGAGAAAATGATCTTAACACTCGGACAGTCAATACATTCCTTCAAATGTGCAATATTCGAGACGTGTTCAGATACAGACGACACCGTGTTAGATGACGAGCAACAAACGCAAATTTTCGGCAATAGCGATCAGCCAGGCAACAGACTAACGCTACAACATTTTGAGTCAAACTGACATTTCGTGTGTGCACCATTAACTCAGATAATGTTTCAGATATGGAGTGGCTAATGTCTATCGTTGCGTTTGTAGAAGGTCATAACATGTGTTCAGGATTCTCATAGCGTAGGTAACGAGTAGGATTTTGACGTATTTGTCAAGTGTGGCCATTCTATTTTCGAAAATCGTTCAATAGTTTGAATAGAATCTCCTCAGAGTTCCAGCCACACCATGTGGCTTTACACGTAGGAACTCGACGCTGCTGGCAGCTCCAGAACATTTCAGTTGGATACATCGTCAAGCGAGTATACATTCATACATTCAGACGTCTGTAATGTCAAATACCAAGAAATATCTGCACCTATCTTATCGGATGTCACAGTTTGAGAAATGTATTTATTTAATAAAACCCCACTAGGCATCTGCTGTGCATTAATGTTTTTATGCCTGTACAAAACTGAATGTACTAGACTCATTCGCTGGCAGTAATTTCAGTGTCATGTAATAGTGCTACATGTAACTTTATATTAAGACAGGCTGCTGCTTGTGGATGTTATGAAAGTAATTTGAACTATTTTCTGTGTGTCTCAGGGTAACCACGCAAGTGATCAGCAACTCCACGGTTGGATTAAGGACATGGAACGTGTGAAAGACATGCTGCGCACGAAATTAACCGGATGGGTACAGGACTTGCAATTAGCCAGCAAACAGGTGGAGCACTACGAGGTGGAAGAAGACAAGGACAGGCCAGGGCAATTGATACTCTGGTATAAACCAGTGTACACTCAAATTTCTGTCGTACTCACTATGGTTTTTTGGAGTTTATCTCACTTTTATCCATTAAAGTATTCATTAAAGTTATAGAAAACACAGGGATCATTTAATTCAGAATGGAGTATAGAACTAGCACTAATAGACAGTAGTGAAGGACATGGTTACAGAAACTTCGTGATTTACAAAGTTTTTTGACTCCGCTTAGCCTTCGATTTTTTGATTCGTATTGTGTCTTAAAATGTGCCACGTATTACGTAACAGACCAGCGGAGAAAACTGACACAATAAACGATGTTACTGCATTTACTAGAGGAAGTATTGATGGTTACAGACACTTCCGAAGTTTTCATAATTTGTGGAAACAATGATGTGGAACCTGACACGAAAAGTGAGCGTGTCCTCGTCTTATTCGGGACACACACAAAAAAAAAAAAAACACTTCGGGAGAAATTACGGTAATACCGTGTATTAGCGACTCTAGTCCAGATACTGGCATCCAGTCGGTGAGGAAAAGAGGCCACAAGTCATGTTCATCTCAATAGATGGAGGAAAAATTTAAGCAGCGATGAGGGAAGGAAGCGGATAGCCATCGTTCTTTTATTTTGTCCTGTGGTTGGTGTGTTTAAATCAGTCCGTAGCATAGAGCGTAAATACTGGAGGTTGCGAGCGGGAGGAAAGCGGAATAGTCTCTCGAGTGGTTGACATATGGGGCCGTGGAATGGAGTAGTGTAGGAGATATGTTGGCACTATGGAGGGTGACCAGGTGGCTTCCTGTGTGGGAATGGGTAAGCTCCCAGCAGACACCCCAGGTCTTGTGGCGGTGTTGTTGGACTCTTTCAGGTGGTTTATTGTGAGGTAGATATGGAGGTGGAGAACATGGATTAGGATGGACAATTAGACTCAGTCGTGATTACTATCAATAGGATGAAAGAGTTCTGCAGTTATATCTGCAGAGGTCGGTAGGATAGTCACTTTGGGATGAGTGTGTCTGGGAAATGGACTAGGTCTTCTGAAACAGAGGTGTTCAACCGACATCGACAGTTAAGTTCATCATGAGAATTGATGTGGGTAAACAGCTGTGGAGAGGCAGTGGTCAGTGTGAGGAACGAAATTATGTGCTATAGGATGATGACAGAGACAAGCAGTAGGACAGATCACGGTCAGGGTGGTAAAATACACACTGAGGATAAAGTATTATGCAGGATGATTGAACATGATTTGTAGCCACCTGGAGCTGTTTTTGAGGAACGGTATTGATACTCCACAATGTTTATTGTGTGGGGATTTTTGATTTGCTACTCCACATCTGTCATCAGAACTGTGAGTGGGTTACTGGTTGACTGTGTACGGACACATGCAGATAGTGTGACGGGATAAAAATATCGATATTGTGTCAGGCAGTGGGAATGAAGGTAACAGTGGTTGGGAAGGTGAACTGAAAATCGTAGATGGGTAGATTTCAAGACAGGGATGCACTACACAAAGGAAGCAGCTAATCGGATAGCAGAGTACTTGTGGAGTGCACGTGGGGGGTTTCAGACTAGCCAGTAGTTTGAGGTACTCTCATGAACACTCGCCAGTTGGTACACATTTAGGGAAATCAGATAGCTTTCAGAGTAAAGTCAGTTCCACTCTGAAACTTTTATCAGTCAACTGTCGAAGTATTTGTAACATAGTTCCCAAATTTACTCTCCTCCGTGAACGTTCTCAGCCTCAAATTATTCTTGAATTGAGACCCAAAATAAAAAAACTCTGAGATATTTAGCGAGTCTTGGAATGTTTATCGGAAAGACATATTCGACGCCGTAGGAGGGGAAGTGTTCATTGCAGTTGACAAAAAATATTGTCTTCACTGAAGTTGAATTTGAGTGCAATAGTGAAGTTACGTGGTCGCACATAACAGGACTAGGTGAAACCATATCAGTCATGTGGAGCCATTCAAAGAAGGTAAACAGTCAGCATTGCATAAATATCCAGATCACGCGACACTAGCTGGCGGTGACCTTAACCTACCGAGTATAGACTGGGACGTCTATGGATTCACTGCAGGTCGTGCAGACAGACAGTCTTGTGAAGGACTTTTGAACACGTTTTCCCAAAACTGTGTTGAGCAGCTAGTTCGTCAGCCAGCACAAACAGGCAGGACCTTATCGATGGTGTCAGCATAGAGATGGGGATTAGTGATCATGATGTCATCATAGCGACTATGGATACGAAAGTCAGTAAATCAGTCGAGAACGCTAGGAGAGTTGATATGCAGTTGTCAGCGTCTCACTTAGACAGTAAAATACAATCATTTAATTCCAGAATTATGTCCATAGAGGAATTATGGCCAAAGTTTAAAAAGATTGTAAATCGTGATCCGGAAAAGTATGCGCCTACTAAGTGGATCAAGGGCGGAAAAGACTCATCGTGCTTTAATAACAAAATTCGGAAAATGCTGAAGAACGAAAGCCTGTTACATTCTGGGTTCAAAAGAGAACGCGCAAATGAGGACAGCAAGATTTGTACAGATTCGTGCGTCTGTGAAAAGATCTGTGCGCGAAGCACAGCTACCATCGGAGAACCGGAAAAAGTTTTGCTCCTCTGCAAAATCGTTAAGCGGATCTAACGCTTCTATTCAGTCACACGTTGACCAGTCTGCTTTGGCGGTAGAATATTCCAAAAGGAAGGCCGAAGTTAAAAATTCCTCTTTGAAGAAATCGTTCACGCAGGAGAATGGTACAAACGTGCTGTCGCTTGACCGTCGAACAGAGTCCCGTGTGGAAATCATAGTAATGAGTATCGCTGGCGTAGAGAAACAGCTGAAACAGTTGAAAATAAATAAGTGGCAATGCCTAGGTGGAATGCTTGCATTTACCGCGAATCTTGCGATCAGCGCTAAGAACCAAGCGAATGGAAAAATGTGCAAGTGACTCTAGTGTATAATGAAGGTAAAAGAACGGACCCACAAAATTACAAATCAATATCCCTAACACTTGTTTGCTGCAGAATGCTTGAACATATTCTCAGTTCGATCAACTTTCTTCAGACTAAGGAGCTTATGTGCACAAATCAACACGGTTTTCGTAAGCATCGCTTCTGTGAAGCTCACCTTTTCCGTTTCTCGCATGATGCACTGAGAGCTATGGATGAAGGGCAACAGGCAGATTCCATATTTCTAGATTTCTCGAAAGCATTTGTCACGGTGTCCCATTGCGGGGTGATAACGGAAGAACGAGCATATGGAATAAGTTGAGTGACTGCAGGTTGACACAAGATGACAAAATTTCTAGTTGGTGTGATGAATGGCAGGTGGCTCTTGCTGTAGATGAAAGCGGATGAGTAGCAAAAACGAACCCGTAATATCCGGATACGGCAGTCCAAGTGTCCTGCTTACCACAGTCACTTCGTTGAAATATCTGGACGTAATGTTGCGAAGCGAGATGAAATTGATAAACGTGTGAGGATTCTGGTAGGAAAGGCGAACGGTCTACTTGGGTTTATTGGGAGAGTTTTGTGAAAGTGTGGTTCGTATGTAAGGGAGACCCTGTGTAGGACGCCAGAGCGACTTCTTGTTCAGCATTGCTCGAGTGTTTGGGATCTGCACCAGGTCGGATTGAAAGAAGACATCGAAACCATTCAGAGGAAGCAGGTAGATTTCTTACCGGAGTTTCGATCAGCATGCAAGTGTCACGTATATGCTTCGG